>NW_027526225.1:76494812-76773748 GCF_048455015.1 Haemaphysalis longicornis | reverse complement strand
ATCTTTCTTTCTTTGCAGTTGTGTGTGTGTGTGTGATCTCTCTTTCGCGAACATTACCGAACCGCGCAAATTCAACTCGTGCATTCGCACTTTCACATTCTTCCCCTCGGGGAATGCGGGGAATTTTTTTGAGCGTATTTGCACCTGGCTTGTTTTCGTTACTGTAAAAAGTGATCGTCTCGTGAAACCTGGGGCATCCTCGACAAACAGGGTCACGTAAGACAATGCCGCTTAGGCCATTCGGCCAGTGTCTTGTAAAACAACTTCAAAGAGGCGAAGGGCTGTGCAGCTAACACAGGCATAGTGCGCCCAGTACCAACAGCAGTGCTCATCGGTACTTCTATGCTTACGTGCGTTTTCGTAACGTTCATTGTTTACCGCACCGTTATTATTGCTGTAAAATGAATATTCATTACGCTTAAGCGCAAATAGTTCGTTCGGAAAGCTATAAACTGTTCCTAATTTGCGTTTGCTTTTCCCGTCCTCAGCCAATCGCACAGCTGGGCTGATATGACATCATAGGTTCTGTTGCGGAAATGAGCTAGTGGGTCGCATGGCTATTCGTTTTTTCGTAGTTATGTAGCTTATATGAGCGAAGTGTGCGTTAACAGTGGTGTCAGTATGATTCTATCGAGGCAATCTCTCGAATCAACCTAACTTGTGTTTTGTCCTCATGGCTCAACATGGCTCCGAAGGTACACTGGGCATTGAAGCACGCCGTACTGTAGGGCTCCGGAATAAATTAGACCAGCTGGGTGTGTTTGTGTGTGCCGAAAACTCTACACACTGGCGTTTTTTGCTTTCCGCCTAGATATGAAAAGCAGCCACCTCAGCCGGGATCGGACCAGCGTCCTTACGCTCAGCAACAAACCGTCTTAGGCACATAGCACATCACGCTAAGGTAACTTTAAAATTCGTCCGCTGTAGACAGTAAGAGAGTGTTCCCAGATACGCATGGTCTGGGCAAGGCTCCCAGACTCACGTCTTCTTCGAGATGAGGAAGATTTACAGAGGCTATAATGGGGCATCTTACACAATATAAACAGGCGCATGCTGTTCGAGGAAGTTGAACTTAACCTACCGAGGTTACTCGGCATTGCGGTCAATCATGTGACCCTTACGCAGGTTGAACAATGCAATTAGTTGGGATTTTCGCGCCGGTGTTTTTTGCATAAGTTCTGCCGCTAACTTCAGGACTACTTGTGCTTATCCCGGAGGTACCCTTAAAGGAGCCATGAAGACAGATTACAAGTTTATTTTATTCGAAGGATTTTCTTCTAGTGACCCCAGTGCTTGTCCGGATGCAAGCGATGCTTTATTCACTGAGAAATAATTCAATTGAAGTAAACATTTTAGTTTCCCCGCTAAATCGTGCGATTTCCTGGTGTGCAATGACATCACAGGAACCGACCACTTGTTAGTCAACCTAGATGGTGCCACCATACCGTGGCAAGCCGTCTTCTGCCTTTGGTTTGTTTTTGACCGCATTTGAACCTAGCTTGTTTTTGCTCCGGGAGTAAATAATCGTTCCGTGAAACATAGTGCTCGCTCGACAAATATGGTCACGTAAGATACCGTTGCTTGTGTGAATCAGCCAGTGTCGTCTGAGACAACCCGAAAGCCCCTCAGTCCTGTGCAGCTAAACCAATCGTAGCGCACGGAGTAGCAACAGCAGTACGGTACTTCTGTGTTTACGTGTATCTCGTAACTTCCACGGCTTGTCCCACGATTCTTACTGCTTTAAAAAGAATGTGGCCTAAATTTAAGCGCAAATAGCTCCTTCGACAAGCTTATAAGCTTTGCCTAACTTTCGTTTGCTTTTGCTGGCCTCCGCCAATCACAGAGCTTCCGGCTATGACATCGCAGGTTCTGTTGCGGGAAATGTGCTAGAGGGTCGCATGGCCATTCCTTTTTTTCCCCTAATTATATAGCATATTTGAACCATGTTTACCTCAAAGGTGGTGCCAGTATGATCCTAACGAGACAATCTTTTGAATGAACCAAACTTGTGTTTTCTCTTTATGGTTCCTTTAAAGGGACACTGAAGGGAAATCGTAATACTTGTCTATTCCTTTGCATTGTTTAGACTGGCTCAAATAAACACACGTTTCTTCAGTTAAACAGTAGATTAAGCAGTATTGAAATTATGAAACCTGAAATAAATAATACCACGTGTCATTTGTGGCGTCCGCAACAACTAGCAGCAGGGACACGTATTCGTCTTGAGATGTGATTGGACGGCCTCCAAGAATGGAGACCAAACCAGTTTCGGTTTCGTTTCCGCGCACCAAAAGGCTTGCCATCCGAAGTTATAGTTCGTTGGGCATATTCGATATCTCAGGAATCGCCATACCGCGCTTCTGCCACGTTGTCGGCTGTAGAATGGGTAAGATAAACCTGCCAGCAGCGCATATAACCGCAACGTTCAGTAGCCGAGGTCTACGCGGTGGCTGGATTCCCCGTGTCATGGGAGACGCTCAACTGATAGGTGCTTCGCCGAACCTTTCGAACTTGTCTGGCTCGTCCCTCTGAGGCGTGTTCGCACCAGGCCGACAGTCGGCTGATTCGGCACTGTGCCCGAAATCGGTCGGCAGTTATTTAAACAACACTCCAGCGAGAACTCGCCAGCGTGTCAGGGTCAGTTCACACCCAGTCTCCCAACTCGTTTCGTGGACAAATGAACGTTGCAGCGGAAAATTGTGAATGTAGTGTAAAAAACTTTGCCAAAATAGAAATAAATCAACTGAAAACACGTGCAGTTGAGGATTCGAACCTGTTCAATGCGACGCACTGCATCTAGTGCTTTAGACCCCTCGGCCATAACATCAGGGATGTCGGGGGAGGAAACAAAGTATATATTGTATAGGGCGGCCATTGTTTTAGATGCGAAGCAGCTTATGGTCGAGCCTGTTTCGTCCGCCGTTGTGTGGGCGCCGTTGTGCGGCGTCGACACCCCCACTGCGCATGCCTGGCCAGGCATCTCTGATGATGATTGTGGCAGGATGCCCGTAGGGATTGGCCAACCAAAGAATCCATCACGAGATAGCTTCGCGTTCAACCACAGTCGTCATCTTCCCTTAGGAGAACACTGAATAGTATGCGAGGCATTCATCCTCTCCTCTCCGGCATTTCTTCTCTCCTCTCCGAAGCTCCTCTCCTCTCCGGGATTGCGCAACGAATGGCAACACCTGCGGCTCCGCGCGCGATAATGCGAAGGAGCTTAGGGTTAGAGCCGCGACGGTAGCCGCTGCATACTCCGCTGGGGGCGCCACTGTAGCTCCGCGGTATAAATGACGCGCGCGCGCACTCTGCTCCCATCGTTATCCTCCCGCAACGCGGCGATCGAACTGAAAACTAATGGGGACTTGAGTCGACCCCATGGCTGCTTCGCATACTACTCAGGCTTCCCCTACGAGACCATGCCGAAATTTCTTTAAGTTTGAGCATTCCCAGCAGTTTAGATGAGTATTTTTTGACTAACGCTCGTGTAGTAAGTGTCTCCCAAGTCCGCACAAATATCTAATGACTAGCGACTGCGTCTTTGAAGCAGGAGAGTGATTGCAAATGTGTGGTCGTGCTGCTGACCGCTAACCCAGCCCAAAAAAGGCTTCTATTACCTTGGTTTTACGATAATTGTTTAAGGTTGTTTTATATTTCTTATTACCTATAATAACTTCACTGACTCTTCTCCCGTATTTAATTCGACCCATATTTTCTTCTAAAGTACCAGTCGCACAGGCATGTGGAGCTTAAAACTACGGTGAAGGGAAGTCAGCGAAGCGTCGTATGTGCGCTTGTGTGGAGCTACTTTCACTTCATAGACTTTACTAAGCTTGGTACAGTCTACAAATTAACGAACTAAAGCCAAATTAATCCGGGCAGGAATTTTGCCGTGGCTTAGTCTTAACTGAGTGAAAGAATTGCGATGGCCCGCCGGCGGCCGGCCGACTGAGTCTGTCGGAGGGTAAGCGAGCCACGCAGTGAAGCCAAACCTCTTGAGTTAGCATCACACGAAAGAAAAGTCTTGGGAAGTCTGCAAGGACGATCCAGAGAGGAGGACAGCTCTTTATAATTGATTTTTCTGCTAAATAAAGGGCCTCAACGCACCGAGAGTGGCCGAAACATAACCCGGGGACTCGATACTTCAATTTGCGCAACTAATACCACAATGTTTACAAATCCCACTTTCCCTTTATCAGTGGTTTGAGTTAAAGTGCGTACGGTATGTATATATTGTCCTGTCGATATTAAGGGCTTGCTTTCTCACTCACTCACTCACTCACTCACTCACTCACTCACTCACTCACTCACTCACTCACTCACTCACTCACTCACTCACTCACTCAGCCGGCCACTGAGTCATTTTTCTTCCGAGTACTGCACATAGCAGTTGGATTATCGGCAACGGCGGTGGAAACATCTCCATCTACAATTTCTCTATCCACATGAAGCAGCTCCTGATGGAATAAATTATTCTGCAGCCTCCTACAATGACACGCTCATTGGTGAGGTTAAAGTATAATGTTAGGGGTGGAAAAACACAAATTGAAACTTCTTATTCGTCTTGCCTTCACTGGTGCAAAGCCAAACCGTGCGTTAATTCCTTTCGCCCTTTTTCCTCGTCCACGCCGTCTAGCAGTTATACCTTCTTATTACGTTATTCGCCCTTCTGTAGTGCAAGAAATGCATTTCGATTCCCCGCCAAGTCGCTCTTGCCCGTTTCCTCGCCTCGCTTTGGCTGTAACCGATATCGCGGGTGGCACACCCCCCAGCTTCTTGCGCTACCTCGTCACTCGAGAAAACGGGGACCCAAACGAGCTTTCTTATCCCTCCTCGGGCCCTCTTCTCCCCCTTTTCCCTAGTTCCCCTTCGCGTGTTCGCTCCTTACGCTCCCTCTCGTCCCTTCCGACAACAGAGCAAGTGCCGGAAAGTGCGTGGCCAGCGGGCAAACACAATCGATTTTCAATAAGTCTGGAAATACGAACAGGATCGAACAGGGTGCCGCCGGCGTTGCGATACGCCTGAGTAACGCATGGGGCGCAGGGGTAGGGAAAAGAAGCGTCTAAAAAAGAGGAAAGAATCGTGACTCCTTCGATCCTACCTTTGTTGCTGCTTTTTTGACGTACGGCGTGGATCGAATGCTGGAACAGCAGTTTCGCATCGTGATTTTGGAGGTAATATTGCCGGGAGCTCTACCGAAACGGTGGTGGTCTTTGCAGGTGACTTTATGGTATGAAACTTGAGTCGATTCGTGCATCAATAGAAAGAAACGCCGAAAAAGCGTTGGTGAGATCAATGGTGGCTCTAACGCCCGGTGGCCAAGGTTTTACGCGTAATTCGGATAGGAGCAAAATCGCATTAAAATAGGACATAAGGACGATTTCACGTGAAATTCAGTAAAGTATTCTTGTTCGTTGTAGTTACTTGCCTTAAGGCTGGACGCAAGGTTCTTTAAACGTGTTTGAAAGAATTAGCGGCAACTCCTTGAATTGTTGGCACATTTCACTCGATCAGAATACAGAAGAAACGACGAAGTTAAGGACGAAGTAATGAAGTAAGAAGGTAAAGAAGAACAGGCGAATTAAAAAAAACGGAATAAAGTGTCATGACTTCTGTAATGCACCTGAATTTGTAACGGATGTGAATATGGGTAGCTACCGGTTTAATAACGATAAAAATACCCGACAGTTCGGATGTGGCAACTGCGGGATATTGTGCGTACATTAAAGTGCCATATAGCCCTACGTATAATGGGATGTCCAACACACAACGCAGTTATGTGCTGCTTAATAGACATGTAACATTTTACAGGCTTCAGAGTACGGATGCGGTATTCAGAGCGCGCACGCACGCACGCACGCACGCACGCACGCACGCACGCTCGTACACACACACACACACACACACACACACACACACACACACACACACACACACACACACACACACACACACACACATACACAATTACAGCACCTTGCAGTAAGGCTTGAGACACCACACGTACAATATCCCCTTGAAAAAAATATGCACAAATGATAACTATGTCAAGTTGTGCGAAAACGGAATCCCTCAACATAGTCGATATTTGAGGATCAGGGTATAAAATGATTATAAATGTGGACAATACAAGCGAATTAAAAAAGATAGAAAGGATTGCATTGTTACAATTTCATGCTCAAGTGACAGCGCATGACAAAGGATATATAAATTCACTTAGATGACATGCCCAAAGACGTGTTTGCGGAACA
Organism: Haemaphysalis longicornis; assembly: GCF_048455015.1. NCBI lineage: Eukaryota > Metazoa > Arthropoda > Arachnida > Ixodida > Ixodidae > Haemaphysalis > Haemaphysalis longicornis. Next base: position 76,767,497 of record NW_027526225.1, on the reverse strand, counting down.
GAGTTCGCGAAGAAATAAATATATCTAAATATTCAGAGTACTGATTGTATGTGCACCGCAATCGAAACATGGGGCACAAGCCACGCAGTCATTTGGGGTTAAAGAATGTATCGTGCCGTCTGGTTCACTTTGGCGGCACATGTAGTGGAACATGTTGCAGCAAGTCACCACAAGACACTGTGCCGTGAAGGATTTTGAATAGAAAAAGAATATACGCCTTAGTGCGAATGGAGGTTAGGCATGGTAGCATCGGCACAAGAGATGATCCAGAATTATAATTTCTATGAGTAGCAAATCGATGGTTAAAGATAGATATGAGCTTTTTCTGGACACTTTAAAAACAGATACAGTTACTTTTGCATGTGTTATTCCACAGCACAGAGGCATAATCTAGCTGCGGATGACAAATAGCCGTGTACAGCTTGAGAAGGGAACCCGGCTCCTTGAACTCCTTCGATAGGCGACATACAACGCCAAGGGAGCGAAAGGCCCACCGAGCGATCCCCGGATGTGCGGGGAGAAGCTTAACATACTGCCAAATTAATTCCAACATCCTTAACTTCCACCGCATGTGGTAGAACCTCACCGTTAATGTTATAAGAAAACCATATGCTGTCAGTTTTTCTTGCGTATGTCATAATCTTAGTTTAAGAAGCATTTATGAGAAGTTTGTTGCGTGAGCACCAGTGCAAACAATCCGTGAAAAATACTGCCTGTTTCCATGCACAAAACATGATCTATCCGATAAATAAGTACATCAAAGGGATGTGAGGGATGGGTGTATATCAAGTTGACTGCACTTCTTAAATAAGATATCATGGCAGACGACGTCAAAAGCTTTGCTCAAAACGAAATAAACGACATCGAGTCGTCTCTCCCCTGCACAGCCTCCGAGGCATGCAGCATAAACTTAACAAGGTGGGTGATAGTCGATCTCCCGGCGACAATGCCACGCTGCTGAGGTAGTAATTTTATTGTTACACTGGATGTCAGCATTATAAGTAGTACAGTCTCAAACAGATTTGAAGCAGCGCAGAGAGTCGAAATTGGGCGGTATTTTGTGGGATTCAATTTTGATCCTGACCTAAATATAGGAACAACCCGCGCAGTCTTACAGCGAGTGGGGAGCTTGCCGGTTTTGAGGCAAGTTCGAATAATACAGGTCAAGACCGGAAGAAGGAGATCCCCAAACGCCTTCATTGCTGCAGAAAGACTGGCGTCAGGGCAGCGCGAAAATGATGACTTTATTCGCCTAAGAGCTTTTGACACAAGGCTTTTGAAACGAGCCAAAAATATATATATAATAATAATAAGAAAAATATAATTACAATTATAATAGTAATATTAAAATACTAAGGCTAATTCCGCACACCGCTGGATAAAGGCCTCTCCCATAGACATTTTTTTTAGTCTCTTCTGCTTGCCTTCGTATTTTCGCTTTGTAGCGCTTCGACATAAACACTCTCTGTCATTTCGCCTGGCTGTCGTTTTCTTTTCCCGGAATTACACCAACACATCTTACCTATCAAGTGACATTTCTGTCTGTTCCCGCTGTATGATCAGGAACCGCAGCACAAGAGTGCCCAGTGCAGTGCTTCCTCCCGCCGAACCCAGAGGGCACACTACGCAGACACAAAGGCTTCCCTAGTGGACACAAAATACGTTAGCCTTTCCTGTCGGCTCCTGAAACACGGTCTGTGACTCGATTTAGCCGATATTACTGGAGTAGCAAGTATTGGGATCCCGTTGCAACGTCAACCATTTGCTTCATCTCCTTTCTTCGTCGTTTCTTCTTCGGAAGCGAACGGAGCACCGAAGACGTTGTCCTTATCAGCGTCTTGACGGGGAAAACCCAATGACAGTAATCCTTGATGGGAGTTTGGGGGAGCTGGGGAGCTGAGAGATCTGATCGCCGGAGTAGGAAATGGAATTCGATCTGAGAAGCATCGAATGAAAAGAGGTACGTGTTCTAGGGAGTTCCGGAATTGCGGATGCGGTGAGCGTAACAGAAGCAGCAGCAACAAAAAGGCAGCAACTAGTGAGGGAACACCTTTACTGTTTTCTTCGGGTGGGAAAAGAAAGCAGGGATTAAGGGAGGATACAATGAAGCGAATGCTGCGAAATCAGGAAAACAAGGGGATGAGGCAACTGGCCATCTTTTTTTTGTTAAAGGTAAGAAGGCAAGTGGTTGCGTTCACGTCCATAAGAAGTTTTATGGTGGTCGCAAGATAATAAGGTATAACTAGACAAGACAACTAATACACGAAAAAATTCGCATAAAACTGCTTGGGAAGGGAAAGAAATAGGAAATAGAAAAATACTGAAGTGTTCAAAAATAAAGTTTGAAGAAAGTACACGTATTCTAAGTGCGGTACTAGTGACGGGCTCAAAAATATGAGAAGGTTGAGACGAGCGCTGGCTTATGAATACGAGAAGGTGAAGAATGATTGTAAGAATTCTTATTACGGTATTTACAAGTTAATTTTCCGAGGCGACACATCACCCGATACTTTCGTTTTGATATTTCCACTTAGACTATAAATAATCAATATAACTTAGCAGTCGGTCTGCATAAATTGTGGCAACATGCTTTTGTGGTAGAGTGCCTCGCAAGGAATGCGAAGCCACCGCTAGATACTCTTACTCTTCACGGACATTACGGCGACGTTGTGAAACTGCGAATGAATGCATCCAAGGAGTACTCCACTCCATCATCACCTAAAGATGACTCCCTCTTCATAAACCACATGAGGGCTACTCTCCACAGCTTTTACAAGCTATTAACAACAGAAAAGAAGCAAGACAAAACTGAGGCGTGTTTCACGCCATACCATAATGGTTGCAAGCGCGAACACCAGTAAAAATAACTCATGCCTCAACGCATTTTCCGGTTTAAAACTCTGGAGAGACGTAATTTCGTTGATAACCTCCTTTCATGCCACGCGTGCGGATCGCCGTAATGAACAGGCGCCCAAAGAAAACCTCCCCGAGGTTGCGGAAAAAACAAAAAACAAAACAAATTTCAACATGTAAGGCCAATACGAGCGATGAGCCGTATATAGCGATAAAGCTTCGGAACGGAAATAAGGATAAATTTACACTGCAACATCAAAATGAGGGAAAGATAAAGAAAAGAAAGGCATTAAAAGTTTTGGGAAGAAAAAAAGGGAACTCGGTATTTTAGAGGGAACCTCGGGAATACGGGCGTGCCGTGCCGTTCTCTGAGTGGTGCCGTCCCTGTGTGGTGTGGTCCGGCCGTTCCGCTGCACTGCGGGCCGCTTGCAAATTAGGGACATAAATCAAGAGCACGCCTTCGCTAGCCTGGTTTGTATAAGCGTGATGGTTCGCAGCTGCCGCCGGAGCTCGCTACTCGGGCGGCGTGTGCGACGTGACGCCTCTCAAAGAGAGGGTGGGGAAAGATGGGAGGGGTGGCGAGGGAGGCCTTATGGTAAGAGTTGGGAGTGCTGTACGCTGATGTAATGCCTGGGAAAAAAAGGGAAGGATGGAAACTTAGGTTGCAGGGCAGGGGTGAGAAACACGGGGAAAAACGCCCCTCATAGAGAGAGTGGAAAGCGAAGGAAGGGTTGTCGAGGGAAGCCTTACGGCGAGAGTTGAGAAAGCTATACGCTGAGGTGATGTCTGTGAAAAAAGGAAATAACGGAAGGATAGGGAACTTCGGTTGAAGGGAATGGGTGAGAGGTACGGGGAACAACGACCCTCAAAGAGAGAGTAGAAAGTGAAGGAAGGGTTGCCGAGGGAAGTCTTACGGCTAGAGTTGGAGTGCTGTACGCTGATGTAATGTCTGGGAAAAAGGGAAGGATAGGGAACTTCGGTTACAGGGAAGGGGTGAGAGGCATGGGGAACAACGGCCCTCAATAGGAGAGTGAAGGAAGGGTTGCCGAGGGAAGTCTTACGGCGAGAGTTGGAGTGCTGTACGCTGATGTAAGGTCTGGGAAAAAGGGAAGGATAGGGAACTTCGGTTACAGGGAAGGGGTGAGAGGCATGGGGAACAACGGCCCTCAATAGGAGAGTGAAGGAAGGGTTGCCGAGGGAAGTCTTACGGCGAGAGTTGGAGTGCTGTACGCTGATGTAAGGTCTGGGAAAAAGGGAAGGATAGGGAACTTCGGTTACAGGGAAGGGGTGAGAGGCACGGGGATCAACGACCCTCAAAGAGAGAGTAGAAAGTGAAGGAAGGGTTGCCGAGGGAAGTCTTACGGCTAGAATTGGAGTGCTGTTCGCTGATGTCATATCTGGGAAAAAGGGAAGGATAGGGAATTTCGGTTACAGGGAAGGGGTGAGAGGCATGGGGAACAACGGCCCTGAAGGAGAGAGTGAAGGAAGTTTTTCCGAGGGAAGTCTTACGGCGAGAGTTGAGAAAGCTATACGCTGAAGTGACGTCTGGGGAAAAAGGAAGGTTAGGGAACTTCAGTTGAAGGGTGGACGTGTGAGGCATGGAAAATATATGGTACCCTACCTTCTTAAGTGTCCTGTTTTCTCTTCGCTACCACTGCTGGTAGGTAAAGATCTGTGCGAAGGCCATTAACATTGCGATGTTTCGGCCAATCAGCAACAACCGTTGGTCAGGGGTTTTTGGAGATGAGCCTACCTCTAGCTTATTTCCCTGTGTGAAAGTTGTCGATGGTTTAAAATTATTGCGGTGGGGAAGGATGGGCAACACTTGCGAAATGTTAGTTGATGAGTGAGATGGTTGTAAGGGATGTTACGTGGAAACATTGAGACTGAAGAAAGCTGTTAAAGTACGGTGTGTAGGGATGAAGAAAACAGGATGGTGTATGCACACGGGGAATTGGAGTTCATTTGTTTGTAAAAAAGAATTCTTCACCTGACTGATTGACGACGAGAAGTGCCAGCCATGAAAGCGAAAAAGCTTGTTTCATAGCGTCGTAGGGAGGGAAACCATGAATGATGTAAAATGTGTTCAGGTAATCGTCCAGGGAAAGTAAGGAACATGTGTCCCATGCGTGTAGTCTGCGAAGGAAAAGCGGGATTGGGGTTTTTAAATCAGCGGAGCTGTTGAAAAAGCCGTTCGCCATTGCAAAACAAAAATCAGTATAAAATTCCGTGCGCTTGCTAGCGTGGGCCTCGCGGGCACGTGCAGTTGGTTCATCAAAAAAATAAAATAAACTTGTAATAACCACGAGGAGCTAGAAAATTCAAAGTACTTCAAAGTACTTGTGCACTAAAAGTATTCTCCGGCGAAGTTCCAGTAGCTTGTTCGGTTGTCTCTGCTTTTCGCCCTGCTACTATATACGAAACGACAAAACAAAAATTGACGTACTTTTCGTTTTTCCGAGGGGCCAAAGCCTATACATTTGCTGACAACTTTTCAGACAGAGAAGGAGAGAAGCTGATGCCTAGGCTCCATGCCTTCTATAGGCAAAGTATGATACATATGCAAGACCCGCCTTCCGTCGATTTAACGGTCTACTGTAGCTGAAACTGCATTCATACGTCATCTTTACATTATGCGCAAGAAATACGGACGTTCTATTCACTGAGAATAACAAAAGCTGCTTTTAGAAGTCGAGCTTTGTAAAAACACGCAGAACCTCAAAATACCTCTCCGAGTATCACCATTATCATTTCTTCGTTTCTTCCAAGCCCGCACCCAGTTTTTTCCTTCCACCGAATTCACTGCCTGTCAGGTCCGAACCGGAACAAACAGAATCAAAGCCCGGAACAGGGAATTCTTCGATGTGGCCGACGTGCCGCGACTTCTTAATTTGCGTCGGGCTGCCGCATCTGCTTATGCCGTTCGAGGTTGTCACGGGAACGACACCGAATCCTCTAAGCCTTCTGGGGATTGTGTACGCTTGTATGTGGCTCTCCTCAGACGTCCGAGGGACGGGCGTTTTCCTAATGCACTGTCTGAGTAAACAATGGCGAAGCTTCTGTCCGAGCACTATCTAGATTCCGTGATTAGTGGAGAGTCTGGCGAAACAAAGCTAGGTCGATTGTGTGTCGGCGGAGTGTTGACTGTTATACAAAGCCCCTTTCGCCTTCCTTCGCCCCCTTCCTCCACTGCCCCCACTAAATATCTCAGAGAGGTATAGTAATGTTGCTTTGTGTCAAAATGGCGGCAGAATTTCTCGAGGACATTTTTTGAAAACAATGTCTGAGTGCGCCTTTGTTTCAAGGTATTCTTGTGATAATTCAAGTGCACGACCAGTAGCCGTACTTCATATGTTTACGAAGTTCGGTAATTTATATTCAAAAGGACGTAGAATGGGGCTGGTTGGTACTGCTTCATACGGAAATTGCACGGCTTAAGTCTAAGTCGTAGTCTAGGTATACCCAGCGCAATTTCAGTATGAATTTAATTTCGGTAATTCGCAGCTCATTTAGTGTGGTTGTGATTCGGGAGAACAATGATATGGCTTAGGGTGCGCCCTTGACGAATACCAGGAAGCAGACGCTGGTTGGATGAGCGCAGTTTTATTAGCGGCCTTCGAAGGACTCGTGCAATTCTGAAAATGAGGATGCGGTCTCAAGCGTCGCTGGCCGTGCCGTCGTCACAACGAGATCACATTTTCTAACAACGCTAAAGCAGTCACGTGGTTTAGCTTCAGCACACTGCACTACGGGGTCAAATAGGCGCCCCCAACAAGTGGAATTCGGCGAAGCCAGCAACATGCGGGCCATGTGACGAAACCTGCGATCTGTAGTGCGGTACTACAGGGCGTAGGACGTCACGATTGCATTACTCGACGCCCCAGCGCAGACAGAACGTTTCAGTCAAATCATACGCTCGAGATCGCCATTCGCCGAAATTTCCTTGTTGACGGCATGGGTTAGTCAACTGGTTATATTATGGTGAATCTGAACCTCAAGAGCGGATTAGAGTGTACGGGCAATATTTTTAAACGTGGCCAATATTGCAAAAAATAATTTGAAAGAGGATATGTTATAAGAGGATATTTTGAAAGAGGATATCTGCCGTCAACAGATACGAATAATAGCAGATAAATGTTGAAGTGATGCTAGGATAGAATGGAGGAAAGTAAAGATTAGAAAGGCTAGGCAAGAGTAGAGAAGAGTAGTTTCACCATGGTTTATCCAGTCGCACAGAACGCACCTCGAACACTGCTGGATGGCGTCATGCTGCATCCGGGAGACGGGAAGCCTCGAAGCGAATGGTAAAGCGTGGAGGCGAGCGAGCTTGCTGTGAGGAGGAACAAAGTCTGCGGCGGTTCCAACTACTTCAAAGTTCGGTGCAATGGAGTGTGGATGACAGACGGGTACTAGGGAGCGGGAGCTGGCACTTGAAGGCCCCCACCAGCAAGGCGAAAGCCGGGCAACAACCAAATCCAGTGCGGCGGCCCCCGTAAACGACGGGCCGCCGAAGCGAAGTCCCTCTGAGAGCGCCCGATGGCGAAAACAACGCTACGCGCTACCCGCAGGCTCCGTAATCGAATACTCGCGGCGGAAGCACGTGCGAGCTGAGGACGCATTCCCCCGCGGAGAGGAACACTTGTGGTACGTCGCCTAGAAGGAAAGGAATAAACCCATGTTTCTCCCCAAGGTAATGCTTTTGATCTCAGTGGGACGGCCTGATGCGCGTGCCGTCATGATGGCGGCAGCGCGTCCCCGTTGCTAAGGCGACACAATTGGTTGACGGATGCGTGCCACGAAAGTGTACGCAACCTATACAACGCGGCAGATGCGCAAGCACACGCACATACCCATTCACACGGGCCGTGGGCTCACTGGCCTTCGGGAGACGTAGGTTCATGAGAGATCATTTCTCTGGCCTACGGGTAACGTGCCGGAAGTTTTCTTTCCTTGACATCAGAGGGCCTTTTGTGTGTATTTAACACTCAGATCTGTTCCCGGTTGTGGTAAAAAGTTAAAAACGACATTTCAGGGTGTTAAAAAATAAGCTTGTGATAACTATACTCCCTATTGCGAAATTTGCGCGCAGCGCGAGCTGCGTCTTAGGAAGTGAACGCGTGATAAGGGAACGGAGGGCGGCGCGCTCTACTCTGCCGTTATCTCGCAGCACGTCGCCGCCCGGGGCGAGAATGAGTTTGAAAATTGTGTTTGAACCTCCCGCGCAAATATAATGTGGTACGGATGAGCCACGAACGAAGAAGAAGCTTGGCGAAAGTATGAGCGGGAGGGCGCTGTTCGGCGGCGATGCAATGCGAAAGTGTGAGGGGGAGGCAATCAGACATGCTCAGCCGTGGCGACGCGCTGAGAGATGACGCCATAGCAGCGCGTTCTGCTCTCCCCGTCCACTTTCTCCATACGCTCCTTCTCCGTTTTTTTTCTGCCTTCGACGTTTTATTTGCTCTTTCGGTTCCGCGGATATCGCCGTCGCCACCGCCGCCATCAAACAACTGAAGCATGCACCAAAGTGCTAAGCACTAAAATGCGCTAACAAGAATAAAATTATACTCCGCCTTATGGGCTCTCCTGGAGGCTACAAAAGTATCGCTTAGGAATCTGCAGTCCTTACATGGAAGCAAAGGAAGTAGTAGTACAGAGCTGATGATTCCTGGTGTCAAAAAAATCAGCCCAGCTTCACGGACTTAACGTCGTGAACGCTGATGTTAACAGGGAAGCTGCCTGGCGTCCCCAAATCACAAGCCTAAGCTTCACAGAACTTCTCAAATCCAGCATATTGTTTCCGGTTCACGCCAATTCAATTTTGCCGCATTGCACTGCTCGCGTCATCTACTGGAACTTTTTGTTACTATTGAACTTAGAACACTACCGCAAGGAGGCGCCACGTGCACTTTTTGTTTCTTCACGGCGTATATTTTTATTTGCTATCACAAAAACCACGCAGCCATCTATTTTAATGAAAGGAATGACGAAAGTATCTCGTATGTATTGATGCCTTACCTCAAATGTGTCTAATGATTTCTTTTAGCCTAACCATGTTTATAAGTATAAACATTGGCACCAGATTTAGTAGATTAGAAAAGCATTGCCTATATACGCGTCTCGATCAAGCATTCTATTAACATGCTACATGTGTGCTTGCGCTCGCTGTTCTCATCGCTGCGCACGCCCTCTATAGATAGTTTGGACCGCGTTACCACTTATCGTCCCATGAAAACCTCGACCAAGATCAGCTTCGGTAATGAAATGACAGGACATGGGTTGGCTACCCTGTGGTGACAACTTTACGTCGATGCTGAAAATGTCACCTCAAGCATGCAAGAACAAAAAACTTGAGGATCGATTGAGTACTGCCGCTAAAGGCATTTCATACCTGAAAGCCACCGAAAGAAATGCAGGTGGGCTCAGCAATCTTGGCAGAAAAGAAAATAGACAGGATGGGATGGTAAGGCAGCAACAATATCTTATTTTTGTTCTAGAGAAGGCAAGCACGCGTTTGGCACTTGGTTTCGCGATGACGTGAACTAGAGGCAACCGGGCAGTAAATCTCGTTATACTTAGTCTCGCCAGCCATCGCTCTCCCTTAGTGGTTATTAAAGTAAAAGGTACATTCCGTCTTGGAGAATAATACCACGAAGTAGGCGATCAGTCAAAATTGCATCCTCTGACAGATCATTTTTCAGCCAGAAAAAAAAGGCTTGTGGGGAGGAAAAGAAAGACACTAGTAAGAATGTGGGAACCTTGCAGATAGGACGAGAAACACTGGAAATATGGGAAGCTTAGGTAATAAAAGCAAAAAATAACAGAACACTGAAGAAGATTTATAAAAGAGGCTTTTGGCGGAGGCCCGCCTCGGGAGCGAGGAATTTCGTATTAAGGTGTGGTCCGTCGAGCGAACATTCCTGGTTTCACCGTCAACCGCTTGCGATGGCGACGAAGAAGAATAAGAAAAATATTGCGGATACGAAAAGGGAAAAAGGCGTTTGACGTGATGCTTTCTGGGGCAGCTAATATCACAGGTATGAAGGGAGAGTAACCAAGAAGAATGTAGAGAGGAACGTCTCGAGAAATGTGAACGATAGTTTTTGCACATTGCGAAGAGACATAAATGTGCAAAGTTGGTGAGCTGAATAAGAGTGATGTTAGCGAAAGCACACAGAAAAAAAAAAAAACTACGGAAAGAGAATTCCACGAAAAAGAATTTTGGTCGTACTAGGTCATACAGGAACGCCAAATAACGTACGTTACGGAAGGCCCAAAGTAATCTCTAAGGAATGACATGTTATTGTAACGACAGAAAAGCATTCTTATGGAGTTTTGGAAAACGTAATAAAAGAGCAGCGAATTCTAACCCCGTAAGAAAATGTCACATCAAACAACCACGTTTCCCAAACCCCTTTCAAAAAGGGAATGAAGAAAGCGTGTCAAAAGCAAAGACGCACACACTTAGACAGAAAGAGAGAGAGAATGGGTGACTATATCAAGCCACATCAGCTTATACAACCGAGAACCACTACCGTCCCCATAATCAGAGCCCCGTTCCTGGTCATTTGCGGCAATTTTTTTCCCGGAGAAAGAATCGGGGAGAGACAGACCATTTCCTGCCCGGTGCTTGGCGATTCTCTTGTTTCTTTTACGTCTTTCATGACTCTTTTGTGGAACCACAGAAAGTCCTTCCATATCCGAAATTCTTATCTTCCACCCTGATTGTTTTGTTTTGTATAGTAACGCAGCAGTGCCTCTCATTCCATCTATATAGCCCCCCCCCCCCCCCCCCCCCCCGTGACGGGTGTCCAAATGATTACCTTCTCCCTTGCTCAACCAGAATCCTTTGGTAATCTTTTCACGCGCGTCTGTGTGCCTTCCGTATAGCGTTTAGCCTTCATTATATTCTGCTCTGTCTTCCTAATATGACAGGTAACTCGCATATAGCGTGTTGAATGGCCTTTCTTTAACCTCGAACTTTCGCACTCAGTATTCCCTTCAATTATGCGTACCGACGCGTCGATTTTTGCTCCTGGGTAATCTTCACAGCCTGGCTTTGAGATGCTATGCTGCGTATTAGTAACGGCACGTGGCACCATGCTCCCCAGAGTATCCTTCGCGGTCTGGTAACTTCTGTTATTTGGCTTATTTGAAAAAAAAAATCATGCATGCATGCTTTCCCGATGACTTCTGCCAAAAGATACAAAGATATGGCGCCAAAATTTGTATGCTCTGTTTCACTAATTTAGCGCCGAGCTGGCAAAGATGGCGCTGGCACCAGAGATTTACGGGAACGGGGCGATCTCGCATGGGCTCACAAGGGAAATGAATGTGACTATTTTAATGACGCTACTTGACGGGGTGGATCCAAGGCAATTACATTGCCTGGCGTCGTTGAGGCCTGGGCGAGCTCCGTGCAAGGCGGTCTTCCAGTAGTGGTGTTGGTGACAGAAGATAAGACCCATACCCACTCATGGGGATGGGCCAGGAAATGGGCGCTAATCGATAAAAACACTATTCCAGGGAACTAAAAAAATACAGGTTATGAAAAAATATCAACAAAAAAACTTAGCAAAGCTTGCTCGAAGATGTGCAAGAATTGAACCATAGCGAACCTGGAGAATTTCTTTCTATTTGAGCACTCAAGGACACACCACCAGGCACTGCGTTAGGTTGGAAATTCTTTAATTTCCTGTTCCGTCGTCGCTTTTAACTGTGGTAGTAGTAGTCATCGTCATATCCATCTATATCGTCGTCTTCCTCTTGCATGACTGGCGGGCCGGGATCGTTTTGTCCGCAGGCTTTCACATTTCTCCCAAAGTGGAATGCGTCAGCCTGCGTTAGAACCGGCCGCAACCGGCTTCGCGAACTGGGCGTCTGTAGCGCGAGCTGTCTTGCGTTCCCCATTTAGGCGCGGACGCACGTGAATGATTTTCTTGGTATTCTTTTGCAAGCGCCACGCTCAAGCCTGGACGACGCCGAGCGCTCATCGTAAAACACGGTAAAGGGTAAATGGCGAAAGTAACTATGGCATAGAGTTTCCTGATGGCGCCGCACACATTACGGCCAGAAACAACAGCGCCGGTGTTAAAACAAGACGAGGAGTTGGTGAAGGAGAGGCAGTGAGCGGGGAGACAAGGACATCCTGCGCCAGACCCGATAAATCGTGCCTCTTCGTGTTTGAAGAGCGGCATTCGGCGCACATGACATGGGGGTTCGCACGTTGGGGCGGATGCGCTTCCCCTGCATTTTCTTGTGCGGGATATTCTCGCTGCACTATGTAGTCTTCGAAAGTCTTAAGAACTACGAAGAAGCTGGTGCCTGTCTATACAAAGAGTGGCAGCTCGCGATAGCCACCGGTGCCTCTTTGGCGGCTGATAATCTGCGCTGACGAAACTGACCTTCAGCGCTCGTCTGCTACAGCGCACGCGCACAACCATGCTGAATAGCCTAGACCTTGCCGTATAGTCTCTGCCACTTTGTGCCTAGTTGTAAATTCTGGCAGGAACCTGGAACTCGGAAACGCATATTACTCTCCTACACAAAAAACTCAGACCATCCGCCACTGAACCGCCCCCCTTCCCCTGAGAAGTGGTAGATACTGCTATCCAGCTGTCGACCTAATTAACAACTCATACTGGTGACCAAGGGCCACGGCAGCCCGAACAGCACATGGGCTCCTGGACTGAGGAACTCGCATTACTGTGTAATAAAGTTTTCCTGTTCTGTCTTCGTCTTTTCGGCGCTGTTTTTGCCTTTGATAAAGTTATCACGCCCTCCTTCCCTTCCTCCCCCCCCCCCTCTCTCTCTCTCTCTCTCTCTCTCCGTGCATAGGTTAGCACCTCGTTCTCTGATTGTTGTATGGTTTAACGCGCCGACGCAACGCAGGCGATGAGGCGCGTCGTAGTGCAGGGTTCCGGATTAATTTTGACCACCTGGGGATCTTTAACGTGCGCCATAATCTCGCCCACACACCTCGTTCTGTTGCTAACAATTTTTAAGATGGTTTCGCGTTTGTTTTGTTAAGAGTGTGAGCCAGGACAGGCTCTATCGGAAGCTACTTCTCGACGTTCGACCAAGCATTCACAGCGAGCCTTAAGCCTAGGGCGTGGAATAAGGTTTTTTCTCCAGACAATTGCATATGCTTCCATTCTCCGGAGTTCAACATTTGCTGTTCAGTTCATGAAACACCAAAAACTAAGTTGAGCCTAAGGGGACCTTGCTGCACATTTCTCTATACTTTTTTACAAAATCTTAAATTCTTGCAGAACGTAGTCAAGCGGCACAATCATTGCTTAGAAAGGGGGGCCACAAAATACCTCAGCCAAAAATAATTGCTCTATGCCCATCTCATAACTCAGAAACTTTATCGAAAGATTTTAACATGCAAGTGTTTTATTACCGGATACACGAACATTTCGCTGATGTCATATCCGCCACGGAAGGGACGTCAGTCAACTAGCGTCACTGAAGAGTACCGCCAATTCGTGCACCTGGAAGTGTCTGGACCATTTTGTTTCTAACTTCCAGTGTTGCCATCTCTACCAACGAAACCGCCGCCAGTTGTGACAGGCAGAGTGGTAATCCGCCGCTCTAGCGGTGGCGCAGCAGACTAAACAAAATGGCTGCGTCTATATGTAAACAAATATTACGGGGTGCCCACCGACCAATGAAAATCCTGGTGGCTCATAACAATGAGATGAAAGAGTGCCGACACTCTAAAAACCTTTATTTAGTGAGTATAAGTACAACGAAGCAAGCAGCCTGTAAAGGGTGCACCCCTGCACACAGGGTATTGGTGTGGAGAAGCAACCTTTTGTACTAAAGAGTCTGGCGGAGTCTTGGGCTTGGGCTTGAAGTGATAGACGTGAACAGGGTAGTGGGCAGCATCGGACATAGGCAAGCTTTTCAGTGGGACGGGATTCACTTCAGCCCCAGGCTAGGAAACAAGGTGGGGTGGCGCTTAGGTGGGAGAGCGGTAGCTTTTTTAGGGGGCCCCGCGCAGCTAAGGAAGGCAAACTAGGAGACAAAGAGGAAGCAAGAGACACATGCACACTCAACGCTGGGAGGCAGCCAGGCCTAGAGCTAAACGGAGAACCTACGGACGTAATTCAGAGCGTTGACAGAAGCCATTTGGGTGGAAACAATGGAGCAAACAATTCTGTAAAAGACAAACACAGACCCCGTAAGCGGAAAGGGAAAAACAAATACAATAAATATTTAATCAGCTACATAAATATGCAGGGAGGCAGAAAGCCAGATAAGTGGGTGGAAATTCAAAAGCAACTTGAACGGGAAGGAATAGACGTGTACGCTTTAGCCGAGACTCACCTCCGGGATCTAGAAGCCCCACCTATCATAGACAATTATGTCTGGGAAGGTTGCAACAGGACCACAGGAATGAAGAAAGGGGGAGGTGTTGGCATGCTCATTAAACAAGGGACCGACTGGCAGAGAGTGCATGAAAGGTGTAGAGAGCATCTATGGGTTAGAGGCACCATAGAGGGGAAAAATACATGGTTAGGAGTGGTGTATCTGTGGACCGGAAGTAGTGCTAGGGAGGAAAATGAGGAAATGGTAAACTGTTTGAGAAGAGATATAAACGAGTTCAAAGATTCGGGCGAAATAATCATAGTTGGAGATATGAATGCCCATATAGAAGGTTTGGATGGATACACAGACCACAACGGTTCTTTAGTGATAGATCTATGCCAGGAAAACCGGCTTGTAATAGTAAACACGGAAAGCAAGTGTGACGGACAAATAACGTGGGAAAGCGGTAACAGACAGTCCAGCATAGACTACAGTTTAGTATCCGAGACAGTATACGGAAGGCTGCGGGAAATGAGGATAGATGAAAATGGAACAGACAGCTTAGGAAGCGACCACAAGCGGTTTACCTTGCACTTTGGAGGCGCAACCCGGACAAATGCAGAAATAGGTACAATAGGAGGAAATAATTTGAATAATGAGCAGTTAAAGATCATCGCTGATAGATTGGAAGATGAAATCAATAAATACCCAGGCAAAAATTGGGATTACGACGAAATGATTGCGTTGATAAAGGGTAAGATGAATGAAGCAAAGGAACGAAACCGATGGAAAGGGAAGAGAAAGCCGAGAAGCTGGTGGAATAAGGAAATAAAAGAGGCTATTTACCAGCGAAGAAAGGCGTCGAGAGAACATAGAGAAGCAAAAAGAACTGGTATGGAACCGGAGGTAGTGAAGGAAAAGTGGGAGGTCTACCGTGGGAAAAAACTAGAAGTGCAGAAAATGGTGCAAGCAAAGATCAAGCAGAAAAGCGAACAATGGATGGCAGAAATACGGAAGAAGGACAAAAGCGCATCCAAGAAGTTTTGGAACCATGTAAAATCACTAAGCTCAAAAAACGATAACCATCAAAAATTCCTGATTGATGAGGAGGGGGAGCATTTAGAAGGAGAGCACGCGTTGGCGCATATTCATCGAGTGATTAGTGAGAAGTTTAGGAAAATAGTGGTAGGTAAACCTGCACCGATAACATCAGCGCCACAAAAGACTGCGGAAAGGGAAATAAGTTTGAGCAACCTTGATTGGAAAAAAGCAGAGCAAAAGGTTTCCCCCCAGACAGCAGTTGGCCCGGACGGAATACCAATGCAACTGATAAACCTACTTGGACCTAAAAGTAAGGAATCGTTTATGAGGGCAATAGATAAGGTGATAGAAACCAAACAAATACCAGAGGACTGGTTAGAAAGTAGGATGAATTTAATATATAAAGGCAGAGGAGACAAAGCCAGTATTGATTCATACAGACCACTCACAGTAACGTCAGTGGTGTATAGATTCGTAATGCAGGCGATAAAATCAGAAATTCAAGCATGGATGGAAGAAAATGAAATACTTGGGGAACTGCAGAATGGATTTAGACAAGACAGGCGACTGGATGACAATCTGTTCGTGATAACGCAATGCATTGAAATTGCGAAAGCACAGAAGAGACCACTATGGATTACGTTCTTGGACATTAAAGGGGCATATGACAACGTAAACAGAGAACGGCTGTGGAGAATGCTGAAACTCCAGGGATTAGATGACGAGTTAGTACAGTTCCTTATAGCAATCTATAAAGACAATTTAGTGCACCTTACTTGGGAAGGACAGAAATGCGCCCAGCAGGTCAACATCCATCGGGGACTGAAACAGGGATGCCCTTTGAGCCCAATACTGTTCATGCTTTACATGGCAGGGTTAGAAAAGAAACTGGAAGAAAGTCAAGTAGGGTTTAGCCTAACCCATATGCTGCAAGGCGAAGTGGTACAACAGCATATTCCGGGAATGTTATACGCAGACGACATTGTTCTTTTAGCTGATAACCAAACCGATATGCAGCGGCTAATAAATATTTGCGGCCAGGAAGCCACTGACCCCGGATTAAATTTCAGTGCAGAAAAATCAGGAATAATGGTTTTCAATGACGCTACCACCGACGTAGTGTCTATCCAGCAAGGCGAATTACCTAGAGTGAAGGAATATAAATATTTGGGAGTGGGGATAAACGAAGGGGATAACTACTTAAGTACTCACGAGGAGCAACTTAAGGTTAAGGGAAAGCGAAACGCAGCTATAATGAAGCATAGAGCTCTGTGGGGGTATAACAAATATGAAGTAGTAAGAGGAATGTGGAAAGGAGTAATGGTTCCGGGTCTCACGTTTGCGAATGCTGTACTCTGCTTAAAATCAGACGTTCTATCAGGCCTTGAAGTAAACCAGAGAACGGTAGGACGTTTGGCCTTAGGCGCGCATGGAAAAACAACTAACGAAGCAGTTCAGGGAGATATGGGCTGGGCGTCGTTTGAAGTTAGAGAAGCTCAGAGTAAAATATGCTTTGAGATGAGGTTGAGGGCAATGGATCAACGAAGGTGGGCAGCTAAGGTATTTAGGTACCTATACTTGAAAAGCCTGGACACGCAGTGGTTAGAAAGACTAGAAGGCTAACGATGAAATACGGAAAGAACAGTGGGGAATCCAAAACAGCCAAGGTAACCAAAAAAGAGGCAAGGCAGATTGAAACGAATAAATGGAGGGAAAAAATGGAAGCTAAAACGTCGTTAGAGATGTACAGGGCTGAGAAGATGAACATCAGAAAGGAAAATTTCTACGATAATTCCCAGGGCAGTGCTTTGCTTTTTGAGGCTAGAGCAGGTTGCCTGCGAACTAAGAGTTTTGTGGGGAAGTATTCACAAAATGATGGGGTATGCGTGGTCTGCGGAAAAGAAACAGAAACTATGCGGCACATCGTGTTAGAATGTGAGGGTATCCATCCAAATCTACATGAAGGGAATATTGGGCTTTCAGAAGCCCTAGGATTTAAGGGTATCACAGAGGAAGTTAACTTCAAGGCTGTCGAGGGGACGAAAAGAAGATTAGAATGCTGGTGGAGGAAAAGCAGAGAGGGAAATATTGCCTAGGACAGTTACCGCCTGTAACAGGAAAAAAAAAGTATTTTGTGCCTAATAAACTTTTTGTGCCTGCCCTAAGCAGCGCTAGTATTGAACCAAAAGTGTAAACATAGGTATATTAGTCCTTTTTGGTCAGATGACATGTCATCACCCCGATACAAAGGGGAAACCAATAGAAATCATCATCATCAGTTCATTATACTTAGGGTTGTTCGTTTTCGTGTTTTATATTCTAACACGAAAGTGTTTTATGCCGAGATACCCCAAGGTTTCACTGATGTCATAACCGTCACGGAAATGACGCCAGCACACCTTTGACGAAGCGACCCGCCAGCAGGATGTCGCTCGCCAAGCACACCCACAAGACCGCCGCCGACCCGCAAATCATGCTGAGCTGCAGATTTCGCTGCACATGTCCCTTTCATGTTTTACTGATTCCTTTGACAGTGGAATCAACCACAGTTTCTTTTTTTTTCTCTTTCCCGGTCTTGGCGCTCTTTGACAGCTGGAATTACGTCATTTGCCGACTTTCCCGAATTTGCGGACTTTCCCCCAGTTGCAGCAACGACCGCATTCGATAGCCCCTTTAAAATAAAGGAACAAAAGCAAAGAGGGAACGGAAGGCGTATCTGCTGCGCCGAGCAAATCACGCAGTACCGCTCTCTGCTTGCGATAGCTATAGCTTTCGCACTACTTCTAGACGCGATGGAAAAAGTGAACATTCTTATAGGAAGTGTTGCAGAGTCTCTTTAAGGCAGCAGCGTTCCACTCGATCTGGTATCAATGCTAGTCGCCTCCTTAGTGTGAACATTAGAGGTAAAGGGACGACAGTCTTTCACCAGCGCCTCCCGCCGAAGCCGCACCGCTTGTGCCGTGACATTTCCAGTGCCGGTGAATGCCGGCGAGGAACAGCGTCAAAGGATTTCCACCGTTCTCTGTGCGAGACCCTCCTTATCGATTCTCGCAAGGGCCTCGGAGAGCTTAAGAACTTAGCCGCGACGGCGAATACAGTCGGCGTGTCAAGGCTCCATGCTGTTGCCAAGTTCTCCGTGGATTAGGCCCGCCGCCTGTGGAGCTTGGGTGGGCTTCGGATTCCTCCTGGCCGCGCCGATTGCGTGTACTACTCGGTCCTTGGGTTCGCGGGGCTGGTAATCTGAAAGAGTGGCACGCTGAAAGAGTGGCAGTGGTACGGGAGGGCAAGAATTAAGTCTGTCCAATAAAAGCGATGCATTTGCGGGTGCGCTGTACTGCTACTGCAGAGTGAGTCGTCGTTTTTTTTCTGGCGCTATTAACGCTAGGACACGAAGTCCTGTCATTGCTGCTGTGAGTTCTACAGTACCAACTCGTGACGTTTGTAACTATAAGCACTACGTGCGGTGTGTGCGTGTACTACGACGGCAATAATATTACAGCCACTATTACTACTATCGCGAATAGCATTGCTGTTAATATTAGAGCTATTGCTACCGCTAGCACTACTACTAGTACTACCGCCACTGCTAGGTCTACAGCCACCACCACAAAAATAACTAATATTATTTATTACATTTATTACGGACATTACAACTCCTCTTACTACTTCTACTACTGTTAATGTAAGTACTATTTTTACTGCGTGCAGTATTAATTACACTGCTATCCCTACCTGAATGATCATTACTATATTCCAAATGTTGCACCTACTACTGCCAACAACAAATTCTGGTACGAGTAGTGGTTTTTGCTATTATCGGGAAAAAATGCCCGAAACGTAACTCTGCTTACGTGATTTGAAGACGAAAGCCAGCGGTTATCAAATACTTCACTACTGCAACATGTTTGCGTCTCTTGCTTGAGTTTCACTTCTTCCTTTTTGGACGCAAACTTCCCCGACAAGCAGACCGGACGCACTTCACGTCGTAGCTTTCGCAGAATGAAAGCTCTCGCCAACGTTCATCGGTTCTACTCACGTACCATCATGTTCACTTGTCACAGATCCCGCAGCCATAGAGTTTCATACAAATGTATACAAGAGGGAAATCTGGCGATGCATTCGCGGGCCGCCATGGGCGGCGCCATTGCAGCTAGCGACGTGCCTCGCCTACTTGGCTTGGTTAGGCCTGTAGCGGCCCCTTCGCCATCGACTGCAAGCGCCCACCATCACAATCATTGGCCGCTGCCTCCATCCTCAGCAGCGCGTGGCCTCGAGAGGCACGACGAGCCACGCGGGACAGAACATCATGGCTTCCGCGCTGCTCGGCCGCACTCCCAGGGCGCTCTCCGATTATCGGGCCCATGTTGTCGTCCCCATGCAACTGTGAATAGATGTGGGCTAGGCCTCACCCCATCTTTCGGCCGCCTACATAATTGGTTATCCGGACGTCGGCAGCATGGAGCCCCGCTTCGCCTACAATTTGGTGACCCGGACAAGCGGCTTCGCCATGGTTTCGCATATCTGCTTCCCCAACCACAACGCGGACGACAGCACGCCACGAACGTCCACCGCCCTCTCAGACATTTCCTGGCTGATTCCGTTTAACTCCATCACAAACCAACGATGCCATGCAAACGATGGCCCCATCCTGCCTCACGGTCCACAGTGATGCAGTAGCATGTAGAGCAGACTGTGCACCCCACCCCTGCAGCAGTCTTTCCAGCACCGTAACAGCTCTGCCTCCACGCCCTGCTGAGCCACCGGGGTGGAGTTTTAGGCAACCGCATTTACCACCTTTCGTGAAAGCGGCTCCCGTTGACCTAAGTGTAATTTCGGCAACCACTGCACCATTTTCGTCGACACAGCTGGGACCCGCCGCGGTGGCTCAGTGGCTAAGGCGTTGCGCTGCTGAGCACGAGGTCGCGGGTTCGATTCCCGGCCGTGGTGGCCGCTTTTCTGATGGAGGCGAAAAGCAAAAACGCCCGTGTGTACGAGATTTCGGCGCACGTTAAAGATCCCCAGGTGGTCAAAATTAATCCGGAGCCCTCTACTACGGCGCGCCTCATCATGGTCTGCGTTGCGTCGGCGCGTTAAAACCCTACAATCAATCAATCAATCAATCAATCAATCAATCAATCAATCAATCAATCAATCAATCAATCGACACAGCTGGAGGCATCAGTCGAAGACGCCGCTTCACGATGCATGTCGACCATCTGTGAGGTGGCGGACGCGTCTACTCCAGCTCCACTGCAGTCGCTGCATAGTGCGTTCGAGAAGCACACTGTGGTACTCGTTACCGGCGACGGTGAAAGCCCATCCTCCGACGAGCTGCTGCCCCAGTCCCGTGTGACCGGCCGTTACAACAAAGTCGACGTCAAGGTCTGTGTCACCGGCAACCCTCTGGCCCCGATCAACTCACCCCGGCAACACGACTCTAAGGTGCAGCTCTAACGGAAGCAGCATGGCTGAGTGGACGCAAAGTTCACGAGACACAAGTCCGGTACTTACAACGGACCAGCCACTTGGTCAATCTGACAACAACGAATCATCTCCATCGTTGAAGGGTCGTCAACCAGCAGTCATGAGCGCCGTCAAGCCTAAACGTCGCCGCAGACGTCGCAACCACGACGACCACCTCCTACGAGGGCGAAATGCCAAGTTACCCGTTTGCTCCGGCTACGCCGACACCCAGGGTGCCTGCGATGGACCCGTCATCTGTTCTGCCCGAGTCGTCGTCTACTTGTGGTGACATCCCCACCACGCGCACGCAGAGAAAATCCTCGGCGCCACTTCCAGATTCCGCGTCATGCACACGCATCGATCCTGCGCCCAGCTCTATCCCCTGAACTTCCCCTTGAACAGCTCAGTCGTGCTGCTAATAGACGGGCACACTCACGTCGGGGAACGGTACACTCACTGCGGCCACCCTTTCAGACCCGTGCCATCATCTGCTTAAATGTGAACATTTGCGGCGGCCTCACAGAGGACCAGCCGATTTGTGCTGGAGTACGTCCGCTACTCGACTCTCAGCCCAGACCGCCAGAGACTGCACGATGCTCCGGGAGCCCTCATGGAGACGACTTGGACTGTCCCCGGACGCTATTACGAAAGTGACCTGAACCAACGCTAACATCTGGATACCCTTTGACTCGGACTCCGTCAGAAACTTTGACCGCGGACACACCTTGTACATATACTTACGTAGTCTGAGATGTCCCTGTCACCTTGTATATAGTTTCCCTAGCTAGGCAGTTGCTAAGTTGTTTTCTTTTGTCGCGCTCCGCGCTAGGGGGGCAGCTCTGTAGCGGCCACTTCGCCATCGACTGCAAGCGCCCACCATCACCATCATTGGCCGCTGCCTCCATCGTCAGCAGCGCGTGGCCTCGAGAGGCACGACGAGCCACGCGGGACAGAACATCATGGCTTCCGCGCTGCTCGGCCGCACTCCACGGGCGCTCTCCGATTCTCGGGCCCATGTTGTCGTCCCCACGCAACTGTGAATAAATGTGGGCTAGGCCTCACCACTTCATTCGGCCGCCTACAGGCCCATGGCTTCTTTTGTGTCTCGAGGCCAAAATCAACAAGAAAGGGTAAAATTTTTTTCCTGTTCATCGTGCATAACGCTTCTACATAATCACTGGCAAATTTATCTTTCTGTAGGTTCAATGTTATAATAACAAAACAAATTTGATGAACCTTGTACAGTAATATTGTTGCTTTTTGCAGCCAGAGCCAACTTTTCAGACTGTTCATAAGCCATGCCAAAGACAAGTGGAACGTGCCTGCCCGGTACATGACGAAACGCTCGCCGAAGCGCGGCTCCCGTAGACAGTGGCGCCAGATTTCCATCTAGTGTATATTAGTACGAAACTCTATGCACGCAGTTATATTTGACAAACATGGCCGCCTAGATCACTCCCACTAGCGCCATCTCCTGGTTCTTTTGGAACACTCCTGTTGTCTTGAGCAACGGCTAAAGAGGTTCCGCTGTTGTGCCTCAGTGGCTTACAACAAGAAATCCCGGGACATCTCCACTAACGTAAAACCTGTGGAGGGGTGAAGCGTGCAGTGTATAAATATATGCATTCTTGGCGCCTTGGCGTTTTCGTCAATGGAGATGAAACCGTTCGGGGTACAGGTTTGCAGCTTTGCTGTAAAAGTCTCTTCTCTTTGAAGCACGAAGCTCACTAGCGCGAGGTGCTAACGAGTGTCCCGGTGTTGTTCTAATACGCGTTACGTTCTAGCGCGTGGCGTGAAGGAGTTTCCCGGTGTTTTAGTACAATGGATACATGAGATGACGATTACAACGACGATAAGAGACTCCAACAGCCCCAGTCCCTAAGGGGGCTTGGGCCCTAAAATCGCCTGACTGGCGTAGGGGTAGAGTCTTGGATTCTCTCCTCAAGGGATCGAGCCCCAGTGATTCTAACTTTTTTTTCGCAAATCCAGCATTTTTTTTTCAGTAACCTATTCTCTCTTAGGTGAGTTCTACGCGTTCTATCCAGAGATAGGGAGTAGGAGGAAAGCGAACAGAGAAGCCGAGAGTTTATCCAGGCTTACAGCCGGGATTGCTACTCGCCTCTGGGGGAGGGGTGTTCAGGGGATGAAAGAGTGGGCAGGCGAAAAAGGGGAGGGGGGTTAGGAGCGGGGCACACACGCTTTTTAGCCCCTTTGTGGCCACTATAGTCGTTCATCTACGCTTTTTTCTTGAGTAAACGTAGATGAGCGTTTTTTGTGCGTTCTGCGAAGTCGATGGTAGGGATCGATATCCTAAGATGTACTCTACTGCGAACGGTTGATTGTCCAACAGCCTGAGCTCGACTGCCAACCCGAGCCTTTCTGATGAAACTCTATCCCGATGAGAAAGTCGTAGGCTAAGGTGAAGGCCACTCGAAAACGCAGTCTACAAAGTACAGTCGACTGGGATCGAGACGGCTCACACGAAAGACGGCGTTGAAGCATAGTGCCCTGTTTGTGGAGGCGTGGATGCAGAAAAATAAGAATAGTTAACATGTTTTAGGTCGGTGTTGAATTTCAACACACTCGTGTGTTCTTATATTTTTCTAGTAGGACGCAAAAAAAGGCGAATGTGGGCTGTCTATAGGAGGCCAGGTTTGTCAAATCATCAGGCTCATTTTTGTTTTGTTCTGGCATGGTTCCGGGTTGGCGCTGTGCTTAGCGCACTTGGGTCTGCTCTGGGGATCCGGGTTCAAATCCCGCACGAACACAAACGTGCTTTTATTTAATTGCTATTTACAGCGGCAGCCATTTCGTTAGCATTCTCATTGAGGAAGCCGACAACTACCGCTATTTTTCGCGTTCGATTTGATATCTAAGGCGTTTGCCATAATATTACTTCTACTTATGAACTTATCATATCCCAACTGCTACTGGTGCCGCTGCGTTATTGCTACTATACTATTTTTCTGCTGGGGATGTTACTCACGAACCGCCAGATGAAGGCACTACCACAAAAAGTTCAGGGAAGCTTGAACTCACGCGAAAGGCTTGAATGGTGAAGCTGTTGTGGGTGAGCATTGCCGGACACATAGTTAAGTTCCAGTGTCATTGTTTATTTGCATAGTTGCGGTGCTAGTAATCATCTTCATATGCGTCCAATAGGTCGTCGTCTCCTTCGCGGCGAGTGGGGGATGCAAAGTCATCCTCAGCATTGTAAACTTCCACCAACTCAACTGGGGAAGCTCACACTAAGTCGCGCAAGGCTTGAACCATAGGGAAGCTGCAGGACTTCTTTATATGTCAGCACCGCAGAACTCATCACCACGCATTTGTACAAGATTAAAATCATTTATTTACATGTTCTGTCGTTGTTTTGTATTGTGCTAGTAGCACTCAGTGTTATATGTGTCGCGAAGGCCCCGTTCCGTTTGCTTCCGTTTGCTTTTTATATTTTGTAGTATCCCTCTTCGGTCGCCTAGCCCCGTTTTTTATAAGAAACGCATGCGGAGTGGGTCTCTGCGCACTGACCGACCGAGAGAGAGAGAGAGAGAGAGACCGACAGTCACGGCTGTTGCCGGCAGCGAGCCATCGTCTCGGCTTCTGTTACCGCGGCCGCGGCGTTCCATTCCCCCTATGGCGTGTGCGCTCCTCGCCTTCGGGTTCCGTGTCCTCACTGTTCTTCAGACGGCCTTCCCTTTTTCCCCTGTTTATTTTAGTGCGTTTTGTCTGAACTACTTTCTTTACACCATAATTCTCCAAGCGCGCGTTTTCGGGTTCGGCCTTGTGTCTGTGTTTGATTTTTCCTTTTCACTTTGGCGGGAACGTGGCTGATTGGAGCTAAGAAGCGTCTCCCCGATTGGCTGCAGAAAGCCTTGTTCCCTAGCGTCCGCACTCTCCAGGATGCACTTTTTCCCCCAATACCTCCCCCACCAGACCGCTTAAGCGAATATAACGCGGCCCCTCTGGCTATTGAGGGCGAGGGTGGCAGCTGCACCAGAGCCTTGCTGCTCGTCGTCGTGCCCTCCCGCAGGGAGACCGAGATCCAGTAAGCCATGTCCCGCTAAGTACTCTTGATCTATTGACTGTCTTTCTCATTTATGTAACAAGTGTATTCGTTCTGATTCTTATGTGCTAAATGTCATCCATGTTACCAGTAAATATAAATCAGTTAACTTTAAAACTTCGTCAACGTTTCGACTTTTTCACTGCAATCATCATGCTACAGTAGCGGCAGGTGTTGACCAAAATACGCCGTTACATATGCAACGATATCGTCGTGTTACATAAGCCAAGGATTACATGCGTGGTAGGGCGTGACGACAGCGCTGGAGTTCTTTTTTTTCTTCTAAAGGCACTGAGTGAGCCGAGGACTCGGAGGTCACCGTGAGGCATGCGCTCACAAGCGCTCAGCATTTTCTCGCTCCCCATGGTTTTCGCACGTTTTTATTTTTGCTAAAGCAACTGGGCGTGCCCAGGACACTCGGCGGTCACTGCGAGGCATGTGCTCACGAGCTCTCCGCATGTTCTTGGTATTTTTTCATGCAACACCGAACTTACGGCTCGTACAATAGCTCCGTTGTTAAAAATTGTGAGGTCGCACACGCCTATGCATGCACACAAGCGCGCAAGTATGCGCGCTCGCACACGTTCATGCACACAAAAACACACATGCACCCGAGCCCACACACATGCATCTTGAATTCGCCGTGTGAAGAAGGCGACCGCGAGAGATGCATTATTGAACCCCATACAAAAAAGGGGAAGCAGACGGTTGTAGTCAGGAGAGTCGTTAAGATATACTGAAGTGTAGAAACATTTTGTAATACCGAATTAGAGCAGTTTTAAGCGGCGCACCTCTGTTGATGTCATATGGGAAGAGACCCGTTGAAATGCCGGTACTTTTTTCGTGTTGTGTCTAGAGGTAGTTTGTTTCCGCATTTTCTCAAGCATCGGGGAACCGCGCCGCGGCATTTCGGCTTATGCCGGTGTAAGCCGTACGCTGCATTTTCGGTACCAGCGTTTCTCCTTGTTTTCTTAAAACGCGTTGCCGAATCTTGATTGCTGGATTGATTGGTTAATTGATTGCTTGCTTGCTTGCTTGATTAATTGATTGATTAAATGATTGATTGATTTTGAATGACTGATTAAATGGTTGATTGATTGATTGATTGATCGATGGATTGATTGATTGATTGATTGATTTTGGCATTCGGTTCTTTTCTAGTTTACGGCATGATTGATTGATTGATTGATTGATTGATTGATTGATTGATTGATTGATTGATTTTGGCATTCGGTTCTTTTCTAGTTTACGGCATAAGCCGTTTTCGCCGAAGGTTTCAATAAGTCTACTTTAAGTATTACCCGGCCAATATTTTCCCGACTTTCGTATATTACAACCAAATAAATATTTCCGTTATATTTTTGTCACCGCTGCTCTCCTCTTCGTCACCTCCGTTGCTTTGCAGATTTCTTTCCGTTTTCTGAGTTTAAAACCTGGGATTCGCGAAGGCTGGTCTTTCTCTCACGTAGATTTAAATGGACGTTATCAAATTAACAAAAAAAATGTGTTATAATCTTTTCTATTTTCTTTCTACAGACCATACATGCTCATTATATTGAGCTACTTCTATGCGAAGCTGTTCATTTCTGAAACAACTTGCTCTAGCTTCGATTGTCGTACTTGAAATTATCACAAGATTTTTTTCTGATATTACACTTCTCTGCCCTGAATCTCTTGCAACGTTCTCTATCACCTTCCTTCTTGATTTGTTTCGATCAGTTTCGCGTTTTTTGTCATATTTTCCGTCTTTGTCATTCACATTTTATCAAATATTTTATAATTGTCCTTCTTTTATTGTTTCCTCACTGCATGCCTCTGCTTTTCATGCAGAGGTACCCGCACACATAACAGCCCACTCGCGGATATCCATATTTCGCTTTCTCCAAAACTAATTTTCTTGGAGCTTCTGGAACTTAAGTGACGCCCATATCCCATATTCCTCTGTTGCTTCGTTCGTACTTCTAACGCCAAACGCCATACCGTTATTACGTTTATTTTTAAGTCGGATAACGAGCCTAAACGCACACAACTGCATTCGCGAATGCGAGTCCCAGATAAATTACGCTTTAGAAATACCTCGCACAACTTCATGTTTGTTATACCTCCCCACTGGTAACGCGCGGTGTTTTATTACAGCCGGGGTTTGGTCTCCCTTAATACCAAGTGGTTCCTCGTGAGGTCCTAAGCCATCTTATCCAGCGTTGATTCACCCTCCTCAAGCGTTTGTATTCTTTGACTCCCCAAGTAAAATTCTGGCCTGTAAAGGGTGCACCACTGCACAATGAGCTTGCCTGCGGAGAAGCAAGCTTTCTTTTTTTTCGTCAGTTTTGATGCAAATGTTGGAGAACTCCCGGTATTTCGTCACGCTGTATTGACGCCGCGTCAATGCTACCATCGGTAAATGCCATTATCCGTGGATCTTTTGTGATAAACTTTCCCAGAGAGTATTTGCTTACTGGCCAGAATATTATTAGGTAGCCACTCATCTGCCTGGTTACCAGCCAATGAATCACCATCACCTGTGCGCAGCCTTCCGGAAATGCATTGTTTTAGCTCCACTCGGTCCTAAGGAGCCCGTAAAGGGCAATCCAACGCACGTGCATACTTCTCCCCGGCGTTCTTTCAATATTAATTCGTGCTTTTCTACGTGCACTTTCCACGGAACATGTGCACCGAACACGGAACACGGAACACCTACTTTGCGCGGAACAGCTGAGCTTCGTCATGCGAGCTTTGAAACAATTCAAAGAAATTTGCGTAGACAAACAAGCTTCCACAGCCCTGCGTTCTGTCAAAGTGGGTTTGTTGAAGTCTCATATGCGGTAGAAGTGAGTAGTTCAGGTCGTGTAGCTTATTATTGGACGGTGTACCAGAGACATAGAGTCTCTGTTTATCTGATACGGATGGCAGAAGGGAAACGTTCATGCACCGTACATGGCCTTCTAACTATCGCAATGGAGTCATACTAGCATAGACTGTGTCTTCTAGCTACTGATCCACTAAGTTGAAGTGCAGGGCATTTCGTGATTAATAATGACTCTTTCTTCGTTCACATCCATGTCGTACCAGTTGAATAGGCTGGAAATGAATTTAGCCTGCAGAGTTGCATGTGTTTCGTCATGAGCAACGTTGCAAAATCTCCAGTTACTATAGTGCGATGGAAGCGCTGCTTTTGTTTAAAATGTTTTTCTCAAAATTACAAAATTAGTGCAAATCTTTCAAAATAAATATTGAGACTTGGGCCATTGCTTACAGAATTATATTGTAAAGTAATAAGACTTCTATCTTAGTATTATTTATACCATATATTATTACAAGGTATATGTATCACCTTACCTCCATCAGTTGCAACATCCCAACCATATTTTATGCAGCAGTTTGTAACTTAGTTGTTTATCTCGCAAGAAGCTATATTATTATATGGCTTCGTACTGTGCTGGTGTAACGTATTTTGCACCGCAGCGCGAATAACGAGTAAAGTCAAACAAAATAAAAAAATTACGCTGAATTGTTCCTGAGAATGTCGTCCACTGGAGACTTGTGAGGATCAACCATCCTATTTAGCAAGACAGCGCTCAAGAAAGATAGAAAGCGAGTGTGTAAAGATGCCAGCATTGCTGACTTGGTGATCGACGCTTTTATTTATTCTTTGTGATGTTCCACATTAACGTACCGAGCTGTTTTGTCTTTTTTATTGCAGACGGCCTGTCGCTGTATTTTTAACGCCAGTCGACCTTAATAATATACTATGTACTTGTCTAGATGTTCTTAGCCATTCCGAAGAGTGCATACATCTGGAAAAGTTTTTCAGGGGGACGTGCGAGGGGTGGAGAAACTCATGAGCGGCAAAATTTATCGAGCATAGGCCTGTATTTTTAGGGGCGAAGCTCCTCTTGCTCGGGCCCTGTCCCGGCCGTACACGGCAGAATGATGATGATTGTGGCAGGATCCCCCTAGGGACTGCCCAACCAAAGAATGGCCGAAGAGGTCAAGACGTTCAACGCGTTCGTTGCTACCCAACAAGGAGGAGAGGAAGAAGGAGAGGTTGTCGTTCGCCGCCTGCGAGCTCAAGACACGTACCCGGTGTACGCGACACAAGACGTTCTGCAGTTGGCGACGGCCAAGGGGGCTAAAATGTCACACACCGAATTCGCCAACTTACCCATGGAGATTCTCATCGTCCGAAACAAGCCCTACATAATCACCAAAAACATCGACGTCGTCGACGGGCTTGTCAACAGAGCGGTGGAAAGCTTGACGTGTCCAGTCTTTATATGATGTGTGGGCGAATGTTTCACGGTTTTACCGAGAAGCATTTTAGCTTCACCCCTCTCATCTCGTCATTCCCTTCGTGGAGATGGCGGGATTTTTACCTCTTTCTAGGTGCCGTTACGTGGAACAAACCAGGTCGAGTTATTCATCCCTGAGCCGGTAGACTTCATCACGACATAAATCTATTGCAAAAGGCCTAAACGTTTGTTTTTATCAAACCTGTGCAAAAGACGCCCACGCACGGCTGCCCACGAGCCAGAGAAAAAAAGTAAAGGTATATTTGGCGCTATCAAGGTAATTTTACCCGTGAATAACGACCAGTACAACGCGGGAAAATCAAATCAAGTAACTAGTGTACGTAAGCTTGTCTGGCAAGCGACCAGTTTCTAACTACGTGTTTAGGTCATTTCTCAGCGCTACCCGGTTATTAAGGGGATTGTTAATCATGAAAAGTGGATGGCATGTTGCCATGGTCCAGACAGCGATTCGCCTACGTGCTCCGCGTGTTTAACACGATGGCGCCGTCCGCACTCAAGTCTGGCATATTTGTGGAGTCTCGGTAGTCATTTTGAGCATCCCGTGCAGGCAACGTTACGTTGCATTAGGCGTCAGTTGTGCCTGATGCTAGTTTTGCACAGGAGAGTGCTGCCACAGCGTGGCTATTGTTAGCAGAAATAACGTGGCCGAGAGGACCGTGTTTTGTGACCAAGTTTCAAACATTATAAAGTTTCATCATTAGAAACAAAGAGGAACGTTCCGCTGTTTACTATGCCTGCCTTGCGTGTTCAGTAACACGGAAGTTTTACATCGGCTGGAACGAGAAACGTGAACTTGGCTCCTGGAAAAGCAAAGCTTTAATTTGATGTGGTCTTTTAAAGGCAAACGCATATTCGGTTGTGCCTAGAATTACACATGAAATTTCTTCACCCATGAATTCAGTACATTGGGAAACACAACACAACACAACAAAACAAAACACTGCACGGTATGTCCCGCGACGGGAAGACACATGACATCACGGCACAACACATCACACCACACCACGCTACAACACAACACACTGCAACGCAACACATCAAATCACATCACAACACAACACAACACAACACAACACAACATAACAACGTAACGGATCGCAACGCATCAAAGCACAACACACCACACCACATCGAAAAACCTCGAGTCACACCATATCGAAACACGTCGCGTCACATCACATCACATAACCTCATATGACATTACAACACAACAACACAACGGATTACATCACATCACGTCACGTCACGTCACATCCCATCACATCACAGCACAACGTATCACATCGCATCACAGCCCAACACAACACACCATACCACAACCCAATACATATCACATGCCATCGCAACACATCACAACACAGCAGCCCAACACATCACAACCCATCGCCACACGACAAAACACTCACTCACTCACTCACTCACTCACTCACTCACTCACTCACTCACTCACTCACTCACTCACTCACTCACTCACTCACTCACTCACTCACTCACTCACTCACTCACTCACTCACTCACTCACTCACTCACTCACTCACTCACTCACTCACTCACTCACTCACTCACTCACTCACTCACTCACTCACTCACTCACTCACTCACTCACTCACTCACTCACTCACTCACTCACTCACTCACTCACTCACTCACTCACTCACTCACTCACTCACTCACTCACTCACTCACTCACTCACAGCGCGGTGCGTTCCCACGCATCGTCAAGACGGAAAGTACGTGGAGACGTGAGGGAGAAAAAAACAAAGCAATAATAAAAACTGCTGCCGACGGCCCTTTTTCGCCGACGCTAATGTATTCGCGAACACGAGCGCATAACTCAGGTTTGCGCTTCGAAAGAACTGGAGCGCAAGCGTGATATGCGCGTGGAGCCGACGTCAGGTGCTGTGTAAGCACGTTAGAAACATGGTCCAGCAGGCACGTTGGCTTGCTCTTTTCGCTTTCATTTGAAATTACCCCGCATAAGCCGCACCTTCCAGGGCCACAGGGCGTCTCTCCCGGGTTCCCTGCTTTGCATGTAAGAAACTAAATAGTTATCACCCTTTTGGTATGTTCAACGTTATGACTAGGAACACGACCGAGTTTGTCGCAAAACATGATTGCTTGTCAGAGGCGATATGCCCACGCTTTAACAAATGGCTTCCAGGGAGTATTCACGACTCGCATTCATTTAAAATGGGAAATGCTGTTTATTGTACAACGTGGGTTAATTTTCATGTAAACTCTCGTAACTGCAGATGCGAACACGTTAGAAGAGATGAAACAACACAAAAAAAGCCCCCCCGCAGTGGCTCAGTGGCTAAGCCGTTCTTGATGATGGTGATGGTTGATGTTCAGTCGCGCAAGGCCAGCAAGGGCAAAGAGCACCAAAGAACGAATTATTTAGTGTGTGATGTAATCGTAAATACTAAAACCAGTGAGTCAAAGTAAATGTGACACGACACAAAAGACAATGGAGATGGCTGGTGTATAGGGACAGGATGAGTATTCGTGATAAGACAAGAGCTGCAGAAAATTTTATCTTTGCTAATAACTTAAAAACGCGTTGGGCAGAAAACATTGGTTTGTCGGCTATAAAACACGGTGGGTGCAGTGGAATGTGTCGTCTGTAGAGTTCAGGGAAATGTTTGTGTCGTGTTTTGTCAGGTGCCTTGCATGTGATTAGTTTGTGAACTACGGATACGCCCTCCCCACTCCTACTACACATGGGTCTCGAAGATCCAGTGAGCAGGTGGGAGTCCGTTACATCTGTATGGCCTATCCATAGCCTAAGTAGGGCGACTTCAGTGTGTCTGTTGTGTGAGTCAGTTGCGTAGCGTCCTAACTGTGGTTTTCTTACGTGAATTTGATTGTATCTTTGTTGACTCCATTGTGATTGCCATGGGCTACGAAGCTATTTTCTGATGTGTGTCGGCTAAGCCGTTGGGCTGGTGAGCCCAGCTAGAAGCAAAAACTACCGTGGGTCGAGATTTTGGTTGAAGATAAAGATCCCCAGGTGTTCAGAATTAATCGAGAGCCCTATACTATCGTTCGCCTCATACGGCAGGTGTAGCTCCAGGGCGCTTAACTCCCACAATTTGAATTTGATATAATAATAATACAAGTATTTCCTGCGGAGACCTGACTTCTATGGTTTTGTTTAAAATCATATCATGTTTCCATGGTCAATTTATAGGCAAGATTAGGGAGGACATCTTAGTTGAATCTACCT
The DNA here is from genome assembly GCF_048455015.1 of Haemaphysalis longicornis. Lineage (NCBI taxonomy): Eukaryota > Metazoa > Arthropoda > Arachnida > Ixodida > Ixodidae > Haemaphysalis > Haemaphysalis longicornis. The sequence goes on along the minus strand of NW_027526225.1, from coordinate 76,735,228 downwards.
GTTCTTTATAGGCTGCCGTAAACCCATTCATTCATATTCACTAGTTTCTCCGCAATGCATCTCGCAAAAGTGTACTCAACGTTTTCTGGGGCATGCATGACGGTTTGAAAAGATTGGATGCACCGACGCCGCACGGTGGTCTAACCACGAATACACCGGCCACTGTCTCACATTTCGCGCTTTGGCCGAGCACTGGTTGGTAGTTGGGGGACGTACAACCGTACGTACCATCGCAAGAAAAACTACCCGTGGGACCAGGGCAGCAAGCAGTCGCCACATTCTGTGCGAAACAGAAGGAACCTACACGCTAGAAGTACGAAGAGGTCAACAGCCAGCCGCGAAATGTTTGACCGATTTTTCCGTGAGAAAAATCGATGAGTGGACGAAACGCGACGAGAAGCTGATTCCCCAACGTTCACTTGTGCACTTCACACGGAAGACGGGTGCTTAGCATAAAAAAAGACCACTAAAGAGGTAGACTCGGGAAGGTACAGGAATGCAGTCACACCATCAATTTCGAAGATTTAGGCACAGAAAGCACGCCGCGGAGGTTCGGCTCATAGGACTGTCGTTCACCGGATGTAATTGATCACGAACGATTTTAATGGCTTTGCCCGGCATAATTACCATTCTCTGGACGCTATACAGCCAACAAGACCGATTTGTCAGCGGGTATTATTTCGATCGGACGGAGGTGAAACCAATGGTGTTATCACTTTCAATGATCATGGAAACAACACGTAGTAGGAAAAGTTATAAGGAAGTGTCAGAACTAAGACTAGCGTTTCCACGTTGTACTCAAGCCGAAGCCGAAGGTTATGTTCCAATAATTCATTCGCTAAATAAATAAATAAATAAATAAATAAATAAATAAATAAATAAATAAATAAATAAATAAATAAATAAATAAATAAATAAATAAATAAATAAATAAATAAATAAATAAATAAATAAATAAATAAATAAATAAATAAATAAATAAATAAATAAATAAATAAATAAATAAATAAATAAATAAATAAATAAATAAATAAATAAATAAATAAATAAATAAATAAATAAATAAATAAATAAATAAATAAATAAATAAATAAATAAATAAATAAATAAATAAATAAATAAATAAATAAATAAATAAATAAATAAATAAATAAATAAAAAAATAAATACACGAAAGCCTGAGTAATGTTTTCTGAACGAAGCAATTGTGAAACTGACCAAACTGAAGTTTAGAAGGGTTGGCTGATAGGCTAGTTGGTTCATCCCATTAAAGTTCGAAGTAAACAGTTCTAGAAAAGAAAAACAGGGGCTACTTAGAAAAACAGCCCTAAGAACGATTCGAAAGGAAGGAAAGAGAAACACTGCCCTGAACTGGGTTTTATTGAGATGAGCAACGAATATATAGCAGCATCGGAAACAAAGAGAGAGAAAAAAAGAGATACAATCGGAAACAAACGAACCTATCCCCCCACACAGTGAGAGATAGGTGCGTGAGCACAGCCTCTATCGAGTTGTTCGAGAGGGAGGTAAATTGCTTGGGATCATGATGAATGCATCAATGCATGGCTACTCATTTTCATAATCCATTTGCTGTTTTTTTTTTGTTCTGGTTTTTCTCTTCTTTTTTGTTTCTGATTCTAATATATATTCGTTGTTTGTCTAAATAAAACGCAGTTGGAAGCTCAGCAGAGTGTTTGTTGGTCTTTACTTACTTCCTTTCATATCGTTTTAGCGCTGTTTTTATAAATCATGATGCACTGACTAGCAAGTCTCAGTTCACTCTTTCAGTTTGCAACAACAGCGGACATTGTCATGGCGTTTGCTAGTGACTTACCATAGCTGCTTCAACAGACATGCAATGAAAGAAAAGTTTTGCATCGAAGACGTGCTAGCAAGTCAATTTTTTATTTGCTATGGCTAGATTATCCTTGTGGTTACGACAGCAACCTTGTTCAATGCACAGAGAATTACACGTTCAGATGTTTATTAATCAAACATGTCGAGTGTTAAGTTTGAACTTACTAAATACTCTAAAAAAAATCATCTTCCGGGCACTTGCAAGGACACGGAAGCCTGAAGAATAAATATTCATTATGTTGATAGCACGTGCATGACCTCAAGCAGAAAACGACTAATGGGAACAACGCATGGGCGCTCTGAAATCAAGCGATAAAGTAAACATGCAATCAGTCGCATACATAAAGACGATATGGATTTCGAACAAAAATTTTCAATGGCCACGAACTGTGCAGACGAAGCAGCACTCAACGAACCGGTCAAAGGATGATATCGTTTCGAAAGATATAATTGGGAGCAATACTTAGGGCTTGCCAAAATTTTCGAATTCCCTAATTTTTCAAACTTCGTCTCAAGGGGCTATCTTCTAACAACGAGCGGAATTTACCAGTGGCTTCGGGGTTTCTCAATCGAGAGTCAGGTTCACCTTCCCTTGCTTCAAGGCTTACGCAATGCACGTCTCAAGCATTCGCTTAATGAGGAGCCGCCGCATCGTTAAGGTCTCTCAAATGAACGCACCTTGCAAAAGCAAACTCGACTGAATATACTTGGTCGTAAACGTGGCTGAAACTAATGATAGGCAGTTCCAAGTGGTTCGCTTCCCTTGCGACCAAAATTGAGCGTGAAAGAAATGAAGCTGTTCTGTAATAATATTTTATTACCAGAAGCTCCTCACCGCGTTTACTTTTAAAGGGACAGATAGCAAATTCTTGTTGAGCACATTTTATCCATCTCGACGACAGCACCGCCCGCCAAGAACTGCCAGCGCAGATGGAGCGGTGGATCCGCTCGGTGGACTGCCAATCTCAGAAATGGGCGATCCAGCGGCTCGAGGGGGCCCTGGCCAGGCAGAGAAGAACGGGAACTCGTGACCCGCAAGCGCGGGGCGCGGGAACCCAAGTATCCTCTGTCGGGTCAGGTTCAACCCTCGAGTTCTAGGCCCAGTGTTTCTAGGACTGCATAGACTAGAACATTAGAAGGGTAGACCGCGCCCTGCGAGGCCGGCACCTACCCCACGCAGGATCCTGTGAATAAAGTCTTTTCTCTCTCTCTCAAATGAAAGGGCATCCCGTAAAACACTTTAACCCGAAACTGTTTCACTGATAGCCCCCTAGAGCTTTAAAAATCGCAATTCGTAGATTTTCCAGCCTTGCGTGTCCCACCAAAAGGACTTCTGGCAACCATGGCAGTGCGCCGTGCGGCAATATACTTTTAAATGTACGTGACATGAAAACATATATTTAAAAACTTGTCCCCGGCTAAAACAACAATAATGTGCAAGCTTCCTTATTCCTTTCTGCGGTTTTTGAATAAGGCGTTGAATTCGACGAAACTGTTTGGACACGTCACGTAGTGTCACGTTTAAACGCTGCATGGTACCACCTTTAATACTTCAAAACTTTTAGTGCGGAAATGAACTTTATCTGCATGTTTATTCCGAAATTTCTTGCGGTAACCCTAGTATATAAAAACATAGGACTATTGCGCAGGCATTGTTATACATTGGCCGGGTGGCTGAATCGAGTCACAGACAGACATACAGACAGACAGACAGACAGACAGACAGACAGACAGACAGACAGACAGACAGACAGACAGACAGACAGACAGACCAAAATTTCTGGTTTAAGTAGCCCAAGACAGACTACCATCTTAAAAGCAAACGATGAAAAAAGCAAAGGAGGAAACGCTGGTCTTCATATGAGCTAGAGAACATGCACTTCACAAAAATCAGTTGTATGTCCCTTTAAGCGGCGCGATTTGTATTCCAACGCCCTTAGTCCGATGTTTCCTGCCCGTTGAGGCTGACGTTCGTACTAAATGAGCCACCAACTTGTGAAATGGGGTTAAGAGGGTAGTTTACATTCCCCTCAACGGAATACTTTCAAGCTCACTAACGTTTAAAGGAGGTTCACGATCAGCCCTTGGCTTATTTTTGGGCGCAGCCCTTCGGCGCCCGGTGCTTGGGTTTAGCGGCGGCGGCAAAGGCGTCCGTCGACGTCCGCGTAAAGGCCTGAATACACGGAGCGAACTTTCACGACGAAGTTCGCCCGGCGGAAAATCCGCCGGGGCACAGCGCCGAGTGTTCGTCGGGCTGCGCTACACGGGGCGAAGACACGGCGTCCGCCGCAGCCTCGCCGCTGGGTAGCTGTCAGTGTGGCTAGATGAGGCCAATGCAGCGAAATGAAGTGCATCACAAGCAAAAAGCTCTCTATACCACTACAACTTCTTGTAAAATTATGAAAAACTTCATAACATTATTGTTTAAAAATAGTTTCTAATCTTGTTGTTGTGTTGCCGATATGCATGTGCCGCCGCAGTTGAAAGAAAGCGTCGATGTGAATGTGGTCTGGCTACAGAGGGCAAAAATCGTCTGCACTTCATCGTCTGCTCCAGCTACGCGGGAAGCTTTTGTCACTACCTCCGCTGAATGGTTACGGTCATTAGGTAGGCATCCGGGCGGTGGGTGTTTGGGTGGCCGTGAAGTAGCCGAAAGCGGCTTATGTACAGTCGCTTATTCCCAGCTGCACATGTCACCGCCACTTCATTGTGTGCACGTCGAGTGTGTGCACCAGCGTGAACGGTGAACATCACGCCCAGCATGCGACGCAGACAAGCGGAGCAGGCAGAAATGGGGGCGAGTGGCGAGACCTCCTGATTGGCTAGTTTTGGTACGTTGTTTGTTTGCCGCTTCCGGTGCCGTCGACGCCGGGCGAACTTATCTGTCCTCGGCAGATCGTTGGCAGACGACGTTTTTTCCGCCGCCGCGCGTCGGGCGGACGCCGCCGGGCGTTGTTCGTCGACTTTTCGTTGCATATTCGCTCCATGTATTCAGGCGTTAACGGAGTCGGCGAACGAAGCAGCGAAGACTGAAAGAAAATAGTGAGAGGCGCCTCGCAAAAGTGTGAGGGGGAGGGCGTAATCTCTCTTACTGCCTCCCCCTCACACTTTCCTTACGGGTCGCCGCCAAGGAGCAACGCCACCTACAAGAAGCGCCGCCCACTCGTACTTTCCCCAGACCCTTCCCTGTTCGCCACTCATCTGAACCACGTGACATTTGCGCGGGAGGTTCAAATACAATTTGCAACAACATGCTCGCCGCCGCCGGTGACACGCTGCGAGATAACGCGCGCCGCCGTGCGTTCGCTGATCACGCGATCACTTCCTGAGACGCAGCAGATATGCGGCGTAACCAAGAAGACTGCAGTTTGCGCTGCGCCCAAATTTCGCATTAATGAGTACAGTAATCGTCAGCGCATTTTTTTATTGCGGTAACTTCCTAATGTCATGCGATTGTGAAGTGAAAGCTTGATATGTAGTAATACAAAGAAAAATCGTGGCACCAGTGGTGTGACGGAAAAATGGTAATATAAATACGACATCAAGCATGCGTCGCCAGCGTTGAATGGGGGATAAGGAGTAATAGCGGAAGGGCGGAAAAAGAGGATATTTGATATGGTCCACTAACGCAGCGGGTTAGACTTAGCTTTACCACACCACCACCGGCACAGCCGCGGCGGCGGCTCCTCTTGCCTAGCTTTTAACCCCTCCTGACGCCTCTCTCAACGGCGCGGAACTCACTAGCGATTTAAGACGCTGTGCGCACGGCACCACCGCATGTCAGGCCGCCGCTGCAGACGATTCTGCCTGGCACTGAGAAAAATGACTACGCCCACAATATCGAAAGCAACAACTTCAGTACAGGTAGCAACATTACTTGGAAACATTTTTACCGAAGAAACCCCAATGATTTCACACCTCTATAATGTTTTAACTAACATTTCACTTGAACAAATATGTCGAATTACAAATATTTGATGCTTTTCTATACTCGAAGCATCAGGAGCTCAATTTGCAAACAGAGTGCCTGTTAGCCGAAGATTAGTGGGAAATTCGCCTAAATGATGGTACCTACAGTTTACCGCATTCTACCGCATTAACCCCCCCCCCCCACACACACACACACGCACACAAACACACATAGGACTATCACTGTGATTTAATAGCTGATTGTTGTTCAGGTGTTACAAATTCGGGTGTCCATTTTTTACCAGGCAATGCTGTCGCGTCACATGACAACCTACGATACGCAGGGAATATTTTTGTCTTTAAATATACTGTTACATTGCGCCTAATTGGGTACGTTGGTAAAAGTAGACATAAACAAATCAGGTTCTAATTGTGCCCTGTCATGTTTGTCAGGTGTTTAAGTTCCCTCGCCGAACGCCGAACTGGTCCTCAACGCGGCGGTGATGTCCATGCCGAAATGAAGCCGAGGAGAGAGACCAGTAGCTTGATGTCAGCTGTAAGTTATTGACGTCATTTGAATGTTACCTGCTCGTAGTCCTTTCTGGCAATACGTTGTACAACCGTACGGCATTAGGAGCACGTTCTAACCACATCTAGGGGATGTTCGCTATAGTTCTACGAATTTCGGAATCAGAGTTGGATGGGTACTCTCTATTTCGCCTTCGCGGGCTTCATCTGTAGAAACAGCAGCCTATGTGGTGGCGCACATTTTATCTAGCCCCTACATCACGACGGAAAAAGTGGCCATCCATCCAAGCAGAGCTCCTGGCAGTGCGGGATGCCCTGCTGCACACAACTGTACTTTCCACCCCGGCTTCAACCGTGTTTTCCGTCTGCAGTGATTCGTCCGCTGCAGTTTGAGAGCTTTGAAAAACATTTACGTCAAACAAACTTGTGTTGCAACACCAGGACATTGCGGACAATTCCCCTGCCACATTCGCGTGCCATGGCGTCAACGTAACAGCCACCCTGGAATGCAGGCTGCAGACGCTGGTACGCACCCCGTGCGTGTGCAGTATCCCGCTTTGCTGGCACCTTCATCAGCGGTGATTCGCCTCGCCAGTGAAAAAGAACGTCTTCGGCGCAAAGCGGACGCACTCATACCTCCGCGCTGTATACGGATCTGCCTGGTGAGTTGTCCCACTTACATGAGGTCCTTCTCCGGCGACTTCGCTTGGAGGTGGCCCTCATGCCGGCTTTGACGAGCATCTCGCTACCCCATGGTGCGATGCCCCGCTTGACTCGGCGTGCCCCTTCCGCCCCAATCTTGCTGAGCAGGCTACAGCAGAGCCTTTGGTGTGGAGCTGCCCTGGCCTACAAAGACTGCGCCTCGTGCACCTCGCCTCCTACAGCCCGCGCCCCGGCCGTCCTCCATACTTCCCCTCATAAACACGGGGCCCACATCACGGCCCACTTCTTCGGTTTCTTCGGGAATCTGGAGTCTATACTTTTATATAGCTTTTTGTTAATAGCAAACTTCCGCAAAAAATCCGTGAGACCCTGCCCGGCTTCCCAAAGGTTCATAAGATGGGCACCTATGGCCGGGCAGTCCGGCGGGAGTATTAATTTCTTAGTCTGTTTTTTTTTTCGCGGCTTCCAGCATCTGCTCCGTCCATTTTTCAGTTTCTTCAATGGGACCTGTTGGTGACGTGTCTCTAAATTCCCGCCAATCAGTAATGCGGGCTGTTCCTATTTTTCGTTGTAGGGCTGTGTTATGGGATAGCACGAGCTGGATAATAAAATGACCACTACTCAGCGTTTCCTTCAATCATTTCCAAATCGGTTCTTTGACACCGTAAGTTAACGTCAAACCCGGCGTGGTGTCTCTAGAGGCACTATTTCCAATTCTGGTAGGGACAATAATGACATTGCACAAATGTAGAATATTCTTTTTATGGCTTCGTATAGCTGCTGCCCTTTTTTTTCTTATCTCTTAGATACCCCCAGGTAGTATGGTGCGCGTTAGACCCTTACTATTACGAGGGCATGACCTTTTATACGTTGTTTTACTGCTTTGAAGAGGTGGGATGAGTTCCACGAGTGTATAATTCAGTGAGGTGAGAAGGAAATGTATTTGGGCTGTTTGGTTTGCTTGGATGAGGATAGCCGTCCGTGCCTTGGAATCTTCAGTGTATGTTTGGTATCCCCGAAGCTGTACTTGACCTGTCTCCGTTTCTTGCAATGCAATGACTGTCGGTGTGTGTTGAGAAGCAAAGATTGATAATGAATGTTGCTAGCTGCGTAACGAGCGGAAATTCTACTGCCATATTGTGGTTGGCTCAAGCTGGGGCTTTTACGGTTCCCCACTCTGGGAAGGTTCCCATTCATCATCGGTTGTCATTCGGCTGGACGGATTATTGGTGAAAGAGTGACCGCGTTTTCTGCGATTTTTCCTCTTCATTTACTCGGCGGCTTCCTGCCTTAATTTGCCGATCGCCCCACGAAGAAAGTCGCAGCCCGTCGCGAGGTCGATGGATTATTTTATAGTGCTATTCAGGCAGTCGGGGTGCTCATTCGCATTATCCTCATCGGGTTCCGGAGAACAGGAAGATAGAAAGTCCTATGTCTTCCACTTCCCTCCCTTCCTACTTACCCTTTTTAAACGAGATGTTTCCCCTCATCTGGTAAGACGGCAGTAAAAAGTCAGTTTCCTGGCCGATTCCGCGCCGGTACCCTCCGCGGTGGCTCAGGGGCTAAGTCGTTGTACTGCTGAGCACGACGTCGCGGGTTCGACTCTCGGCCGCGGCGGCCGCTTTTCCGATGGAGGCGGAAAGCGAAAACGCCCGTGTATGTGACATTTCGGCGCACGTTAAAGATCCTCAGGTGGTCAAAGTTATTCCGGAGCCATAAACTACGCCGCGCCTCATCGCCTGCGTTGCGTCGGCGCGTTAAACCCAACAATCAATCAATCTATTCCGCGCCGTCACGATAAGCGCAAATCATGACAGGGAATAACTGATTAAACGGCTGACTCGAATGGCCCAGTCTAACCACAAGTATCCGACGTTGTCAAACTTAATTCGTAGGTTTAATGGTATTCATTGATGGCTCGGTTTAACACGCCAAGGCCACACCTGGACTATGAGGCGCGCCGTAGTGCAGGGTTCCAGTATAATTTGGACCACGGAGGGATCCTTAGTACGGGCCGCAATCTAGACCCACGGGTGTCGCCGATTCCACCACGGCCGGAATGGAACCCGCATCTGCGGGCTGAGAAGCCCAATGCCTTGGCCACTGAGCTTCGGGTGCAGCATGCGGTAATTCTCACGGATTCATAGTGGGCCCTACAACTCTTGCAGCTTGGATTTCCCGCAGATAAAACTTGCCAACGCTTCTGCGTCTTCTTCAGCAGATAAAGAAAAACGGATCTAGCGTTCGCTTCCAGTGGGTCCCTTCCCACGTAGGAGCGCTTGGAAACGAAGCTGCGGACCAGTTGGCTCGTGAAGCGACATCGTGCACTCGTCTCCTGAAGGTGGCCCCAGATGAACGGCGCATTTTAAAAATAATCATACAAGATCATTTCCGCTCTCTTTGGCGACGACAACATCGACCTTGTGTTACCAAAGGAATGAAGAGGACAGAGGCAACCTTACTGTTCCGCATCCGGATCAACTCAGCGCGGATACCGGCGTGGCTTCATAAGCAGAACATTATCTCTTCACCTCTGTGCGGAACGTGGGGTGCAACAGGCGACATCGGTCATTTTATTATGGACTGCCGAGGGCATGCGGGGGAGCGGTCAGCTTTGTTTAACTGCGAAGAAAAGCCGCTCCGCGTGCCTCTTTGAACGATTTAATTTTCCCGGAAGACCATTAGATCACGAGAAGGGACATTTTTCGTTTGATCCTGCAATTTTTAAGGGTCACAAGCCTCAGCGAATCATGGTGAATTACCAAGTATAGCGGTAACAAGGTGGTGATCAGGTGAGCAATTGCCGGCATACAACGCAAGGCTAGGTCCACCTGTCAATAAACATCACCACCACCACCATCACCACCACCACCACCAAATTAGTGGGTGGTTTAATGATGATGATGATGCTTAGTGGCTTCCCCTTTGTAACGGGGCGGCGTTGCACAGCGGCCTTAGTCGTAACGCCACTGTATAATCAATCATCTCCCCAAAAAAATTTCAAAAATAAATGAATAAAAATATATAAAATAAAATAAAAAGGAAATACCGTAGTGAAATTTTTGTGCTAGTCTGACTTCTTTGTTCGCATGTCTTCCCAGTTTGTTCTCTGCTCTTGTCCCACCAACATTCTAACCTTATTTTACTAAACTCTACTGCTGTCCAATTAACTTTTTCGTTAACCTTAAAGCCATGGGCCTCCGGAAGCTGGATGGCTCCCTCACTGAGGACTGGACAGATACTTTTGCACTCCGTTACAATATGTCGCATGGTTTCTGGCTCCCCGCCGCAGCCTGCGCACAGTTCTTCCTGTACCTGCTCTCGTATAAGCGTTTTTGTCCTCAAGCAACCCGCCCGAGCTTCAAAAAGCAATGCACTCCCTTTGGTATTATCGAAGAATTTGTCCCTTGTGATTGCTGCTTCCCGATTCGAAACCACGCCGTCTGGCGTGTAACAGTGTTGCATAAACTGTGCCCCACCCCGTTTCCCGTGAATTGGTAGAGTGCACAAAGAGTGCCTTAAAACAAATGTAAATCCCACCGCGTCTGGATTAAAAAATCATGCACCCCTCTATCTAAACGACAGCGATGGTTGAATGCGAAGCTCTCTCGCGACAGACTGTATTCTTTAGTTGTCGTCTGAGTTTGAACTGAGTTTCGGCTGTGACGGAATGGAGCAATCGAACAGACGCCGGCTTCATAACTCGGCGGGGCCAAGTTCATTTCCGGCCACTGAAGCGTTTTTTTTCTTTCCCTCCACCCACAATCATTCATCATCATCGTCACAGAAAGTTGGCTTTTTTCAGGGAGTTTCGCGTTACAGACGCCATCCGTCAGAACACTAAAGCTTCGCTTCAAAGCTTTGAAGTATACCCAGCACGAAATGGAAGCATGGTAGTTACTGATGAATTTAACATCCCAGGTAAAAGTATCGACCAGGTCGCCGCGTAGGCAACCTTGTCGGTACTCCTTATGTTGGGTATAGGGACCGGGCAGCTGGACGGGTGGCGCCACCACTCGGCGCTCCCCTCGTCAGTGGAATGAGCCGGTGCATTGGACTACACAGCCTCCCGTTGTTTTTGTCGCGTTTTCTTCGGTGCTTTGTATGTTTTGGTGGCGTTGGGAGCAGAAATGGGAGATGAAACGAAGTCTAGACAGATGTGTTGGGTTCTTAGCTGCAGTAATGACCATGTAAACTTGTCGGACGCGTCTAAAGTTGGGTATCGGCTGCAATGGCATGAGCGCTTTTTGCAGCGATCTGCGCTTGGCTCCACCCGTTCGGAGTACGAATAAAACTTCTATTATTAGTATTATTTTCTTCTTAAATGCACTAACGGCTACGCAAACTTATTGGGTGCTTGTAAGGTTGGGTAAGGGCTACATTGACACGAGCTCTTTTTGCAGCGCTCTGCGCCTGGCTCCGCGCGATCTGAGTAGGAATAAAACTATTAGCAATATTAGAAATCATTTCTACCACTTTAAATTATCTTCACTGGTTTCAATGACTACAGTTTCCACGCTAGCCTTAGCGCAACTGGGATACCTCGATACGTGCGCTTTAAATAGAAAGGCACCTGCATACGAGATGGATTACCGTGTAGCCGTAGAAATGTTGCGGTAGTTTACACTTTCTGTAACCGTGATCTTTGTACCTTCGGTTTTGGTGAGCGACACTGTGACAGCATGGGAGCCTGAAAGCCGAAGTGGAAATCCCACGTTTGTGGTGGTCATTTTATCAAGAGCCAAAGTTATTCACCAACTCAACAGCACAAGCTACAAACCATCCCTCCTCCCCTTCCCGTTTTACCACCGGCGTAGAATAAAGGTTGGCACCGATAGTTAAAAAATGTGGCCGTGTTAACGTCAGCCGGTGTTTTTTAATGCTTAAGTATTATTTACAGAGTACCTAGAAAAATCGTGTAATGCCTGGTGAAAACACCAAAAGCGCGCGATTAGTTGCCTCAAATATGAGTGCATGAGCCCGAGTCCTCCACCACAGACACATTTCCGACACGCTGGAAAAAGTTTAGATTTAGGGAGGGAGCATGGAAGTTCAAAATTAAACAGCAAAATCATCCAGCCCTACGTCTAATGATTATGATGATTGAACACAAAGATTTCTTCGTGCGAAATCGAATGGGAAATTGTCAGTCAAAGACACTGCGATCAAAAGATCAAACTGCGTGCTGGTCAAATTCCACGCTTAACTAGTCAAAGTTTAAATCCAAAAGGCAACCAAGGAAACCCATGCGATAGAGCTTTGCGATAAACCATCATCGTCGTTAGACGGAAGTGCGCATGATTTTTCAAGCGTAGGTGGCAGCTTGTAAACCGATCGCAGCATTCAGTTGTGAAACTGAGTACAGGTTTCGGGCACCCTCCTGTCTTGCGCCCTTCAGCCACGCAGGAATTGGTTTTTGAAAAACCATTTACCAACTAGCCAGCAACCATTGCAATTCTTGTAAAGCAACGCTTCTCCACGACAAGCAATAACGTTTTACTATCATGCGGTATTTATTCTATCAACGATTCCCGATGACTGTAGTAAGAACATTTCTGTGAAATTAAACACGTTTCAGCCGTAGGTAATGAAGTTACGGAAGCGTCGTCCGTCACAATTTCTGTTTTGAGGTGAATCTTCGAAGACACAGCCCAACTTTGTCTTTCGCTTGTGCACAACGTCGACGCCGTTTCGTCATCAACTGCCAAAGGCCAGCGTCGCATCATTCCTGGATCAGCTGCACACACCAGCTTTGTGGGAGCATTTAGAGGCAATATACTCCTCGATTCGCCAAACTGCATGCAGGCATGAAGAAATTGCACGAAACAACGAACTTTCACTTCCAGCTTGACTTCCAGCTTGGCGCATTGAGCGTCGTCTGCTATTTGTAAATACTGAGTATGGGCTTAAATAACACACATGGCATGCCTCGTAAACGTCACATCCGCGCTCAAGATTTACCGATCTGAGAAATCCACATGGGGTTACGTACAATTTGCAAGCTGCACCGCAGAAAAACGACAGAAAGCCATGCACAACTACGCTGCGCTGACCGCCACCGGCATTCCACTGACGAGCGGTTCGCCACGGGCGGCGCTGTTCGCTGAAGCGACGGTGGTGCCATACAACGGCCGTCCGGTCCCTATAGCATGACGAGAAGCTCACAGAGCAAAGAACAAATTGGATTGACAGTCCATTTTCGAGCGGCCGTTATGATTATTATGAAACACCATAAGGAGTGTGCTGAAGGACGAGGCAAAAAGAGAAAGTGCACATGCTTTTAATGCCGTTTCATAGGGATAGAAACAAGGTATTCCATCTTATCGCCTAATCGAATGCTTATTAGCATGAAGGCAAGTGACACGTACAGTCATTCACGAGGGAATAGTATTAAAGGGACCCGATGTTCCAACTTGTTAAAAGAAGGAGACTTTAAGCGGGAGCAACCCGAAACTTCCCGTCTTGTGGACTGACGCCATGTCCTTATAGAAGAAAAACTCGAGTCGCGTGCAATAACACACATTGCACTAGAATGTTATTTGGTTCATACTTTCTAACGCACTAGGATTTTCTTTTGTGAGTCCCTGGAGAAAGCAGCAGAAGGCTCCAAAAACGACACCCCAGGGATCCTGGTACTAGTTCTTTCGTGTATCGAGAATACTACGTCACAGCCGATTAAGAAGCGTCATTAACGCAGCGCATTAGATGAGCTCTTAAAAACTTCCTTTCGAAGAAACTACAAAAGCACTCCTGAGCTTACTAAAGTCCACCGCTCTCTTTGCCAGGTTCTCAAAGGAGTAAGCCCTAATCAAATCGGCAGAAGCCTTTATTTTATTTAGTTTTTAAAGTTCTTGCTTCTTTTCAATTTCCGGCTATCTTTTCCCAATGCAAAATCAGCTACAAAGTATCTGGTTAGCCTTTCTCGTGCTCTTCAGAGGCTCGTTCGCCGCTTCAAACAAAAACGGGCGAGGAATTCTAATAAGTGATACCGCGGTCTTAATGTGAGCAATAATAATGGAGTTCACAAATCTTGTAAGGCACGCGGGTTCTTCGCATCTTAAGATGGTTTAATGACTGAAACGTAGAGTCAATAGGAAAATAAAAAAAAACTTCCTTGGGGCGCCTTAAACTTTTCATTATTGCCTTTAATACGCAAGACGCGGGAAGGATAAGGAATAGAATGAAGGAAAAGATTAGGACATTTTAATTTTTAATGAGGCGAACTTTGTTAGAGCCCTTAAGCACTCAGCAAATAGCGGAGATAAAAGAGTGCTAGCGTCGACCTATCATTATTAGAGGGACGTGAAAATACGCGAAGCGGTTTAATATGCGGGTCGAAATTCGAAGTTGTGGTAAAGCATTAGGGAAGAACGGTGATGCGGTGAGAAAACAGTCGAAGGGAGGTAGACGGGGCATCGACAAATAGGTTAATAATTCGTGAGGTCGCATGTTTATTTTTCATTGTATTAAATTTGTCATTTTTCTTTGCTCGGGAAGGGGCAGCGAGGACTCGATCTCAGAAGTTCTTTTTGAGAGGGAGTTTAAAATTTAGGAAAAATGAAAAAAAAAAGCATAATAACCGCTTTACTTGGTCCGGTTGCGTGCGGTAGATGTGTTCCGCCTAGGTCTTTTGCAATATACCTATGCCGATAAATAAAACCAAATAAAACGGCGCACGGGCCGAAAAAAAAAAAAAAAAAAGAAGGGTGGCACTTGGCCGACATTTTCGCTGGTGCAAATGCCCTCCAGCATTCGAAAAAATTACTCCCACCTCCCCTCGCGGGAACCCCTGTGTAGATGCGACGCATAGGGGGTTCCGTTGTTGTTTCCGTTAGGTTGATTCTCCCATCGCGTGAAACGTGCCGTGAATCCCCTGCCGCGGCTATGACGCACCACAATCGAACACAATCCACTTTAATCCAATCCACTTTAATCCAATCCAATCAAATCAAATCCAATGCCCTCGCGAGAGAGTGTTCGCTATCGCAGAGGAGAGGGGGTGAGCGGCGGAGAGCGCAGCTCGCGCGGCGAGGAGAATGGGGGAGGGGTGTGGACGGACAACAACGCCGTATAGGCTCCGGACAGCGCCCAGAGGGCGACACGGAGCCCGCGACACCCAGAGCCCCCTTCGGCAGATATGCGCAACACTGGGTTGGTCCCCGCAAGCCGGTACGCTGCTGGCTCGAGGGCGCTCTCCTTTTTGCAGCGCGGATTAAGCATATTAGTCGCACCTTTGGGGCTTAAAACGAAGTAAGAGATTGTAAAGTAATCCTGCCACATAGCGCATGGGAATGGAGAAGGATTTATTCGGTTGAACTTGCGTATAAGAAGGCATATAAAGGCCGCATAGGAGTGATGCCCAGAAGAGAAACGCTTGTACAGCCTGCCTACGGGGCAAAACTTTAAGATCAGCATGTTTCGCTTCAAAAGAAAACGTAATTTATATCGTTCAATTCACAAAAGAGGAGGCTTTGTCTGCAAATATATCAGACGTTGCGCGATGTTCTCGCGCGGGGTATTCCATCCACGTGAGTGCCCTTGCACGCGACTGCAGAACTACTTACCGGACCACATGGTAGTTACATATCGGTCTTTGTTCCGAATGTGGTGCTCCATACACGTAACAGTATGAAATTCACGTTTGTTGAGGTATAGCGAAAGTGCGGACGTTAATAAGTGCCCGCTTCGCCGAGAAACTTTTTGGCTTCCAGTTGTAGCGCAGTGCGTTAGTTGCATAAATGTAAACATGCCCCCCAAAAAGAAACTCGTCACGAGAAGGCTATCACAAGAAATTCCTTTGGGCAGGTATGGGATGGGGAAGGGTTAAGCAGAACATCTAATAGGCGTATCAGAATAAATTACGGAATATTCATATTCGGGTATTTTTTTCTGTCCACGCCAACGGGTTCGGCAGGAGACCTCCGTAGGAAGGAATAGTAGCGCTTTTATTACCGTCAACGCCTTTACAACAAAAGTCACGGGAGAAAAATTTAGTTCCCTGAGTACACTCCTCACTGGTCCAGAGTGACCGCAATCACAACGGATGAGATAAAGTTTGTCCTCCTCCTGTTGCTCCCCGAATGCAATTTTTTTTTTGTGTACATATTGTTCCAACTTTTATTGCGGCACGTCTTAGCTCTATTTTTCTTTGCTTTTCAGTGGCTTAGACAACAATTTGATTGTTTCTTTTGCAAGCAGAGGCGGTGATTTTATGCTATCGAAAAGCTCGCGAAACATTTCGACACATTACGCCTATAATTGTCCGCGCCCCATATGTGGTTTTATGTAGTTAATTCGGCGGTATAAGAACGTGGAATATTATATGAAGCAGAGTAGAACCGCTGGGTGATAAAACTACAATGCTATAACTGTGCTTGGGGGCCCTCTTTGTTACCAAATTCAGAGCGCACTTATGTGTATTGACCGCCTGCTAACCAGCCTACTAACAAGCTGATCGTACACCACGACAGCAAGTAATCCGCTCGATTAATGTGGGCCTTTCAAGATTCAGTAACCATGCTCGGTATCTGTGAGAAAAAAAAAACAGAGAAGAAGAATCTTCGGGAGAATTGAAAGCCTTGAACACATGCTTCCCAGTTGTGCTAGCCTACGGCTCGGCAGCGAGGCGACAGCATTTTATCAGTGCCCCGTTTTATTTGGAGGCTTCCCCCGACTATATAATATTTTGCATGACTTTGTTGCACTACGTAGTACATACACGCGCAAATAACGTTATAACAAACGTTTTTTACAAAGTTGCGTTCACTGGCGCTGAAGGCAGTCGGCGCGGCGGGACCGACCCGGAGTTGCGCGTGTCTGTCGAGTTGCGCGTGTCTGTCGCGGCTGGCGCTGCGCTCGCGCGGCAAACTTCGCTGTCCGGAGCCTATGGAGGGACAAGGCGAGTGAATGAGATGCCGTCGCATCTAACAAATTCACGCATCTCAATGAAGGGAATCATTACAAGTGGGCAAAGTTCGTCCTTTGATTTTGTTGCTCGTGTGGTCCGTCTTTTGCCTTTTGCACTAGGAAAATGTACCCGGTAACACTTCTGTTTAATTTAAAAGAAGGGGTCTTTAGTAACTGACACAATTAAATGCCAATTCCGGAAGACGTTTTTAACAAAAAAAAAAAGATAAGAAACGTTTGAAAACGCTTCAACTTCGCGCTACACCAAGTCAGCAGGGACGTCAGCAAGCGCGCCGGAGTCACGAAGATAATCTCAGTAACGCTTTCGATTATAAGTGAAATTGGCCACGCAGCCGCGACGGCTATCAAGTAGCCTGCGAGCGCTTCATAGGAACGCTTAGATAGTAGCGGGGCTTGATGGCCACCCGATCCGCAGAGGGATATTGTGTAAAAATACTTCTCCTCGGGCGCTAGGTTAACCTTTGTTGCGCCACTGTCAGCGTGCTGATGTTGCTTGGTGGTAACGCTTTCTGGCTCCATAGCAACGGTTTCACCGTTGCTAAGGTGTCTGCCGTACTTCTCACGGCGCAGCGGGAAGTTCGCACGGTGATACGCTAGCCTCAAAATAATATTTTCGGTAATCAATCAATACCGGTGACAATGTTACCAGAAACGCAGTGTCACTACATAAGGTTACAAAGTATCGGCACTCTATTGTCATATTGTCCTGTGCCGCCGCCATAATCATTGGTCACTTCGCATCACCTGACAGTTCTTTACACTGCGATGGTTCATGGGCGTCGCCATTTTTCTTGTTCATGCCTTTTCAATCGGTCAACTCGGGCGGACTTAGCTTGCCATCCCTGCTCTGCGGCTGCGTGCGACTGACGTCGTTTTGAACGGGAATGAAAGACAACGCGTTAGGCAGTTTCACCAGCAAAAGTGTTTTGCTCTACCTTCGGCAGTGCTGTTAACAAACGACCCGGTAGAAGTTAGCGGCGAGGCCGTGGAAGCGGCAATCTCGCAACGCTGATAAACAACCAAAACGGCCGCCATTGCTGACTCTCTTGTCTCAGTAGCGGTAGTCGAAACCATGCCTAGTGGCACAACAGAAAACCATATCTCTGTCTATATTTGTCGGGATACTTTAGCGTCTCTAAAGGCGGTTGCGTGTCCGAACATGGAACTTTTGTCGAGCTGAAATATTTGGAGATAAGTAGCATTTACAGGCAGTTTAATTAAAACTTTCAAGCGGTGGTGAAGAGCATCTTTCTGTCTTTTCGAAGCTACTCAGTTTTAGCGCCGCGGCCGAGTTGAAGTGTCTATTCATAAACAGCACTTTGGAAAACTTTTCGATATCAACTTGAAAATAAGTAAGGAAACAGCGACTAAAAAACAGTATAAATTTTCTCTTCGAGCCCCGACGCTTGCAAAAGCGTCCGTTATAGAGCGCTTCTCCAGGCCATAACAATGAAGTCCGCTCGGAAGCAAACTTTCGCCCCTCTCTAGATTGCCTTCGCCAACGACGGGCTGCGTATAGGGAGGCAAAGCTTTTGATGGCGGGCCGTTAAAGCGCTGGAACCGACTAAACAAAAGAAAACGGGACACTAAACACTTAAATTCTACAGGAGCAGCGAGCGAGAAATGAGGGAGTCACGTGGGGAAGTGGGGTGGGACGGGGGAACGGGGTGTACGAAACCACGCAGAAAACTCCAATCCATGCGGCCACTGACTCGGAAGTTAGCGCGGCAAAGCAGCAAAATGCTGGCCGTCTTCCGTCTTCTATTTTCCCCCTCGCTTCTTCAGCGTTGCGCCTGCTCTTTTCCCGCCCGTTCTCTTTTATGATTGGCCATTCGAAGCACGAGCAAATGCGTCGGCGCCGCGCATCGGGGAGCAAGCAGGCTTGCCCCCAGTACTTAGAAGTAGCCGGGCGAAGTCCATCCGGCTTCTGGCAGGATTGCTGAGGGCTTTTGCGCACTGGCACCGAAGGTTAGGGAAATGGGGAAAGGGAAGCAGAGGGAGAAGTAGGGAGAAAGGGAAGACATAAACGGGAGGAAGGGGGTACGGTCTTCCCTCTTCCCCTCCCATCGTTGTCTATGGGCCCATAGCACGCTTCACTCATTGCTCGCGCGGGTGGCAGTTTCGTTCCCTAGCTCGCCACGCACATGCGTAATCCGCCGCATTTAGGCCGGCAAGCCATTACGCTAATGGCTCGGATGGTTGGGCGAGAGGGAACGGACGGGGGTGGAATGCCGAGGGCGACGCTTCCGTTTCCAAGGAAGGAGTGTACGCTCGTTCCTAGAAGCAGAAAAAAATATCCAAGCTCCGAATGGCGGAGAACCAACGGAACTGACTTCGTAAACTACGAGCACACCACTGTACTGAATGCGGATATAATATAAACGCGGCCGCGGAACAAAGGAGTGCGCTGCGGGAAGTTGCGTTCGTCGTCCAAGTCTCGGTGTCGCGTGCGGTGAATTCGGCTTGGACGGGCGATCTCGACTGCGACTGCTGCGATCGGCCCGGCGGTCGTCTGCACGACGCGGCACTCTATTTGTCGTCTGCTAAGCGGCCGGTCGTGCTTATGGCTTCGCCGCGATGTTTGCTCTGGGGCCCGCTTTTCGGTGTTTGTACTTTTGTCGCTTTCTGAGCTCCTTTTAGGACTCGTCTGGGGACATCACGTCGACGCATTTGCGGGAACGGGTAGCTAGAATGTGTATACGACGGAGCATGGGCCGGGCTTGCGGAGATCCCGGTTGTTTACCCCTTTCATATTTGTACAGGTCGTTCCCTGGCGATAGTTTTGCCCGCTACGGTGACCTTACTTAGTGACCATACGCATGCGCTCATATCAGCGTCTGCAATGAGTAGTTTGCTCAGAGTTCTATTTCGATCGTGGATGGATATGCGCAGGGTTGTTTTGGCAGGATCCGCCTGAAGCGCCTCGGCCCTCGCATGTTTATAGGAGTCCATTACTTCTTAGCGATGGTTAGCTAGTACGAAGACGAGTAACAACATTGATCTAGTGCATAATGTATATTCTGAGAATGTTGCGAACTGTCCAGTGAATATAGATTTTACACCAAATATTTTCTGTCAGGAGAGTAAGAGGGAATCATACCGGTGGTTATCTGGTGCTGCAATTAAATTACAAAAGGTAATTGTAGTCAGTTTCGCAATTTCGTGTATGTGCAGCTAACATACCCGTCTCTTTTTTTTTCATTTATTTGCTTTCTGATGTGGAATCTCGTCGCCACAATTAAGAAAATAAAATTCGGTAGTTTTTTTGGACGCAAATAATTTTCAAACTGCTTCCGAGCAGGCACTGAGGCGTGCCACCAAAAGGATAGGACGCTATGCACGCTATTCGCCACAACATTTCATGTTCATAAAAGACCAACAGATGTCACATGTATGGCTACACGTTTTACATTAGTTTGTTTCTATTCAGTTCCCGCCGCTTCGTAGCGCGCAGCTAGCTATCCTACGGAACAAGTTAAGAACGTCAACAACTCATGTATGGTATCGCTCCGTCTTAGCGACGGACCCGTATGTCAACGGGTCCGCGTGTTTTGAAAGGAAACTTCTATGAATGTGTGATGTCGTCTGCCTTTATTTGCGTAGTTTGTTTGTCGTTGCTTAAGTAGTTTATAGCGGGAACGGCTCGTGTCATGTTTAAATTATTCCCCGTAACGCACTACTTGCGCCGAGCGGAGTAACATGCGGCTGCGGTGACGAGGCACTGTGGCTACTTCCGAGTATATGATACCCTGATCCGAACGTAGGGCCTCCGCTTGTTGTTGTCGGTGTTATGCCTCAACCTGCCACTTTGTTCTCTCAGAAAAAGCGGAGCTTTCTATGCCTAGCTGAAGGCACGCGTCCGTCACGAAAACGCTCAGTAGGAAAGCCAACTTTGCACAACGGATTCCACAATAATGCTGCGTATGATGATGCTGAGCGAAGACACATCAAGTGCCTCAAGAAAAAAACGCTTCCCGTAGTCGGAATTGAACCTGTGTCCCTCGCGTTACGAAGCCGATGTCTATCCGATTGCGTCATTCCGACACGGTCGAAGCAGTTTGGATTTAAAGCGAAGCTTTCATGGTCTCACTGATAGCGACCGTCCCACCACCAAAACTCTGTGAGTCCCTATAACCGCAACGACAGCGAACGAATCCCACACGAGAAGGATGAGCGGTTCAACAATCGTTGTCGCCAGAGGCGAAGGGGCGTTAGTTATTTCTAGCTTGCTCGAAACAGCTTGCTAGCTTGCTCTAGCTTAGTTATTCTCTCGATGTGATTACCTGTTCACCCGAAAGAATCGCACTCATATCTAAGTAACATGTATACAAAACTCTGCCGTCCGTGTCATTTCTCCCTGGTCAACAAGGTCTACGGAGGAACAAAAAAAATATCTTGTCGTCATCCCCGGTAACCTACAGACGACATATTTGAAGCGTGCGAGGACTACCCTCTGGCACCTTACCCTTGCACGACGTTTGGAAAGATAAAAACAAAGTACAGTAAACCCTGGTTGTAACAAAACCACTCCGACTGAATTTTCGTTTTATTCTAACTTTTCCACTATCTGAACTGAAATGCGGGAAAGGCAAATAATGCCGCTTTGAACGAAGTACTGTTTATAAGGAAGAGAGTTTTCTCTATCGAGCACGTGGCGGTTACGCTGGTTGACGGTAATACAGTTCATGGTTTGTTGACCGTGTGAAGCTGCCGCGACTGCCTGAGTCAAATAAAGACAAATCTCTTTGGTCTTCTGCAGCCATGACCTCACCATTTGAACAAGCGTGCCATTGTAGCCAAAGACTGAACAGAAACAACAGATATCCAAAATAAAACGGCGGAGTAAGTCGCAAAACTCTGCCTCTACGAAGTTGTACTTCGAAACACAGCTTCTGAAGTCGTCATTACAAACCGCAATATGTCCTGCCGAGCTGACACAAATGGGCATACGCCACAGCCACACGGGCCATTGAGGAACAATGATGCAACGCCTCGAAAACTTGACGGCGAATAGAACGTCTACAGGGTGTTGTCGTGAAATACAGTGTATGCACGCGGACTTGGAACATATGTCGTGGACGGAACACTGTCTTTTGTCACGCTCGTTTATATTACAGCTGCACTAGACTTTCATTAAGACTAGCTTGGTTGTGAAAAACTTTAGGGTTAAAACGAACAACACTATTGCTCTCTTGTAACCTGCGCAAGGCAAAGAACGACCGCTTAAGACGAATTTCTGGTAATACGAACAAATTTTTACGGATTCTTTGAGGTCGCCTTACGGGAGTTTACTGGATATTGTATACTACGCAGTTGGCTCCACCCAAGTCTGTGTACCAAAGACGCCAGACTACAACCATCGGCGAATTGCTATCAACGCCTGAGATAGGGCACCTAAAGCTGACTTCCAAAGACTACAACAACGTGCGGATTCTACCCACCAGGTCGCTTGTGTCCGTATAATACGCACAAACAACTAGCACGCGCTGGGCGCTGCAATCTTCGACGCTGAGGTACCGGGCACACCGGGAAACAGTGGGGCTTCATAAGCCATCTCACGCCACAGAGAATTCAACAGCGTGTTTGCCAACTTGTTTACGAGGTCGTCCCCGCCGGCCACGACAGAATTTCAACACGACGCATTAGGTCCGAGGTCATTATGCACGCGGTTCACATCATTCAAAACTACGCGAAATACCTGCTTTTTAATTTCGTGTTCAGTGAATCGTTTAATTTTAGCATCTGATCGATACACCCCTGGCGGGGAGGTAACGCCGCGAAGCATGTTCTATTGATGTCCTGTTTATGCTTCTGCGCAGGGATATTTTATTCTGGACCGAAATCGAAGCATTTGCTTAATGCGGCTGCATCGCCTTAACAGGCTATTTTGTTTCAGAGAGAAGAATTGTATGATATCGGTCACCACTTGCCTAAATTATTCATTCTTAATCGCTAATGTTCGTGATCTCATTGCGGACTGCCCGGAAAAAGGCCGCTGAATTATATATACCCGCAGACTAAACGCCGCGGCATTCGATTCGCCGATTATGCGGGTGCGTGTCCATTTCTTTTAGTTGCTCTCCGTCCCATGTTCTTTCATGACATTATTTTTGGAGCGCAGGTTAGCTGTATTAAACGTTATCTACTGCAAAAACCTTTTATCGTTCCTTACTTCGCCACGGCATTGTGAATGTGCTGCTGAGCACAAAGTCAAAAGTTTGATTCCCGGCCGCGGCGGCCGTTTCTGTGATGGAGGCGAATAGCAAAAACGTCTTTGTGTTGACAATTTCGGCGCACGTTAAACATCCCCAGATGGTCAAAATTAATCCGGAGCCCTCCACT
Organism: Haemaphysalis longicornis; assembly: GCF_048455015.1. Lineage (NCBI taxonomy): Eukaryota > Metazoa > Arthropoda > Arachnida > Ixodida > Ixodidae > Haemaphysalis > Haemaphysalis longicornis. Next base: position 76,712,002 of record NW_027526225.1, on the reverse strand, counting down.
ACGGCGCGCTTCATCGCCTACTTTGCGTCGGCGCGTTAAACCCTCGAATCAATCAATCAATCAATCAATCAATCAATCAATCAATCAATCAATCAATCAATCAATCAATCAATCAATCAATCAATCAATCAATCAATCAATCAATCAATCAATCAATCAATCAATCAATCAATCAATCAATCAATCAATCAATCAATCAATCAATCAATCAATCAATCAATCAATCAATCAATCAATCAATCAATCAATCAATCAATCAATCAATCAATCAATCAATCAATCAATCAATCAATCAATCAATCAATCAATCAATCAATCAATCAATCAATCAATCAATCAATCAATCAATCAATCAATCAATCAATCAATCAATCAATCAATCAATCAATCAATCAATCAATCAATCAATCAATCAATCAATCAATCAATCAATCAATCAATCAATCAATCAATCAATCAATCAATCAATCAATCAATCAATCAATCAATCAATCAATCAATCAATCAATCAATCAATCAATCAATCAATCAATCAATCAATCAATCAATCAATCAATCAATCAATCAATCAATCAATCAATCAATCAATCAATCAATCAATCAATCAATCAATCAATCAATCAATCAATCAATCAATCAATCAATCAATCAATCAATCAATCAATCAATCAATCAATCAATCAATCAATCAATCAATCAATCAATCAATCAATCAATCAATCAATCAATCAATCAATCAATCAATCAATCAATCAATCAATCAATCAATCAATCAATCAATCAATCAATCAATCAATCAATCAATCAATCAATCAATCAATCAATCAATCAATCAATCAATCAATCAATCAATCAATCAATCAATCAATCAATCAATCAATCAATCAATCAATCAATCAATCAATCAATCAATCAATCAATCAATCAATCAATCAATCAATCAATCAATCAATCAATCAATCAATCAATCAATCAATCAATCAATCAATCAATCAATCAATCAATCAATCAATCAATCAATCAATCAATCAATCAATCAATCAATCAATCAATCAATCAATCAATCAATCAATCAATCAATCAATCAATCAATCAATCAATCAATCAATCAATCAATCAATCAATCAATCAATCAATCAATCAATCAATCAATCAATCAATCAATCAATCAATCAATCAATCAATCAATCAATCAATCAATCAATCAATCAATCAATCAATCAATCAATCAATCAATCAATCAATCAATCAATCAATCAATCAATCAATCAATCAATCAATCAATCAATCAATCAATCAATCAATCAATCAATCAATCAATCAATCAATCAATCAATCAATCAATCAATCAATCAATCAATCAATCAATCAATCAATCAATCAATCAATCAATCAATCAATCAATCAATCAATCAATCAATCAATCAATCAATCAATCAATCAATCAATCAATCAATCAATCAATCAATCAATCAATCAATCAATCAATCAATCAATCAATCAATCAATCAATCAATCAATCAATCAATCAATCAATCAATCAATCAATCAATCAATCAATCAATCAATCAATCAATCAATCAATCAATCAATCAATCAATCAATCAATCAATCAATCAATCAATCAATCAATCAATCAATCAATCAATCAATCAATCAATCAATCAATCAATCAATCAATCAATCAATCAATCAATCAATCAATCAATCAATCAATCAATCAATCAATCAATCAATCAATCAATCAATCAATCAATCAATCAATCAATCAATCAATCAATCAATCAATCAATCAATCAATCAATCAATCAATCAATCAATCAATCAATCAATCAATCAATCAATCAATCAATCAATCAATCAATCAATCAATCAATCAATCAATCAATCAATCAATCAATCAATCAATCAATCAATCAATCAATCAATCAATCAATCAATCAATCAATCAATCAATCAATCAATCAATCAATCAATCAATCAATCAATCAATCAATCAATCAATCAATCAATCAATCAATCAATCAATCAATCAATCAATCAATCAATCAATCAATCAATCAATCAATCAATCAATCAATCAATCAATCAATCAATCAATCAATCAATCAATCAATCAATCAATCAATCAATCAATCAATCAATCAATCAATCAATCAATCAATCAATCAATCAATCAATCAATCAATCAATCAATCAATCAATCAATCAATCAATCAATCAATCAATCAATCAATCAATCAATCAATCAATCAATCAATCAATCAATCAATCAATCAATCAATCAATCAATCAATCAATCAATCAATCAATCAATCAATCAATCAATCAATCAATCAATCAATCAATCAATCAATCAATCAATCAATCAATCAATCAATCAATCAATCAATCAATCAATCAATCAATCAATCAATCAATCAATCAATCAATCAATCAATCAATCAATCAATCAATCAATCAATCAATCAATCAATCAATCAATCAATCAATCAATCAATCAATCAATCAATCAATCAATCAATCAATCAATCAATCAATCAATCAATCAATCAATCAATCAATCAATCAATCAATCAATCAATCAATCAATCAATCAATCAATCAATCAATCAATCAATCAATCAATCAATCAATCAATCAATCAATCAATCAATCAATCAATCAATCAATCAATCAATCAATCAATCAATCAATCAATCAATCAATCAATCAATCAATCAATCAATCAATCAATCAATCAATCAATCAATCAATCAATCAATCAATCAATCAATCAATCAATCAATCAATCAATCAATCAATCAATCAATCAATCAATCAATCAATCAATCAATCAATCAATCAATCAATCAATCAATCAATCAATCAATCAATCAATCAATCAATCAATCAATCAATCAATCAATCAATCAATCAATCAATCAATCAATCAATCAATCAATCAATCAATCAATCAATCAATCAATCAATCAATCAATCAATCAATCAATCAATCAATCAATCAATCAATCAATCAATCAATCAATCAATCAATCAATCAATCAATCAATCAATCAATCAATCAATCAATCAATCAATCAATCAATCAATCAATCAATCAATCAATCAATCAATCAATCAATCAATCAATCAATCAATCAATCAATCAATCAATCAATCAATCAATCAATCAATCAATCAATCAATCAATCAATCAATCAATCAATCAATCAATCAATCAATCAATCAATCAATCAATCAATCAATCAATCAATCAATCAATCAATCAATCAATCAATCAATCAATCAGTATTGTGAAATACGTCGCAAGAATTTCCTTTCGTACTAAGTTTTGCATGTTCTCGCTGTATGGCATACAAGGCAACACGAGCAATGTACAACGCAATGCTGAATTTTTTGTATTTTGCCACGCTGACCGGTTTTTGTAGCTCGATGAGCCATCCGTAGGTTGTCCAAGGTTCGTAGTCGGTCACAGCACGTACACCAAAGTCAGTAGTGATGTACGTCGGCCAGCCGTCGTCATCTCTTTCCCTTTGGGTGATAATCCGTTGGTTGTTGAGGCATGCGCAGTCCGAGAGGAACATCGCTGCCTTTTCTTCGTCGCAATGCTGCCGTGGTGCCGAAGTGCCGACAACCTGCAAAAGCAGTAACAATGGCGTGAGTGACATTGCTTCCGCAACGCCGGTTCCACGCCCCCTTCGGCACTTCGGCACCACGGCAGCATTGCGATGAAGAAAAGGCAGCGACGTTCCTCTCGGACTGAGCATGCCTCAACAGCCAAGGGATTATCACCCAAAGGGAAAGAGATGATGACGGCTGGCCGACGTGCATCACTACTGACTTTGGTGCATGTGCTGTGACCGACTACGAACCTTGGGCAACCTACGGATGGGTCATCGAGCTACAAAAACCGAGCGCTGCCAGTGCCTCAGCGGGGCGTGGAACCGGCGTTGCGGAAGCAATGTCGCTCACGCCATTGTTACTGCTTTTGCAGGTTGGTGGCTATGACTCTCCTAGCACTTTTTCTGTCTTTGTTTTGCCGGTACCGCCCCCAGCCCTGTTTGACTGTGTGAAAAAGCATTCGAGGCCCGAGCACTGGTTACGCGATCGTTGCCGTTTCCGTCTCCTTCACCGGATTTCATTTTATCTAATGCTCTTGCTCCTTTCCGGAGATGTAGAATTGAACCCATGCCCTGAAATAGAAGAAATATTTCAGCAGCTTTTGCAGGGACAGAGTGCGATGATCGAAAAGCTGGCAGTCGTAAAGCAAACACAGGACCAGCACACACAAGCCATTGCCGATTTTAGGAATCGCATCTCGTCGCTTGAATCAAAAATTGCAGGTCTTGAGCAAATAAAGGAGGCCGTTTCTGAGTGTAAAAAAGATATTGAAACTCAAACACGCATGCTCCGGACGCTGCGCGCAACGGTTGATGAACTGGAAAACAGAAGCAGACGCTGCAACCTGATCTTTTATGGTGTGAAAGATGCGCATGCTCAAGAGTCAAGCGTCGAGTCTGAGAAACTTGTTTCTGATATCTGCAAGTCCCATTTTGGCATTGATTCTGGAATACTTGAACAAGCTCACAGATTAGGAAAGTTTAAAATGGGAAGAACCTTCCCTTGATGGTGAAATTTGCACAATTTAAAGAGAAGCAGCATGTTTTAATAAACGCAAAGAAGCTAAAGGGGACGAAGATTAGTCTCTCTGAAGACTACTCAGAAAGCGTGAGACGAAAAAACAAATTCTGTGGGAATTTGTACAATCGCGGAATAAGGACGGCGCGAAATATTTTTTAAAAGGCGACGTTCTGTGGCTTAACAACATCAAGTACGTATACGACGAGGATGTGAACCAAGTCGTACAGCAAAAGTGACAGTGTGGAACCAGTCGCGTTAATTTATCGTTCCAGGTTATCAATTGCAGGAGCATTAAAAATAAAGTAGAAGAATTCCACGTGTTTGTGCAAATGGTAAAACCAACGGTTATTCTTGGAACAGAGTCGTGGTTAAATGATAGCATTACGGATACTGAAGTATTTCCGGACGGGTTTACATGCTATCGGAAAGATAGAAACAGCCATGGAGGAGGAGTGTTCATTTTAGTACACAATAGCGTTTCGTCCTGGAGACTTAATATTGACGTGGGCGACTGTGAGGCTGTTTGGTGCCAGATCAAACTAATAAATCAAAATGTACTAACAGCATGCATTTTTTATCGTCCTCCAGACTCGTCTGTACAAGTGTTGGCGCGTCTTGCGAACATGATCGACGTTGCGATGACGGACACTACGATAATAGGCGGATACTTTAATTTGCCGCACTTTGACTGGGCTAACCTCAGTGGTTCGACCGGTAGTCTGAATCGGGAAATGAAAAATGTAATAGAAATCTTCGCTTTTCGTCAAATGGTGCTTGCGCCCACGCGTTGAGGCCATACTTTGGATCTCATCTTGACTAACCAACCGGAGCTTGTCGAGACTACTCTAGTTATCCCGGGTTTGAGCGATCACAGCGCTGTTTTGTGCGAATTGAGCATCCAATATGTGAAAACTACAACTGGTGCTAGCAGACAGATTTACAATTACGAAAAAGCGAATCTAGCCGCCACCAGTGAAGCACTAGATGCGTACTTCGTAGTATTTGAAACCGAAGCAGAATGTAAAACAGTAAATGAGATGTGGCTATTGCTTAAGGAGAAACTGTTTGAACTGTGTCAGTAGTTCGTGCCCTCATTGGTTCTAACGCCGAGACGAAATAGAAGCAAGCCTTGTTTCTCAAAAACATTACGAAACCTATCAAATAAAAGGCAAAAGGCGTATGGTACGTTTAAAAGGGCACCTACAAAGGAAAATCGCATAAAATTGGCAAAAATAACGCAGGAGGCCAAAGTGGCCATTTGCTCTGCCAAAGAGTCCTTTTTCAGGACGATGCAATCGCGATTAATACAAAACCCAAAGGATCCTTGGAAACACGTAAAAAGAAATGGGAAAGACATTGTGTCCATTCCGTCCTTATCTGTAAGTGGTATTGCCGCACATGGCGATGTAGGAAAGGCACAGTGTCTTAATTAGTACTTCAGCTCTGTTTTCAGTAGCCCGTTATCAACCGGCGGTAAAAATAGGCATGTTCATTATAGTGGTCTAAGTGAAATGGGTGACATCGAGATCAGCACGCGTGGTATTGAAAAATTATTAGAAGGATTAAATATTTCCAAATTGGGTGGCTCTGATGGCTTATCCAATAGCTATGTGAAACTTTGCGCGCGATCACTTGCCCCATACTTGAGAATTATCTTTGAAAAATCGCTAGCCGAGTCCTCAATCCCAAACGACTGGAAGCTTAACTGTATAGTCCCAATTCATAAATCGGGTCCTCGAGACAATGTTGAGAATTATCGACCGGTATCTTTGACGTGCGTTGCCTCTAAAATTCTTGAACATATCTTATATAAGAACATTGTACAGCACCTAAACGATAACTCCCTGCTTAACCCTGCACAACATGGTTTTTGCGAAGGTTTCTCCTGTGTAACTCAACTTACCGAATTCGCTCACGATATAGCTCAAGCTTTAGATAATAAATCAACTGTAGACTGCGTGTTCTTGGACTTTAAGAAAGCTTTCGACACTGTGTCCCATAGTTTGCTTATTGACAAAATGACTACATATAATATTAATCCGCAGATAGTAAACTGGGTAAGAGCGTATCTTGACTCAAGGAGGAAATTTGTCGTACTAAATGGAGTACGGTCAAACTTGGCGGACGTTACATCAGGTGTGCCACAGGGTTCAGTTTTGGCTCCGCTCTTATTCTTAATTTTCATAAATGATATGACCTGCGAAATTAATTCTACAATAAGGCTTTTTGCAGACGACTGCGTGCTGTACAGAGAAATCAAAGCAGATGAAGATATACATGCCCTTCAATGTGATCTTCACAAAATCAGTCAGTGGTGTTTAAAATGGAACATGACTTTGAATTTACGTAAAACAGTTTATATAAGATTTACAAGGAAAAGAAGCTTAAATGCAATCTCTTTTGTTATGAACAATGAACCGTTATGTCAAGTAACGGAGTTCAAATACTTAGGTGTTTATTTTACGTGCCACCTTGCCTGGCAGCGCCAGGTTGACTATGTGGCAGCTCGGGCGGGTAGGGCATTGGATTTCCTTCGTAGGAATGCAGAAGACTTCCCCTTAGAATCGAAAGACCTGCTCTACAAGGCAAACGTAAGGTCCATCATAGAATATGCATGCACAGTATTGGATCCGCCGACAGTCCGCGATAAACAGAAACTGGAAAGGTTACAAAATATAGCTGCGCGATTTGTTTCCGGCAGATCGGGTGTTGGATTTAGTGCGACCGTAGCGAAAGACCAGCTAAACTGGGATTTGTTGGAAACCCGCCGCAAAAAATTTCGATTAAAACTTTTTCATGCAATTTATCATTGTCAAACAGGCATAGTACGTGAAAACTATCTCTTGCCTCCCCATTATACATAAAAACGCACCGATCACCCATTTAAGGTAAGGGAATACTTTTGCAAAACTCAATCGTTTCGGTCGTCTTTTTTCCCCCAGACTATTCGCGACTGGAACAACTTGCCCTATGACATTGTATCGGTTATACCAAATGATTCATTCTTTTCGAAGTTGGTGTAACGCGTTTGGGTGTTTTGAGTGTTTTTCTATTTGCGTTGTATAAACCTAACGATTTTATAGGTGCTTATTTGTGGTGTATATCTGCATTGTACAGATGTTTTGTGCGCTTGCAATGCTGTAGGGCCGGTGTGCGGTGAACTGCAACCCTGTGTTATTTTGTTGTGTTCTTCCCCCACCATTGTAATGCCCCTGGCGTTGTGGGTATCAGATAAATAAATAAATAACGCCCCCGCAAAAGTGTAGTAAAGCAAGTATTTATGGTGACAAAAAGACCTAATTACGAGCGACAAAGGTACAGTGAGCATTTTTTTTTTGCTGTTGACTCGGGAAAGACCATCTGTTCTTGTAATGCGGTATTAAAGGTAAATAAAAAAGTGTGTTTAGAAGAAATCCCATGAAACGTGGAAGCATAACACAGCTACCACTCTCTGTTATTGTTCCACTAAATACGTTGAAGCTCAAGGTTATAGCCACATCTGTTTTGATGATTGTCGTAGTGTCGGGCCACTGAATAAACTACGCCATACAGGGTTGTAAACATTTGAAGAAATTTTTGGCAAAAGAACACTTTTCGGTCCCCTCAATATCGTAAAGCTCATGCGTGGAAGAAAATGTAGCTTTTGAACTCGGGCTTAGTGGCACGAGAACTTCGGAATTGAACCGCTACGGCGTGTTCATTTTCCGCGTCCAGGACGAGAAATACATCGTTCTTTTTCAGCATCAAGAACTAACGCTGATTTAATTAAACAAGCGAAAGGTGCGAAACTATTGATTAACCGGTTCCAGCGAATTGACCTCAAATAAAAACGCATGAGTTCAGGATGCAAATACCATAAGCTGCATGGGTTTTTATGTTAGCAACACTTGAACTTTACTTTAGTTTAAATTATCATTTGGGAATTGCGTGGATAAACAGTGACGGTGATCCCTAACCGCGATTCGCGACCACCAGCCGTATCCAGAACTGACGCCATCACATTCGAGCGGAAACGACAGTATACGAGCAGCAGTAACTGTTGACTATGCGCCGAAAGTTAGGCCTAAGGCTCCGCCTCGATAGCTTACGTCGGGTATGAATGCCCGTAGCTTGAAGTACAATGAGTTTGGCATTTATTGCAGGTCTTTGAGCTTAACTGTACGACTCTTTAAAAGTTAAGCGCAAACATAGGCTTAACAAGGGCGATTGGCCAAGGCAGTTAATTGATTAGCTGAGAGAAGGAAAATACACGCAAAAAACGACGTTAATAACGCATTCCAGACAATATTGGACGGCACAGAAGCGCATGTCCTGTGAAACATTTAAAAAAAAGGAAGGAAAGAAGGTAGCGAAGCTGTGCGCAACATTCACGACCAGCACGACGGTTTAAGTCCACGGTCGCGCCATATGTGCTTCTTCTTCGCTGCCGCAACGACCTTTATTCCATCATTGTTGCCGTAAGTGTCAGCTTTTTTCATTTTTTTGGAGGTTATAATCATTGGACATCACCTTGGAGGGGCGTACGCTATGACGTGTCTTTCTTGTGTCTTTCTTGGCCAGTCTTGGCCAATCTGCTAAGTGGGTATGCTTGGCTTGACAAACGTGCGACCGGGACGCTGGGCTGTCGCCGCGACACACCCGTTAACGTGCGCTACCATTTTATTACTGTTTTAACTGCGGACACGAAAAATAATTATTTCCCAAACAGCTTAGCGGTTGAAAAGTTAACTACTTCCTTTTTAACACTTTCGAGTCATATACTGTACTGTAATTAAAAGAATTACCGCCCCTTCATAAAAAAAAAAAACGTTGAGAGAAGAGCTTACGCTTTCCAACGTGCGCTAAAACCTTCGCTAAAAGTGCGTCAAATGTTCGGTGAAAGGGCGCACAATCGATCTTTAAACCTTCAAAGACCTAAATTGCAATCGTAGAACGAACCAAGGGGACAATTTTTCGCGCACTAAGGAAACGCATCTACGAACGATTTAAATGTATACGGATACGTGGTTTAAGAAATGAAGGTATACTATCGTACTCCTTCGTCATAATCGGTACGTGTATTGTTTTATCTACGACCGTTCCTTTTTTTTTTTGCGAGTTTCAAGTACCCGTCTTGACACAACAGAGCCCGGTTTCACGCACGCGCCGTGTGCCTACAGATCTTACCAGAACTCTCCAGTCGACAAACCGGTCTGTTGGGCAATGCATTAGTTCTTTGAAAGGACGCCATCGGTACCACTGACAAAGCTTTCGCTTTAATAAATTCGCCAATTCGACGCACAGGAGGGAATCGACTTGAAATGAAGCTTCAATTACATGGAGTTTGGAATTTGCCCCTCATAAACGAGACGCGCTGCTTTGGCAAGGCCACAAGGTGTTGCTTTATTGCCGCTGATGATAGCAGCGCTCACTACGCTGCTCGTCTCCCATAGCGTTGCACACGTTGCCACCACGCTGTTTAGACGCGATTGTTTGATTGATTGATTGATTGATTGATTGATTGATTGATTGATTCTATGTATAGGCGCTGACGCAACGCAAGCGATGAGGCGCGCTGTAGTGCAGGAGGAGGAGGAGAAAAGCGAAAGGAAAGGCCGAGAGGTTATCCAGGCTTACAGCCCGAATTGCTACTCGGCACTGGGGAATGGGTGTACAGGGGAGGAAAGAGAGGGCAGGCGAAAAAGAGAGGATAGGAGCGGGGTCGCGCACACACTTTAGTCCCTTCGTGGGCACTATAGTCTTTCATTCAAGCGTGTGTCCTCCATGAAACGCAGAAGGGCTTTTGTTGCATTCTGCGAAGTTGATTGTAAGGGTCGTTGTCCTAGAATGGTCTCTCGTTTGAACGGTTTATTGTCCAATCGGCTGTGGTCGGCTTCCAAAACACGTCTTTCCGATGAATACTTGGGACAGCAGCAATGCACATGTTCGATTGTTTCTTCAACCTCGCAGCCGTCGCAGTGGGCACTACTGGCCATCCCGATGAGGAAGGAGTAGGCTTTCGTGGCCACTCCCAACCACAACCTGCTAAGTAAAGTAGGCTGTGATCGAGACAGCTCACACGGAAGACGACGCTGGAGTAGAGGGTCCTGGTTGTGGAGGCGCGGATGCACAAAGTCCGGTGTATTCCATTGAGTAATGGAGGTCCTGCGCGCGAACTGACGAAGCAGCCTAGCGGCATCAGTCTTTGAAAGCGGAAGGAAGATGTCTTTTCACAGTCATGGCCTGCCCGGGGAGTGGCATCAGCCAAAACATTGCCAGTTATTCCACAGTGGCTGGGCACCCACTGAAATAAAATATTATGCCCCTTTATGACAGCCTGGTGAAATAATTCTCGAATTTCTGTCACAAGTTCGTGGAAAAGACCGCAGCGCAATGCTGCTCGGAAACTTTTCCAGGCGCCTTTGGAGTCGGTAAAAATGGACCATTTTTGGGGAGGAGCTGCCATAATGTATTGAAGAACTTTACGGATGGCTGCAAGTTCAGTAGCCCTCCACTACGGCTGTGTTGCCCATGCCACGACATCGACGGCCGTAGTAGAGGGTTCCGGATTACTTTTGACCACGTGGGAATCTTTAACGTAAGCCGAAACCTCGCACACACAGGCGTTTTTTTAGATGCGACTGCATCTCATTCACTCGCCTTGTCCCTCCATACGGCGTTGTTGTTGTCCGTCTACACCCCTCCCCCATTCTCCTCGCCGCGCGAGCTGCGCTCTCTGCCGCTCACCCCCTCTCCTCTCCAATAGCGAACACTCTCTCGCGAGGGTCATTGGATTGGATTGGATTGGATTTGTATTGGATTGGATTAAAGTGGATTGTGTTGCGTCATAGCCGCGTCACGTTGCGTCATAGCCGCAGCAGGGGGTTCACGGCACGGTTCACGCGATGGGAGAATCAACCTAACGGAAACAACAACGGAACCCCCTATGCGTCGCATCTACACAGGGGTTCCCGCAAGGGGAGGTGGGAGTAATTTTTTTGTGTCCATCAGAAAAGCGGCCGCTGTTGCCTGGAATCGAACCCGCGCCCTTGAGCTCAGCAGCACAACTGCTCGGACGGTAGCTCAAAGCACTGTCTCCAATTTCGCTTCGACCGGCGGCCGAATCGTGTCCGGTGGTGTTTCCATCAGCGCGGAGATACCGCACGAGGCGCTTTGCTTGACCTCGGCTAAGCTTGAAGGTCAGATATAGACGCTGCGGGGCGTTTCCTCGGTTTTTACGTCTAGTTATAAGCTTCTCTTAAAAATAGGTAGATGTACCTGAAGCGGCTTCTGACGGGCTAAAACCTTTCCCGGCTGGACATGACGTTGCAATTGCGTTTTGTGGTCACAGGGGCTGTTTCACTGGTGGATGCAAAAATCACGAGTGTTCGCATGTGCTAAATAAATAAATAAATAAATAAATAAATAAATAAATAAATAAATATAAATAAATAAATATAAATAAATAAATAAATAAATAAATAAATAAATAAATAAATAAATAAATATTTTGACTACGTATATAAATACCAGGATATGCCGGCGCCGTGGTTCAATATCAGACATAAATATGCGAGTTGAAGTGCATGTCTGCAGCTGTGTTAACATAGTGTAAATAGTGTTAGAGCAACTAAAATACTCGTAATAGCAATTCGAGCAGCGGCGCTTTTTCGTTTATTGAGGCGGAAGCTAGAATCAATCTTTCCGCGTGTTCACGAGCTTCAGTGGGACCAAAGCTTTCCGTCACAAATATAATTATATCCCAAATGCATCTTAGGCAAAGGAACTGCCGGTAAAATACCTCCAAGTCTTTGACACGTACCCTGTAAAGATTCGACCGTTATAAGAGAGGGCATGCATTTCTAGTTCTTTTTCCCTTCGCCTGATGCTGTATCCCGTCAGCATTCCCACCATTCTCGTAACGCTAACGACGACAAGCAAGCCAGCGCCCTTGTCCCAAAATACAGAACAAAATCGCAAAACAAGCGCTAGCTGCGGCCGTGGTGATGGTGGCCTACCACCCCTAAGCACGACGTGCTTGGTCTTTCTCGAGCCTTTTTGATGTTCTCGCAAGGCCGCCATTTGGCGTCCCTCGCCCACGAGTTGACCTAGCCGAAGAAGCAAAAAGACACTTGCAGACGACCGAGTACGAAAACAAGGGAATGGTAATAAAACGCAGATGCCACTGAACAGGCAGCCTTCCCACGTGACAGGGCTAGCGGCAGCTGCTTCGTTCCTGATACGTCACGAAACCGCCGCCTGTCGTTTAGGCGTCACCTGAAACATTTTTCCCCTATCCTTCGTGTTTTTTTTTTCTTTTCATGTTTTGCCGAGCGCGACATTCGGACGACAATGTCCTCGGCTCTTGCATCTTCGTTTTTAGCCACCTACTTTCGATGCGTCATGTTTCCCGTATTTTCTGTCCCCTTATCTGCGATTTTGTATGTGGTATGAAGCTGTGCCCGAAGCCAGCCTGCTGACTGCAGATTCTCTTTTTGTAATAGTGTCGCTAAGAAAAGAGGCCTCATTTTGTTGCGCCTAGAGAGAGAGAGAGAGAGAGAGAGAGAGAGAGAGAGAGAGAGAGAGAGAGAGAGAGAGAGAGAGAGAGAGAGAGCTCTTTATTAGAGGAAAGCAGAGAGGTCTGCCGGCATGTTAACGCCTACATGCTACTCTGCGGGGAGGAGAGAAGGGAATAATGTTGCTATAGGAAGTGAGGAGGAAGAGGAAGGAGAACTAGGGATATAAAAGAAGTAAAAAATTCCCCCGCATTTCCCCGAGGGGGAGAATGTGAAAGTGCGAATGCACGGTTGTCGGCCCGCTTGCGGCGCTTGCGCTCGGCCCCCACAGCCCACCGCCTCGCCGCCTTCTCTTCCATCTCTTCCATCGGGTTTGTAGTATCACGTGTACACCACGCAGTTATCAAGCCGCTATAACGCCGCTGAGTGGCCAACGCACGCCGCTGACGACGTAGTTTGAATGCGTTAAAGATATAAGGCGCGTCACTAACACTGATATCAGCGTCGCGCCCGTGGCTTGGTCGGTAGAGCGTAGCGCTGCGGCCGCAATGTCCTCGGATCGAAACCTGGCGCCGGATGCTGTTTCTTTTTTAAATATAGAGGAGCACTGCAGACGCCGCCGCCGCCGCCGGCGGTGGATGGTTTGGGGTCGCTTATAAAGTGCATTCGCACTTAAAAAAAGAGGGCAGCGTGTGTGTCGGGGACCGTCAGTGCGACACGTGACGAGTCTGTAGACGGTTGCACAGTGCAGGAAGTTCTGGTCCTATATTAGCTCAGCGACGCCGATGTCATGAGGTATTCAAATAATGCGGTCAGCACTTTACGCTGAGATGAGGGAGATGGCCGTGGTCCCAGAAGTGCTTTTAAAGTTAGGGAACTGTGGTTCAGGCACTCGATTTTCTGTACGAGGTTGTTTCTTTCTTGACCGTAGGTAGGACACTCTAGTAAAATATGCTCTACGGTTTCTGGTGAACCGCAGTTCTCCCAATATGGGTTCGAGGGGAGGCGAAGGCGATACCGGTAGGTATTTGTGAGCGCTACGTTCAGACGCAATGGATAAAGCAAAGTCTCTAGCTGACGTGGAAGTCGCTCCGGTAACCTCAGGGCCAATGTTGGATCGACATGATGCAGGAATGGGTGGTGGTTTTCCGGACGAGACCACAAGATGCTTTTTTTCCCTGAAAACAAGCTCCTTTCCTAATCTCGAGGCATAGTGCTTCGTGAAGATGTTCCTCACGTTCCGCAGTCGCAATCCTCTCTTGGCAGTCTCATCTGCTTTTTCATTGCCTATGATGGCGCAGTGGGCAGGGATCCACTGCAGTATCACGCGGAGCCCAGCGACGCAGACTGGATGATTTAGGTAGGAGACATCACGGGATATATGTTCTTGAATGCTGAAGCAGCTGGTACGTCGAAGAGTTTGTAGCGCTGTTTTTGAATCTGTGAAGGTTACCCAATGTGCTGGCTTCTGGCGGTGAATGTAGCGAAGTGCTTGTTTGATGGCATGAAGCTCAGCAGATGTAGATGACATTGGGAGCTCAAGACAGTATGAGAGTGTTTGGCCGGTTGATGAAATGAAGAGCCCGGTAGAACTGTAGTCAGGCGTAGATGAGCTATCAGTAAAAATGTGGGTAATATGAGAGTATTGGCTACTTATATGGGCAAGTGCTACTTGAAAGGGGCATATCTGTGGCATAACGTTTTTGAGGTGAGTCCAGGTATGTTTAATATTATGCATAAAGGCGATAGAGTCCAAGGCGGGAAATCAGATGGCACGAGTTGTCATCGTTGGGTAGGTACAGGGATGTTTATAGTAGTTATCGTTTCTGCGAAGCTCGAAATTTTGTTGCATTTTACAACACCTGCCAAGAATTTAGATTTTGCGTGCAGCGTATGCCTCAAGTATATTCGAAATGTTTCCTGCATTCTAAGAATATCTAAAGGTAAGCAACCAGCCTCTGCGACAGTGCCAACACACGATGAGCCCTTAGGAAGGCCGAGGCAGGTACGCAGACAGTTATTCCTAGCCGCATTGAGCTGCTTTTTACATGTGGGCGACAGCCGCTGCAGAATAGGCAGGCTGTAGCACAGCAAGCCGTCTACATATGCTTTGCAGAGCAGCACCATGGTTCTACAGTCGCTGCCCCATCGAATTCCGGCAAGATACCCAATAACTTGTGCCACGGAGAGATACGAGTACGTAATCGCTTGACTTCCGGCGTCCAGGATAAGTTACGATCCACGATGATCCCAAGGTATTTTTGGGTTCGTACGTATTGCATACAACGACCGCCAAGGATTAGAGTGCATTGGCTCATCCGCTTGCGGGTGAACGCCATGGCAACGCTTTTCTCGGAAGAAAGGCGGAGACCCTTAGACGCAAGGTACGCAGACACATTGCTCAAAGCTTTCTGTAGTCGCTGTTGCGTTGTACGACGTGACTTTGCCGCACACCAAATGCAGATGTCATACGCATAAAGTGTGACCTTGACGCCGAGAGGGAGCACACGCTTTAGGTGGATGAGCGTAAGGTTGAATAACAGAGAACCTAGGACGGCTCCTTGAGGCATTCCTTTCTGTATATTGTGATGGGAAGCGGGGCCTTCTGGCGTGCACATGAAAAATTCACGTCCTTTGAGGTAGCTCGCAATCTAGGCGTACAGTCTTCCACCAAGACCAAAGATGGCTAGGGACTCTAGAATTGCAGTGTGCAAGACTGAGTCAAATGCTCACTTTATTTCAAGAAATACTACCGTTGGTATGTGTCCACTTTGTAGTTCTTCCTCCAGTGAAGCGACGAGAGCAATTTTGTTGTCAATCGCAGATCTGTTTTCCCGGAAGCCATTCATTTCAGGTGGGTAAAGATTTCTGCTTTAGAAGTACCAGGTAATTCTCTTAAATATCATTTTTACCATGATTTTGCCAATGCAGCTTAGTAAGGCGATAGGCCGCAATGAGCCGAATCTTGTCGATTGTTTCCCTGGTTTTAGGATTGCAGTAATTTTAGCGATTTTCCATTCTGTAGGAACACTGCCACAGAGCCAGGTTGAGTTGTAGTATTCCACAAGGCGTAGGTGGAAATGGTGAGACAGTGTGGAGATCGCTTCGTAAGGTATGTCATCATGACCTGGAGAAGAACGTTTCTTGACATTTGAGATGGCCGTGTCGAGCTCTTGAATAGAAAACGGAAGGTCCATTGCGGCTACAGCGGTTGGTGGCGTTACGTCGGGGACACATTAAGGGGATAGGTGAGGCATGGATAATGTAGATATGAACCGGCAATACTCCTCAGCAGCTTCTTTTTGTGATATGCCTTCGTGTAACCAAAGCGCGTTGAAAGGATACAGTTGCCGGTTGTCGTGGCGCATAACTTTTATAACGCGCCATATCCTCGATAGTGGTTTGTAGCCACCCAATTTTGCGCAAAAAGCACGCCACCGTTGCCGGTTTAATTTTTCTATATAACGCCTCACGCGTCTACGCTTTGCGAGCCTGCCGCAAGTCCTCTACGTTTTAAATGCGGAGCATTTCTTAGGCTCGCCTTGTCCTGCGTCGTTGATGGCGGTGCCGTCCACACGCTCACTGCGCATGCGCAACTCTCCTCCTTACACCCACAGCTCCGCGATACTACACTATAAAAAAAAGAAATAGTTAGCGGCGCCCAGTTTCGATCCCACGACTCTCTGGCCTCAACGGGAGGTACGCGGTGCTCTTCCCACTACGCTACAAACCCGGGACAGGAGCAAGTGCTACGAACGTGCCTTATGTCCTTGACTCATTCAAACTACGACAAGAAGCTACTGATACAACGAAGGCACGCGAAGCTGAACGTCAACGGAAACGACGAACTGAAAACTTTAGAGGGGGATGCTGAATTTCCCGTGGGAAAGCTGTGGCGGGAAGCGCCACGTGCCTTGCAGCTCAACCAGCCCCGTCCGCAGCGCCTCTGATGCTGATTGTGGCAGGATGCCCCTAGGGATTGGCCAACCAAAGAAGCCATCACGAGATAGCTTCGCTTTCAACCACCGTCGTCATCTTCCCGTAAGGGAACCGCCGAAGAAGAAGAAGAACGAGAAGACAAAGCTGCGAAGAGGAGGGCGTGTACATTGCTCTCAGCCGTGCACCAATGTCAACAACCTTTACCTCACCAAAGCTGACGGAGACTACCGATTCTACCACAGAGACAACATCGACAAGAACATGATGGACGAGTTTCGGTGCCTCGAGAACCACCACCTACTCACCGTAACACAACAGCACTTGCGTGCCTTTGCCACCGGTGTGGACCCGGACGCGGGATTCCCTCTGGCGCTAGTAAAAACCAGATCACTCAACATAACGGCAACACAATGGAACCACACGGAACCGCCACGATGCTTCACATCCTCATCAGGGTTCCCCACGGGAAGATGGTGTATGGTGTAATTTTTTTGGTATGTCGCGCCTTACGCTCATCGCGTCTACGGATGGCACGCAGCCTTTAAGGTACTGCAGAGGGGTTTCGGAGTACAGCAATGACGACCAAGTTGGCAATCACCTCTCCAAAGGTGTCTCTCAACACTAACCTCAAGGACTGCACAATATTTCAATGGAATGCCCGCGGCCTGCGCTCAAAACTTGCAGATTTCCGTCAACTTGTACAGACTTACTAGTTCCTACTCCTCGTAATCTCGGAATCCCGCGTTGAAGATCACTTTCGGTTAAGAAATTATTATTTCCTTCACTCGCACCACCTAACGCGAGTAAGTCGGCTGTTCATTGGTTTTAGGAAAGATATACAAGCAGCAGGTTGAACCTGTACAAGCAACCTCATGATACTGATGTATATGTGTGTGCCACCACTATGCTCTGCGCTCAGCGATTTACATTTATTGCTGCCTACTTGGCACCGGGGGCTGCATTTGATGCACGCAGGCTTGGAAATATAATTGCCGGCACACGGCCACCTCACATCATATGCGGTGATTTCAACGCACACAATAAAATATGGGGAAGTGCACATACCAATTCTCGTGGAGCAAGGCTTGCTGATCTACTTATCAATCACGGTATCGAACCTCTCAATGACGGCAGCATCACCTACATAAAAAATCCAACAATCATCAGCTGTATTGACCTTTCATTCGTGTCGAACAGCTTCATCCAAAAATTTACTTTGCGTACAGATTTGGAAACGAGAGGCAGTGATCACTTTCCGATTTTAATATCTTATCAAGACGCAGGTGTGCGTCGACGTGAAAGCTGTGTGAAGCGCACAGATTGGGAAGCCTTCAAAAACCGCCCTGACGTGGAAATAACCGCAGCAACTAACGCCAGTGACATAATACGAACTATGGTTAATTGTCTCACAGAGTCATCGATCGTCGTGAGAAGACGTCTAGGTATTAAGACCGATCCAAAATATGTTTCGTCCAAAATTCTACATACCAAGTTTGGCCCTTCGTGTGCTGTCACTGCGTGCTTGCTTTTCAACATTTGCCGGGCCTTACCTATTTAATATCCACATTTTGCACCTGCCTCCTGCTTTCTTTTTTGATCGGTTGTTAATGCGCGTTTCGAGGAATCATCATGCTTTCTGTTGGAAGTAACAAACCCGTCACGCAAAGCGGGAACATCGAAAACAAACGAAAAGGAAACTAAACAATTACATTCGTCTAATATTAAAATTTGGAGGGAAACAATGGACCGCACTGTGTGTGGTTGTCCTTCCGTTCTATTGTTCGTCGTAGGCGCGGTTTGTATACGTAATAATCGCAACCAGGCGGCCCGACCATCAACCTTAATTCACTTGGAGTTGCAACTTTGTGTTGAACATTCGGTCGTCTAATCGGGAATAGTTGGCAAACTCCCTCTAATCGCGTTAGTAAGCCTTCTTGAGGGTGTAGTTTTCCGACTTGGACTAGCGAAGGTGCATTTCCGTTTGTACCTAGGCTTAGTTGACTAGTGCTGAAGAAATCCCGGGCCACTCCCACTAACGTGAAATATGGTGAGGGGCGAAGCATGCAGTGTATAAGTGTAATATTGGCGCCTTGTTTTTTCGCAAACGGAGATGCAACCATTGGGAGATAGAGGTATACAGCTTTGCTGGAAAAGTCTCGTGTCTTCGAAGCACGAAGCGTTCTAGCGCGAGGCGTAAACGAGTGTCCCGTTGTTTTTCGACTACGCGTTACGAAGTGTTCCGGAGAGAGGCGTTAACGAGTGTCTGTGTTTTTTAGTACGCGTTACGTTCTAGCGTGAGGCGTAAACGAATATTCCGGTGTTTTAGTACCGTGACTACATGAAACGGTGGTTACGACGACGACGACATGCCCCTAAAATAACTTCACCCCTAAAAAAATTCCCTCGCACTTCCCCGAGGGGGAGAGTGTGTAAGTGCGAATGCACGGTTGTTGATTGCGCGATTACGGTGGATATCGTGATCTTAATGAGTAGTCGAAAGATTACACACACGCACACAACTACAAAGAAAGATATTTCACTCGTTATTGCTGGTACCGTTGCCCGGTCTGCCATCATCGTTATCGAGATGCAGGACCAGCGACCGCTGTCGACGACGGCGAGCGGAGAGAGGAGGAGGAGAGTAGCGCCCGCCGTTACGGCAAGGGCTACACGAGCGCCCTCACGCGTCGGAATGCGGAGCGCCCGCTACGCGAGCGAGAGCTCTCCCGCCCGAAGTGGAGAGGAGGCGGCCAACACCCGCAGTCACTGAGCGGAGAGAGGAGGAGGAGAGTAGTGCGCGCCCATCTCTCCCCGTTGCTAGGGAAGACGAGGAGCGCGCGCACCCGCAGCTGTTGCTATGCGGACGACGGCGGCGGACGATTCAGGCTCGCTTAAGAAGTGCATTCGCACTTAAAAAACTTCTGTTGTAGGTTTTTTTCGTTTGCGTACTGCACGCCAGTGCAGCGCCACGTGCGTGTATGAGACAACACCAAGAGATTGACTGAATGTCTTACGATGTGTAGCGAAGACGTCTTGAGGCGGTTGGACACACCGCAGACATTTAGTCGTATATACGTCCTGATAAATAGTTTTGTAGATAGACGCAGCTAAATTTGGCTGAGAGCACGGGGAGGTAGCGGCGGGGGTCCGCTGTGTCGTGTTCCGGTTTTTCTTTTCAGTTAGACAAAATGTTTTTTCCGTAAAAATATTAATGAATCTGGACATTAGAACAATCGGAAAAAGAAACAAAAAAAATTTCGGGAAATTGAAGAGGCCGCCAGCAACCCTTTGTTCCACCTGATTGAAAAATACCCTGTTACAGATTTCGCGCCCTGGATTTTTGTTTCAATGGGTCAATTATTGCTTCCACTATAAAACTAAATCAAATTAAACTGAAATAGAAGTTCCTGAAGCTGCTTTCTTCTACATTGCCAGAAAATACACATTTAATTTTACGGTTCGGCGTGTACAAAAATGTGCGATAAGTTTACTGAATTTGCGCCTGCAATGTTGTACAAGTGATACTGTAGACAAATGAGAAGTTTTTTTTGGAAATGACCAAGATCCAGAAACCGAAACAACTCAGATAAAACTGCACTGACAACAAAAGCTCTACAACTATCCCCTAAAAAAGGGGTGGGAAGAAAATATGCGAAATAACGCCCTGCAAACGTGTACGCAGATCGTGGTTCGTATGGAAAATGAGGCAGGTCCTGCTGCTTCACGGACCAGAATGAGCCAAATCCATTTGACCAATGGAAGTTTGCTTTTGGCTTCACTGTTCAGACTGTTGTATGGGTGTTTTCAGAAGCTTTTTTTTTTTGCTTTCACGGAGCTGGCTTCAGACAGAAATTAGAAGATCGGCGAAAGATTTGTCCCCGTATGTCAGCGGCGAAGTGAATGGAAGAAGAAGTGGACGAAATGAAACTCAGAGATGTGAAACAAGGAATTCCTCTCGTATTTTCCTTCCCTACGCCTACGGAGTAACTCTGATTACATTTTTTACAACCATATTTCCGATTTTAGTACTTAATTGGAATAGCCGCCGCGTACAAGCCCTGGCGAATCACCCCCCCCCCCCCCCCCCTTCCACCTCTGAGAGTACGAACAACTTCATTAAGGTGAAGACGAATATATGAGCAGCCCTCCTGTGAAGCGTTTCAGAAATTTATGGCAAGGCAATGAAGAGCTTGCTTACAGCTTGAGTACCTTCAGGCGTGCCGAAGGAAATTATCTGAGGAAAGAATTTGACAAGAGCTGCTAATGGTGCCAAGAGAACTGACCTGCTCTCCATATATAGTTCTACGGTTCTTGAAACCCTTTTGCATGCGTTTAATGCCGTTTCCACCAAAACTCAATCGCACCATTCTTGAAAGTCAATTTAAATAAAGTTTTCATACGAATACCGCTTCAACTTGAGTGTTTCAATTCAATATTAGCGAAACCAAAACTTGTCACCTCAATACTGCTGAAATTCACCGCGTAATTTTTAATTACTTGTGGCCATAAACGTTTCCTAGCTGACATGTAAAATATATTATATAATAGCTTTGAGAGCGTTGCATTTAGGTCCGGTAATAAACTTCGGCTTGTTTCTCAAATTCGCGTCCCGGGGATCTTGTTCATTTCGAAAAAAAAAAAGAGAAAACGCCTCGAATGCTCTCAGCAAAGATGAATGAAACGTCAAACATCTGTAGCGGTCTGAGGACGGCGCAGGGGCGAAGTCACAACTATGAATTGATTGCGTTGCTAAGAGCCCACGTTCTAGCAGCCCATGACCTTTGGCGACCCGGCAACACGTCTCGAGAAAGTTAAAAAAAAACGAAAAAACGGCATACACATTTTGGGGGCACCATGTTTAATCTCTCCACCAAGTGATAGGTAAATTATTAAATGCGCTCTTTGCGACGAGGCGGCGGTGGAGGCTGTTATGATTAATGGCCGATGCTGAACGGTCGGAAGTCTGTCTCGGCCTTTGCTTCAATTTTTAACCGCCCCTTGCGTCACGAAATCGATTAATTCTTGTATCTCACCCTCGTGTCGTGCTCGCAGTCGATGAAACGAAATTTTCTCTGAAGGACCTCAGTGGGTGTATTAATATTTTCGAGAACATGACATGCGTGCGTGAGCGCTTGCAGGAACCTTCTTTCTAAATTCTGCTGAAAAGAGCGTGCTAAAAAAAATGCCAAACTGTTCCGAAGCGTTTGTTTATTCTCTTCTGCCTTGCCAAGCAAAGCACTTTACGTGAGCGTTTGAACCTTTCAAGGCGCCGAGCATCCGAGGTATAAGGGCAGGCCACTTTGCAGATAGCCTTATTTTAGGGTATTTCCCTTTCAAGGCAGAAGACTCCGTTACATCAAAAAGGCTCTTTACAATTATGCTAATAACCATCTTCAACCAAAAAAGTAGCTCCGCTTGGTTTAAAAGTCATCAGTGTGACCAAAAAGGACAAGCAAAAAAGGCTGGTTAGCTCTTTCACAGCGTCCTTGAATTGAATTGAATTGAATTCAATTGTTTATTTCAGCAACAAAAGGGGGTTGCCCCGGGGGCTATGGCAAAAGGTAACATGTAAAGTCGTCTGACTAGGCCCCTATCCCCAGGCAGCACAAACACACAAACAGCAGTTTGTTACTAAACGCAAATAGCTCAGAAATTGTAGTTCAAACCCTGTACAGTTCTATATACAACTATAGAACAACATCAGAATAACAATACACAGTTTGTATCCATTTCTGGAGTCTGTGGAGTATTCACAATTCAAATTTGTAAGCATAAATATGCGAAATAAAACAACTCTTGTTACATAGCGAAAAATGCTGTTTTTTACAGTGATTGCAACACAAAAGCATTTTTACATAAAACACACGCACACAATAACAGAACTACAAAAGAGGAGACGGAAGAACATGACATTATTGCTCGAGTAGAAGCCGTTTAAATTTTTTTTCGGAAGGCTAACAAAGAAGCGCAGCTTTGCATCACATCAAGTAGAGAAGGATACATATTTAAAAGATTTGGTATGTGCCATTGAAGCAGTTGCATGCCGTACCCTGTCCTAGTCCGAATGTTTTTTTTAAATGCAGTGTGCCTCAGACTATAATGCGGATACGTATTAGTCTATAATGATAAAAATATTTTTGTAGCCACCGCTTCACGTGAAGTGGAACAATTTTCGCGCCTTTATTTCAAAATTTGTTACCACATGATGCTAAAAATGCTGAAATGCTAACATTCCGCCTGGACTTCCTCTCTCAACTTGTTAACAACCAATTGGCCATTGACGTCACACTATATCTGTCTCCTTTACAGACTCGACAAACGCGCCATCACCACCATCATTCACTAACATTGTATTTTGCTAGAACAGACACATATAAATACTATTTCTTCCCTCGTACCATAGCCGAATGGAATTCTCTTGCAGATCCCATGTATCGTTCTCAGCGATGTTTGTTGTTTTGTTTCTTTGTATTCATATTCGCCTTGTATTTCCTGCTTTGATACTATGTAACCACCCATCCTGCATGTACCTTCAATAGCCCGCAGTATTTAATAACTAACTAACTAAATAAATAAATAAATAAATAAATAAATAAATAAATAAATAAATAAATAAATAAATAATGTCCGAACGTATTGACTGTATGCTGTTGCTAAAGGGGCGCACACCTTGACAGACCTTAAAGGCTATCTGTGTTCCCTTCTGTGTCATTTCGATACTGGAAATAGAAATGATTTGATTTGATTACAATGAAGGAAAGTAAACTTCTGCTTTGCATGGCTTACAAACATCCCGAACTGCTTGAGACGTGTGAATTGCACTTCAAAATTACGGCGTTTCTCGTCACGTTTTTTTGAGGCCGTGACTAGAGTGCCGTCCGACGGTATTATAAGCACTCCACTATATCGACGTCCATCGGTGTTATGTAACAAAATTGCTGCGTCTGGCACTACATCACTCTAGATAACGTAAATATAGGTAACCTAACCTCAACATAACATAACGTGAACGTACGCACGCAAAGAAATCATTTAAAACACCACAACAAGCCTAATTCATAAAAAGTATAGTTGAATTTATAGATGAAAAAAATGCCGAGAAAAAAGCTGGTCTCGAACCACCGTCCTCGTGATTAAGAAGCGGAGACGGATCCTTTTCACTACAACGACAGACGCTTTGGCAGGTGCTAGCTTAGTCTCAACAATTCGAATGTCGTCGGACGGCACACTATAGCCATGCCTGCAGCGATCAGCTAGAGTGCCGGCGCACGACACTCTAGACACTGCGTTTTTTTAACATTAGTTTCAAGTACGTCTTATCACCTTATTATCAACATAAAGCCCTTCTTATTTAAATTTGGTGGCTTTTACCGCCGACGGTACACGTTGGCTATGAGGCTTACGGTAGTGGAGAGCTCCGGATTAATTTTTACCAGATGGACATCTTTAACACCCACCAAAATGACGAATTGTTGGTGTTTTTGTGGTTCGACTTCATAAAAAAAAAAGAAGCCGCCATGGCCGGAGCTGAGCTTGTGCTTTGTGGCTCAGCAGCGTAACGCCTCAGCCACTGAGCCACCCCGGCGGACAACCTGAAGCACTTGAGCAGTCTTTACAACGCTCATCCCGGTTCGTATTTTTGTACCTGGTTGTTACGAAAAGGGCAACACCCAAAACAATACAAATACCTCAATTCATGTACCCATCCTCCACATGAAAAGATGTCGCTAGTTCATCTTGTTTTAGATGCGAAGCATATCATGCTTGGGGCTGTGTCCCCCCCTCCCTCGTTGTCCTTGTCCGCCGTCCGCACTATACTGCGCATGCGCGTCTCTTCAGCCACGTCAGCGTTTGGGCTGACGTCAGCGCAGTCCACTACAAAAAGAAATAGTTTGGCGGCACCCGGTTTCGATCCCACGACTCTGTGGCCGTAACGGGAGGTACGTGGCTCGCTTCCCACTGCGCTACAAACTAAGACGGGAGCATGTGCTACGAACGCGACTTATCTCCTTTACTCATTCACACCACGTCAAGAAGCTAATGATACAACGAAGGCACGCGAAGCTGAACGTGAACGGAAACGACGAACTGAAAACTAATGGGAACTTCAGTCGACCCCATGGCTGCTTCGCATACTACTCAAAGTTCCCCTACGGGAAGATGGTGTACTTTTTTTTTGTTTCATCGCAGGCGTTGTTTCGAAACCCCCGGCAGGGAATTAAAAATTGCCTTTTTCATAACAATAACGTAATGGGATTCTGTCTTCGAGTAATAGTTCAAGGAAACAAAAACCGTTTAGAGAAAGGACCCCCATACACCTTTTTTTGGTGCTGCTCTGATCCCAGCATGAGCAAAACCAACTGCTTGCTTGCTCCGCCTGCCCTGATAATGGCGAAGAAAGTTTTCCGACGCTCTTTAAAGCAATAGCCTAAGATCCCTCATTAAACGCGCTAGGCGACCATGGTCATCGTCTCGTGGTTGTCCGTCAGCACGAAATATTGTACCAAAATTGCCGCTGCAGTAACGATAAAAAAATGGCTGCAGCTAAGCTCAGCTAACCCAAAATATGCAAAGCGAAAGCCCGGCTTAGCTTAGTTAAGGATTGGTTTTACCTGGTTAACGTTTAGCTTAGCTGTAATTATTATACTATTTGTCCAACCCGTGCCATTGTCTTTGGTTGTGGCCCCGCATCCGGCGTTTTACGAGCCGAACGGCTCGCTGCTTCATATCCGCGAGGTGGTCAGACGCCGCTGCCGACGACGCGCAAAGCCTCTGGCTCCCGCGTAACGCTCAAAAAAGACGGCCCGGCATCGCTCTCATCCATAGCCAAGCTCGCATGCACGCCGCGAGTCATGTGGCCAGGCGTGAACCGGATGCGGAGAGCGCATGCGCCAAGCTGGCAACGGCGGCGGCAGCGGTGAACGCAGCCGTCGGTTAGCTCGTCCCGGCGAGTCACGTGATACGTCGCCATGGGTATGGCTCAGTCGCGGGCACATAAAGGTCAAATTTACGGCAACGGCAGAACCACTTGACGAGGTTAGTAAAGTATTGCCTTTTTAAATAAATAAAAGCAGATGTGGGTTCGTGTGAGATTCGGACGCGTGTCGCAAGAGCAGGAGGCAAGTGTACTAACCACAGTGCTAACCCGGAATCCTGACGCGATGTAATAAAAATTTGCGTGAAGTGTGTCCCGTGAAAGCTGCACGTGACGCCACGGGGAGAAGAGGTGCACGTTGAGGAGAGACCTGAATGTGGCGATCCGGCCGCGTGAATTGCGGCAGGAGTAATTCGGAGTAATTCGCGTCAAAGGACGAAGAAAGAAAAGCAAAGAATGGAGCGCAAACACGATGTAGCCGCAAAGTGTGATTATCGCCAGGTTTTCTCCTACGAAGCATGCAAACAGGCCTTAGTTACCGAAGAATTGTTAGCTTTAAAGGCAGGGACAACTGATTCTTGTGGAGTGCATGTCCTATAGCTCATATGAAAGCCAGCGTTTTAGTCAGTGGGGTAACTACAATTATTCTGTAATTAAATTGGTAGAAATAATTTTATTTTCCTGCCAAAACTTTCTGAAGGCTGAAAGGTGGCGCTATGGAGTGCCTAAAGGCAGAGTCCTTCAATGCCTTTCTGGTCATGAAACGTCGCCGTCACGCTATGGGAGAGCTTCGCCCGCTGCCCAGGGAGGCTGCGCAGCGGCGCTGGTGTTGATCGGAGGCTAGCCGGGGGCGTGGTCAGAGCGCGTTTGGCAGGGAACGGACCACGGAGTAAGATAAAACAGACGCTCGCCGCCTTATCAGCACTGCGCTTTCGCTTTATGTGTCGTGGGCCGCTCAAATCGACTTATCATCTTGTGAGTGGCGAAAAAACTTGGTGCGAACGGTCATGCTGCTACTGCGTTCCTGGCTGCCGGTCTGGCCACAGAGCAGCGGCGGCCGCCCGATGCCCTCCGATCTGCGGTGGCGCCCCTCGCGGTTGCCTTTGTCCGCGTACGAAACTTGGCCGGGAGTTTCATGACCAGAGAAGCATGGAAGGACTCTGCTAAAGGTGACACTACCGTACGTATACAGACAGTTTCGTCAGTTTCAGCGCGTGATTCAGAAACCGGATAAACGAATAGGAAAGACTGCATTTTAATGTTGTTTTTACTGGTGAGGAGTTTTTAAAGGGCTCTTTTTTTCTCACGTACAAAAATATGTTCTTTTTGGCAGCATAGGCTACTAGTTCTACAATATCGCTTGCTTTGAAACGTTCACAAGATGCATCTGGAAAACCGTTTCGGTTCAAGGTGTTTTAAGTCATAGAGTTTCATACTAATATGTACTAGAGGGAAATCTGGCGCCACTGCCTAGGGGAGCCGCGCTTCAGCGAGCGTGCCGTCATGAACCAGGCAGGCACGTTCCACTTATCCTTGGCATGGCTCACGAACAGGCTGAAAAGTTAGCTTTGGCTGCAAAAATTCAGCAATATTACTGCAAAAAATTAATCAAATTTGTTCTGTTATTATAAAATTAAAGCTCCCGAAAGATTTATTTGTCAGGGATTATTTAGAAGCTTCATGGAAGATGAACAAAAAAACGACGTTACCCCTTTTGGCTTCAAGACGAAAAAGAAGCCATGTGGCAAACAAAGCCAAGGAGGCGAGGAATGTCGCTAGCTGCAATGGCGCCCCCCACGGCGGCCGGCGAATGCAGCGCCAGATTTCCCTCTAGTATATATTAGTATGAAACTCAACGTTTTAAGTGATGCTCTTTTGTTTGGGATAGAGAGAAAACACTCCCCAAAAATCGGTTGCGTGTCCCTCCAATACTCCGTACTTGCAGGCTGTGTATCCACATTCTTAAAGCTGTAGTTCTATACCCTGGACGAATGGAAACCCGGATAGGAAAATATTAACTTGATTATAGGCATGTAGAGACTACCCGCAATTACTGTGTGAGAATCAAGCGTACCATCTAAAACCGGCATGTAGAGGTTACCCGCAATTGCTGTGTTGGAATCAAGCGTACCATCTATAACCATTGTGCACACTATTGATTTTGCTGAATATATCAGAATCATTTTATTGACAACACAATTATGCATTATGCACAATATTATGCATTCACTTTTGATTCATTTGATGTGCTTGCTCTACAGTCCGAAGCACAATTTTTTAGCCCCCTACTGGTAAATTTGAACAAGGTCGACCCCCGTTCAGTCGACTTGTGTTAATTTGATGTCGTCACTTAATTAGAGTTTTGAGGTTCTCAATTAAAGTTCGGAAGTCCCACTGTGATGTGAAGGCATGGACTTCGCGTAGTTCGATTATTAGCTTAAGTTGAAGAAATCTCCTTAAGCAGATTATGGTCGAATCAAAGAGATTGAGCTATAACGCTCTAAACTTACATAACCTATCGCGCCCCCTTCAGTCATTGCACGAGGCGATTGTGCTGAAACTTCGACTTTAGTTTAGCTCTGCTCATCACACATTAATGCCATGTGCTCCGTACTCGACTATCTGTTGCATCTTTCTTGGCAGGTTTGCCAGACGACACTGCCTCCTAATATCCGCATTAGTACAGCCGCTGTCGCATTCTGGAAAGTGTCCCCGAGCCGAGCTCCGTCATTTCCGTCATGCGTGTGGTAGCGTGGTGAAGCCAGCGGCCAGCAAACGTCGCTGCCTTGAAGATGACGACAGGAAGCCGGCGGTAAACTAAACTTGTTTACTGCATGGCGAAAGGCGAGAAGAAGCGAGACAAGAACAATTCCCGATGGGCGAGGTTACAGCTCAGGACTCGAGCAGAGTGACATCATTAATTCTCTGCCCCAACAGGAATGAAATTCTGCGTCTGCGGCTCCCCGTATTCATACCCAATAGGCCTCCTGCGCTGGAGTTTTGGCGACATGCAGCGCCCCTAGCGGCCGACGCCTCTGGGTAGTACAAAAGCAGACGACCCTCGCCGCCCTCCATGTGTTTTCAATTACAAGCCAGAGTGAAAGGTGGTTGTGGCGCTTTGTGGCGTGTTTAAATGACTGCAGACTGTATGAAATAGCCCTTAAAGTAGCTTCAGAGGCTAAACAAAATAATATCCGCTAAAAGAAGCCGATTTGTCGGCTTTCTTTTGAGCGAGCTGTCGTGGTGGTCGCGACGTGGGACAGCATCGCCAGGTCGGGTGGTTTAACTGTTTGACGACAGTTACAGTTTTTTTTTTCTTGCGAGTGGTCGACAAAGGAAAGTTCACGAGTAGCATAAATACGGAACGCTGCTCATCTTACATCATGAGGTAACTGCAAAAGGTTGCTTCATCGGGAGCATGCAAGCGAACGCAAGAATTGCGCAGCCGACTCAGCTGACACCGCTGGCCTGGCACCGCCTTTGAAAGGAGTGGAAATTTTGTTTCGTATTTTCGCAAACTAAATGATTCTTGCGTAACGTTTTATGCCGCACCATTTACGAACGGCAGGGTACATGTATACTAGCGAGTAGTTTAAATAAACAAATTAAGCGCTATTAAAGGACACAAAACACGCACCAAATCACACGCCCGCTGCCTGCAGAGATGTGTACTTCTATAACATCACATAACACAGCATAACATATATGCTGTTAGCCGCATACACGGCGCGGGGCCCCGAATATTTATATACGATCATCACTGACTGTGTTGGTTTTCTAGTGCAGGGGTCGTCGAATGCTGACACGACAGTTTTGACTTCAAAAAGACAAGAACAGAGAATTGGCGTCCTCCAGTTGAATTGCACCTCCCCCCCCCCCCAATCTTCACACTTCGCCAGATTATTGTCAAATATTATAAATTCGCTGAATTTTTTCTCTTTGCATTCAAAAACCCCCCTCCTCCCCCCCCCCTCGATTTGCCGTCCAGCCCTTCGCCGTGTCGGCTGCATGGAACTCGGCCGTTGCTGAGCCTCATTCTAGGCTATTAAGTGCGAACTGGGGATGTATGCTGCAAGAGCATAATTAAGTAAAGTGAGAGCAAACAAGGAAAGCGAGCGGCCTCTTAGTTCGCCCGACCACTTTGTTTTACGGCCACTAATTTCGGAATCGCAAAACAGATTTCACGCTTCTGTCGGTCGCGGCATTTTGTGACTGAGACACGCAACAAAACGCTGCATCATGTATTCGTAACGGCGACGCAAATGAGCACTGTTTAATGAAAGTGCACGCATAGTGTGCAGGTACGCAAAAGAGCGGCGCACCGCAGCAGGCGAGCCTGCGGTCCGCCGGAGTCGCTGGCTTTTTAAAGCGCGATCATCGCCGATTGCGTCACTCTTCTTTTTTGATCGGCTGTTTTTGAGAAGTCTTTGTCACCTAGAGTATTAGTTTAAACTAGAAATTTTACTTAAAATTTCACTTCGTACGACCATCAATCGGTGAACCTGCGAGTAGCAGACGCCGTCACGGCCCGGCACTTTCGTCGGCGCTGTAAACGTGTCTAGCGCTGCAAAGCTTTTCCCCCTAATGCCAAGTTGATCGCTGAAATAGATCGGACGCGTCGGGGATGAGCTGGTGACCACCTCACAAAATAATCGAGAGCGTCAAGCTCATTTTGCTTCTGTCAACACGGGATCCTATGGGACCGATGCAGCTTTGTACTACCCGGAAGTACTGCCCGGAAGCCGCTTGCGCAGCGCCCCCTGGGCAGCGCAGGAGGCCTATGCGCTAACGGTCAAACAAGCCTTCTGTCTGGTTATTGCAGACGACGCGACATGGTACAGACACACACAGTTCGTGATGGGCCGGTAGTAGTGGCGCACGCTGAGTCTGAGAGAGGAGAGAGAGAGACAGAAGGTCTCCGCAACGGCGTCCGCGTCCTTCGGGCATGTAACCACACGTCGCGTTTGCCGCCGCCGAAGTTGCATCCCGCAGACAGCGAGGCGCCTTTGCGCCGGCCTTTCCCATGCACGTTGCGACGTGTTGGGATCCGTTGGCTCTCGATGCAAGCCCGAGTCACCGACACAGAGGCGCCCACTCGAAAGGCGCACGTAGTGAAGGCTCCACCACAAAGCAGAAAAGCGCTGCACGATGCTTGCAGCACAGCGGCGCGCTGATTCATAACACCCTGTAAAGATGATAAACTTCAGTGGGTTACCTTAACACGAAACTTCTGACCTGTTGATCTGTCTTTCTGCCCCTAGGTTTAACCACCAGGTGAAAAAAAAAAAAAATGGGCGTGCATCTGTTCGCTTCAGTGAAACGTCATCGAAAGACGATAGTCGTCTTCCGCCCTAGCAATGTAGCTCTTTCTTCACTCTCTGCTTCTAACCCACATGCTTTTTCTTTCCCCTCTCTCTTGTATTGTGGTAAGTTAATGGAAAGCTTGTTCACTTCAATTCAGTTTTCCCAGCTTCGCAATGCTCGCGCATAATCTGTCGGGACAGATCCGCCACGGTGCCTCAGTGGCTAAGGCATTGTGCTGCTGAGCCCAAGGACCCGGGTTCGATCCCGGCCACGGTGCCTGCTTTTCTGATGGAGGCGGAAAGCGAAAGCGCATCCGCGTGTCGAGATTTAGGCGCGCGTTAAAGATCCCCCGGTCGACCTAACTAATCGGGAGCCCTGCACTACGGCTCGCGTCATAGCCCACGTGCAGTTTCGGCGCGTTCAATCCCATAATCTGAATCTGTTGCGACAGCCCTCATCCTTTCATTTGTCTTTTGCTTCCAGTCCTACATGGAACAGCAAGACGGGAGCTGTGTTTTTTGTGGGTGCTCTTATCGTGCGCGAGCTGCAGCCTGTCTGCGTCATTTTACGCTTTCTTTGTTAACTTCCCGTCGTTAAAAACGAACCCAGCCTATATTAGTAACTAAAAGAGCGCGGGGACTACTACAGTAAAACCTCGTTACTTGGGATCTCAAGGCAGTGAAAAAAATGTCCGAATCATGCGAATGTCAAATTATCGAATAAATAACAAAAACACACATTTTAAATTATTTTATCTAATACCTTTACTTTGAGAAGATCCGTTATGCCTATTTGTTTTTTTTTTGTTTTTTTTTTGTTTTTTTTAGGATAGCTGTGCGGAAAGGAATAGTTTGCGGGCATGCGGCAATCCCTCTAGCGCAAGCGTATTGCCTGGAACATCGTAGCAAAACTCATCTAGAAAGGCGGGAGCGTCCGCGGCTCTTTTGTGGTACAACGCACCAGGCGTAGCATATCTCACGGGTCTTCTTCGTCGGGCTCCTTATCCCCCGCACCGAGGGCAGCGCTGATGATTTCGAAATCGGTCAACTGGCAGAAAACTCGCCTCAGTTTCACCATGCTTGACTTGCCTCCAGTCCGAATTAACCGGTACGCTTGCAATTCTGCGTCCAATTAGCGAATGCTTGTTGCCATAGGGCTATGTGCATTTTTGAAGGGAGCGGTGGGGAAGGACGAATTATCCGAATTGTCAACTTAACGGCGGCCGAATCAACGGGGCTTTACTGTAATACTGTAATAACGTATTAACATTTTGACTCAAATTTTCATAGTTTCCCTCGCGCTAATAATGGGATACATTTATGACTTAGGACAGCAGTTTGAGTAGTATTGAACGGTTCTGCTTGTATAAACTTATTTCTGACGAATTGCTTAAATTTTTGGCCTGAAGGCTGTATCACTGGACGGACAACAGACAGACAGACAGACAGACAGACAGACAGACAGACAGACAGACAGACAGACAGACAGACAGACAGACAGACAGACAGACAGACAGACAGACAGACAGACAGACAGACAGACAGACAGACAGACAGACAGACAGACCAAAGTTTTCGCGTTGAAGTAGCCAAAAGCAGACTAACGTCTTTGAAAACAGCTGTCAGAATGCTAGAATACAGGAGGTATATATGAGCCGGGCCATTAAAAGTTACTTCAACTGGTGCCGCGCTTCATAAACATTATTCAGTGCTGAGGAAACCTTAGTCATATTTAAGGCAAATCATCGGTAACTATAAGGCGTCAACGTTCTTTTAATTTTGGTTGGTTTTCACTCTAACAAATACAAAAGAACAAAAAACCAATGCGTCAAACAGTGTCAAACAGAGGCTAGATAAAGGCAAACACTAACGCAAAACAAGTCGGCTGGAGCTGTGCTGAGAACAACAGAAAGAAAAGTTCCTCAAAATGCCGCTGGAGCAGTGGGAACGCGGGAAAATTGGATAAAAATGACGAAATCTCCGGTGGATTAACCACGGGAGGTGCGGAAGGGGGGAGAGGGTGATGAGTGGACGAGGGGAGAGGCGTGAGTGTTACGCGGCAAGGGCGGCAGTAGACATTTGCGGCGAAGCAAAATAGATATGCGGGCAATTTTCGATGTTGTAAAACCGGACGCGTAATGATTCTCCAGTATTGTTTACTGACCATGCTATTCTGCGAGTGAACAGCATAAGCGAACGGGGCGACTCCAGCAGTCCTCCTAGTGACCAGAGAGAAAAGGAACAGCAGACGTCAAAGTCAAAGTCGTTTTTGCAGCGTAAGCTACACTGGCCGAGGTTGAGTAGTTTCGCGTGGACCTTGAAGGACCGTGCTGCGCAAGCGCGGAGAGCATTAGATTGGATTGGATTAATCCAATCCAATGGAGTACGGGTGTGTAGAGAATTGGGTCTGCACGTTCGCCGGTCTGCGCATTCCAGAGGAGTGATGTCATAGCCGCGGCAGACGCACTGACACCGGCGCGTGCCCAGCTGTGTGCCTCTGTTGCGCAGTAGCCAAGTCTGACAGTGTGCCGGAGCCGCTTGATAGCCGTTTCGCGTGGCTCCTGCAGAGCCGTGTTCCGCATGCGCGAAGAGCAGTGACCGGACTGGACTGGACTAGATTGGATTGGATTGGACTGGACTGGACTAGATTGGATTGGATTGGATTGGATTGGATTGGATTGGATTGGATTGGATTGGATTGGATTGGATTGGATTGGATTGGACTGGACTGGACTGGACTGGACTGGACTGGACTGGGCTGGGCTGGATTGGATTGGGTTGGATTGGGTGGGAAATCGTTTTAGCTGCAGTGTGCATGATAATAAGCTAATCATAGACACCCAGGAAAGCTAAGAATAACCAGCTGAACCTCAGCTCACGCTACGTATATCCTGGCATAGCCGAGCTAAGTCACTGCTAATTTTTTTTTAGCCTAGTGGTTATGTTGAGTACACCGACAAAAAGCCATCTTCGCCTTGACGTCGCCTGTGCCCCTGGCTCATTTCAAAGCGGCAGTTGCAGTATATAGTCACACACACCTAGGAAAAATCTGAGCACACTGATAAAAAAAATGAAAAGCAGACATGGAGGTATATCTCACCGAAAGTGGCAGTCCCGTATTGACATTGCACACTCGGGCTCGTGTCTCGGACAGCCGCTAATGCGGGCATTGCAGTTCGGTTTAATTGCTTAATTGCTTCGACGGTGCTTAATGAAAGCGGAGCGCACTTGACGAGGTTAAGTTTGGATACGTTCCTTACACTTCTCTCTTTTGCTTATTTTGAACACTCCTCTTTTACGCGCTGCTAAAATAAATAGGTTGACGCAGGCTGTCGTGCTCCACATTTGATTTCGTTGAACTACACTTGAAATTGCGGGTTGTAAAGTATTTTCTTATTTATCTGTCTGCGCGGCGCTTTGCCATTCTGGCTTTCAAAAACAGGAAACAGCGAACCAGCGTCTTTTTCTCCTCTAAGCGATTCCTTAATAGCGTTCCTTTCGTAAAGAGAAAAGTTCAAGTCCCATCGACTTCTTTTTATCCTTCGACAAACACAACCGCGCTGAATAAGTCTCGCTTCGTAAACAGGCGCTCACTATTTGCTTCTGGCCCAGGCGGTTCTCAGCTCGGAGAGGCTCATTTGAATACACCTCGAAGGAGTTCACCGAGAAAAGACCCGCGGAACTAAGTTAAAAGTACTTCGACAGCGCGCAGTTTTCTTCCCCTTTGGGCGCCAATGGTCAGTCAGTCCTTTGTTATTTGTTTCTGAATAAAATATGGAAGAACAAAGCTATCTCGTGCTACAGAAAAGGACTTTCGAAGTTTCATACGGAGGGCGTTTTAAATTTGTGTGGCCGAGCTCTATATCGAGGGTGAACGTTCAAATTGAGTTTGTGCGCCGAGCCAACAAAAAGCGGTCCAAGATTTCACAAAGGCAGCGTTGATGAAAACACGACTGAGGCCGGATTAAGGGAGACCAATATTAAGTTTCAGGGTGCCCATCATGTTTTGTTTGGGTTCGATACTTCTGATTCAAAGGGCTCGCATATATGAAGCAAGAGAAAGGACAAAATGACGGCGTATACCCTAAGTATTAGAGATGTTTAGCATATCCCACCCGAAAGAAAAAAAAAATATTGCCTTCCTTGATAATATTAGATTTATTGCCTTGGAGGAGAATTTTTTTCTCACATTTGGTTAGCAACTGAAAAAAAAAAAAAACTCTTTCAGATAGGCAGAAAAGCAGAAAGTGCACCCGCCGGGGTGGCTCAGCGTTTATGGCGTTGCGCTGCTGAGCACGAGGTCGCGGGTTCGATTCCCGACCGTCGCGGCCGCTCCTCTGATGGAGGCGAAAAGCAAAAACGCCCGTGTGTGCCAGATTTCGGCGCACGTTAAATATCCACAGTATCCACAGGTGGTCAAAATTAATCCGGAGCCCTCCACTACGGGCGCCTCATCGCCTTCGTTGCGTCGGCGCGTTAAACCCTACAATCAATCAATCAATCAATCAATCAATCAATCAATCAATCAATCAATCAATCAATCAATCAATCAATCAATCATCAATCAATCCATCAATCAATCAATCAAAGAAAGTTTCTTTTAATCAATAATACACGTTCGATTTGTTCTTATGGAAATAAATTATATCTGCTGGGTTAAACAATGGCGTCAGAACGAGAAGAGATTCAATTCCAACAACAACATGAACAAAATAAGATAAATTTGAAATTTGAAATCAATCAATTAATCAATCAATCAATCAATCAATCATTTAAAGAAAGTTCCTTTTAATCAATAATACACGTTCGATTTGTTCTTATGGAAATAAATTATATCTGCTGGGTTAAACAATGGCGTCAGAACGAGGGGAGATTCGATTCCAACAACAACATGAACAAAATAAGGTCAATTTGAAAGTTCTGTCTCGCACTGCTGATTCAAACGCCAATATACCCGGTGCGCGTTTAGTTACAGGATTGACTAATTTCGTGGTTCTTTTGCGAAGAGTTACACTCCGATGCATCTCTCCTATTTTTTCTGTGTCTTGACTGGTCGTTGTTTTTCTTGTAGTCGTTACATGCACTCCCTGTTCAGTCATTTATAAAGTCGCCATTTTTATTTCAATGCGATAAGAAACACCTTCTGCCAGCATATGTTTATTACTATACACGGGCAAGCAAAAACTACCGCCGTTATTTCTCTATGCTTCCGAATTCTTAATTGACGATTAACGTTGCGTACATTTGCGAACATTTATATAATGAATAATCCCTATATAATGCATTTCCTAGGCTTTTGTTGCCAACCTTAATTGGTAAATAAGGTCGCCGTGGGCAGCAATTTAATAAAGTAGTGAATAAGTAAGCCCAACGCACCCTGATTTTCCTGGTTGAAGAGCGGGTAACTATGCTTTGTTAGCAAATGCCATAGTCTTCAGTACAGCAGGCGCTGGAGCAATATTTTGTGGGTCTTATTCTTCTTTCACTTTTGGTGCGATCCCGCAAGCCGAACTCTTGACCTCACCATGGTGCAGTTACTTTCTTTCGAGCTCTTTTAGATGCGAAGCATCTCATGCTCGGGGCTATGTCCCCCCCTCCGCCGTGCGGCGTCCAACCCCCCACTGCACATTCTCGGCTTGCTGAACGTCCGGTTGTGTCTTACCCTTTAATGGCTCCTGGAGCGACATGCGTTCCCGGTGTCTTCCTGGGCCGGCACGAGACAACCACGCTTCCCCTTTAAGGGCTCCTGGAGTGACAGTGTTACCTGTGTCTTCCTGGGCCGGCACGAGGCGAGCACGCTTCACGCGCCTTCGACGTTTCATCGTCGTCGGCGGCGGCGTGCATCGGCGAGTCTCGGCAGGCAGTGTTCCAACGTCGTCAGATGGGAGATTAGTGCTTGGAAGTTTCCGTGTGGTCTCTCGCATCGCTTACTCCGCGCCTGGATGCTGCGGAGACACGCTTACCGGAACTACGAAACGGGAACTTGCGTCGACCCCATGGCTACTTCGCATACTACTCAGGGTTCCCCTACGGGAAGATGGTGTAATTTTTTTGTGTGCGCAGCTAGAACGCTAGCTTCAATACATTCGCTGCGATGGAAGGTTGAGTATATGTTCCGCTACTTTTAGTCCGCCGACAATAAGGTTAGAAAATGCGCATGAAAGAAACAATACAAGTGCGGTCTAATAAACCTCTTA
The DNA here is from genome assembly GCF_048455015.1 of Haemaphysalis longicornis. NCBI lineage: Eukaryota > Metazoa > Arthropoda > Arachnida > Ixodida > Ixodidae > Haemaphysalis > Haemaphysalis longicornis. The sequence continues at coordinate 76,674,549 of NW_027526225.1, read as the reverse complement.
AGCCTTGATATTTCCCTCTTGATGTGTTCCTATATTTTTACAATTCCTTAATTAAAAGTGCAATGAAGACAAACTGCAAGTCTGGTGCTTTACAAAGTTTACTTTGGTAGAATAACACTGTCACCATTTTGGCGTAAACTTCGCTCAAATGAGCCATATAATAAAGAAAACGTAGGATAGGCATGCGATCCAGCCGCTATTTTCTCGCACTAAACTTATGGCGAATTATGGACAGCTCGTTGCGATTGGTCGAGGCCGGTAAAATCCAACGCAATCATAGCAGGGATTATAAAATTACATAAAGAGCTTTCTGCGCTTGAATTTAGATAACATACTCTATTTACAGCAGTAAGAGTGTTAGGGTAAACCATAGAAGTTGCAAGCGAACCCGCAAACATAGAAGCAGTTAGTGAGGCACTATGGCAGCCCACGCTGCCTTACACCGCCGTTAGAGGCGTAGGGCTTGTTTGACCCGACACTGGTAAACTGGCGTAAGGGACACCACCACTAAAGTAACGCTGGTTTTTGACGCACGCACAATGTTTCACGAAATGATTATTACCCACCATGACAAAAATACAGCAGGCAGAGTTTTGGTCCGAACAGCGAACCAAGTTCGTACAGCGGTCCTTGAGCGGTATCGCTGCGCCATCTAGGAAGGCCGATGATAACAAAAACAATAAAAAAGGCACCCGTCGTACAGCAGCAGCCTGAGTCATCATACTAACTTTCGTGTAAGGTTTGTTCCCTTAATATGTCATTGATGACGTCACCAAACATACAATGCATCGGGAGAATTGAAATTGTTGCTTAAATTGTCTAATTTTTCACTGAAACAGCATCGTTTGCTGCCGGGCAAGAACTGGGAATACTATAAACCACCAAATCTTTTGAACAAAACAAACTTGCATCTGGTATTCATCGCCTCTTTAAAGGGACACTGAAGTGATATGTAAACATTGCGGGATTACTAGCGCAAATTGTAGTCCGGAGTCCCCAGGCCATGTTTCGACCACTCTAGACGCGTTTACGCGATTTTATTTAGTAGAAAAACTAATTCGAAAATGCTGTCCTCCTCTCTTTACGCTCGCCCATTTTCTGTGGCGTTTTCGTGTGACGTCAGGAGGGGATGAGCTGGCAATTGGCTGCGCCACGGCTGCGCTACTGCATGGCTCCCCGGCCGACAGAGTCAGTCGGCCCAGCGTTTCGTCCGCCGGCCGCCGGCGGGTCGTCGCAATCAAGGAGGTTAAAAAAAAATTCCTTGGTCGCAATTCGTTCGCTTAGTTGAAACGAAGCCAGGACACGTTTGTGAATGGAAGAATGTGCCTTTCTTTACTTGGTTTGTTTGTACACTGTATCTAGCTCCAAGTCAAGGTCGCTTCACACAAGCGCTGCACAAGCGCACATGCGACGCTTCGCTGACTGGTACGCCAGTAGGAAAATATAAGGCCTCTTGAAAGCGGCAGAAGAGTCAGCGAAGTCAATATAGGTACTAAGGAAATAAAATCAACTGATATTTTTACCGTACAGCGTAAAACTAGGGCGCGGGAAGCACTTTTTTGCGCTGGGCGAACAAGCACAGCGGTCAGCAGCACGACTACGCATCTGCGAACGCTTTTCCGTCTACGAAATGCAATTGCTAGACGTGAGCTACTGTGGAAACTCGGGCGACGCTTACTGCACGATCGCAGTACAACAAATAGTCACCTAAGCTGCTTGAAATGCCAAAACTAAATAAAAGTGTAAACCGGTTGTACAATATATACCCTATATTAGCAAGGCTTTCCTGTCCCGCTCCGTGGCTCAGTAGTCTGGGGCGCTGGGTATGTCACCGCGAATGTTTTGCAAGTCACGAGTTCGAATCCCCGCGGGTACGTGCTTTTTTTTTTTGTAAGTTAACTTTTTTGTTTTCCGCCAATGTTTTCTATATTGAGTTCACCTTTTTTTGGGCCGCAACGTTCATGGCTACACGAACTAGTTCACAAAACGCGCGCAGGATGGCACATGCATGGCGCGCTAGCGAGTTCTCGTTGGCGTGCTGTTGCCATAAGCACCGACTGCTTGCAGGCAGCGGGCACAGGCCAGAATGAACAGACCCTTGGCCTGGTGCGAACACGCTTTTTACGATACAGGCGTGAGGGAGGCAAGCTCCAATTATGGGGGAAAAGCGCATGACATTTGGGCGTCTACGGGTACGCGGAGGGCGTTCATGCACTGCGTAGGTTTCGGCTAGTGAATGCTACGATTCCAAGCCGTCGTAGGAGGCTTATCTTTATGCATTTTTACAGCTGACAACATGGCAGAAGCGCGGTACGATGATTACTGAGTCATTGAGAATGCCCATCCAACAACGCCACCGGTTGTGTTTTACAGAACCGAAACCGAAACCGAAACTTGTTTGGTTGCTCTCCTTGGGCATCGTCCAATCACGGTGCCCGCTCCTCCTAACGTCACAGCTTTAGTTGGTGCGGCCGCCGCAAACCGCGCATGGTAGTTTTTCTTCTTTCGCGCTTTGTAAAATAATTACCGATTTGTCAATCGTAAAAACGATGAAAAGTGTGCTAATTTGAGCCAGTCTACACAGTGCAAGCAAAAACGGGAGCGTGACAAATTCACTTCAGTGTCCCTTTAAAGGGGCCCTGAAAGGCATTTTGAGCAAACTAAATGAACTAGCGCACTCGTTAGATTGGGTCGTCAACGTCAGCTGTGCCAAGTATTACTCTTTTACGCGCAGCGGAAAGCTCACACTTTTGTTGCAAAGTCTGTCGCTTTTTTCTCACCCTTCCCTTCGTATTTTTGGACGCCGCCATCTTCACATGTCTACATCACCAATTCCCAGATGTTCGTCATGAGCTAGACATCCTGCTATTGGGCGGCTTTTTCACGCACTTCCGGCAAAGAGATGAGTCGTCTGCTCAGCGTCGGCTCGCCGGCTGATCTGCCAGCGGAGTGCCGGAGTACTTGGACATTTTACGACAAACGAAACAAGTGTAAACAAACGCTTAACCGTTTGTATTGAATGCAACACGGCCATAACACGACATGGATTTTATCTTACGTGAGTACGTACCATAAAGATTGATTGATTGTAGGGTTTAACGCGCCGACGCAACGCAGGCGATGAGGCGCGCCGTAGTGAAGGGCTCCGGATTAATTTTGACCACCTGGGGATCTTTATCGTGCGCCGAAATCTCGTACACACGGGCGTTTTTGCTTTTCGCCTCCACGTGCCATAAAGAAAGCCCCGTGGCACTTCTTTCGTGCAATCGCAGACAACACCCTGAGCCGAATGTCCGGGTTTGACGCGTACATTTTATTCAACTTCAAAACAATCCAGAGATGCGTTTCGAACGAACGCAACGTCACAACATGCGTTGCAAGTCTGAACCGCGATTGACAGACGATGGGTTGCCTCCTCCTGCCCGTTGTAAATTCGGCACTCACCTCACACCCGGTTTCCGGGACGAACAGCAAGCCACTGAACTCTGGCACGCAAGCGAGAAGGCTTTTAGCCAGGCACACTACACATACCCCATGCGAGGTTGAGTCGTACGTCGTTCGAGAAAGATAATCCAGACCATCGCCTCCATGGGAAGCACTATCCACCCGCAGTACAACGTCGCATTTCATCGCGAAACGAACGCGTCCACTACACACAGGAGGCGATGCACACACACACACACACACAGCTTCGGTAGAGTGTACTAGAAGTTTCTAATACACTCTAGCTTCGGTCGCTGCATTGGCTTAGCTGCAGGCTTCGTTCGGACAGTCAGCGATGCTACGACGATACAAAGCTGCGTGAGGGCGACGTGCTAACCACTTCACGTATTTAAAAACACAGGGGCAAAGAACTTGGTTCATCGGAAGCAAAAAAATCTTTCCTCCATTGTTGTGCCTGAAATATACTGGCTAGTGTGCCGAGGGCGGGCTCCAGGCGGGCGCCGGGAGCGATGTACGCGGCCGGCTGCCGCTTGGGACGCTGCCGTGCGGTAGTGTGCGCGTTCGCCCGGCCCGAGCAGATCGCGCGGTTGCCTCCGCGCTGCGTAGCAGACGGCAGCGGCAGAACTTTCCAATCCCGCTTGCGGCGAAAGCGAGCGAAAGCGACGGGAATTCTGTCGCGCGACGAAAATTTCTCCCGACCATTCGACAAACACGATCGTCGCGCGACAAAGTGACGGAATTCCCATCGCTTTCGCTCGTTTTCGTCGCAAGTGCGAACGGGCCTTTATGCGGAATCTCCGACCCACATAAAATAAGCTCTTGCTTGTCGCCTGAGCATACGGTTGATATGTGACTACGTTACACTGTGCTTGCGAGTGTATTTAAGTGATGTCACTAGGTTTGAAACGTAAGCGCTCGGCGTGCAGCTTTGTAAACGCAAGCAGCCTCACGTACGCACGCTATTTTACTGCTAATAGAGAGTTTTAGTACAGCGTTTGTTGCCTTTGCATAAGCTAAACGCTAAATGTTTGCGTCCCGCTACGTAAACATCGCGAGGGGAGTTTTAGTAGAACGTCTCATCAGTTTTGCGTTGCGACATGCTAATGCATACGGCGCCATCTGTCAATTAAATGTTTTCCGAAACGACTCGCCGGCTGATCTGCTAGCGGAGTGCCGGAGTGCCTGGACATTTTACGACTATCGAAACAAGTGCAAACAACGCTTTCCCATCAGTGTGGAATGCAACACATGGGTGCAGCTTGTCAGAACACGGCTGTTTGCTGCTCGAGTGCGGCGTTGGTTTGCTCTGCGCCTTCCCGTTCATCGCCTCTGATAAAGCAATCCGATCCGGCGCGTTTTGTGCACTGGTTCTGTGTAGGTTTAAAATGTCTTTTTTCACATGCCGCCGGTAGTAGGAATTACAACCGCCGCAAAATAAGACCCGGCACCAGCGGGGCCACGTCTGAGACCGCGCTTTCTGGATAAACAGTGCGCTGTGCACCAAAGGGAACGAGCGCACGATTCTCCCCGCGCGGCTGCGAGTTCGCCGCCGATACCAACTGCAGCTACGTACACCGCGAAAGGGCAAGGCCAGGCCGCACACATGCGGCCAGGTCTTTCGTTCGCTTTTCCAGCCTTTAGAGGAGTGTCCATGGTGTCAACAAAGATGAAAAAGCCGAAAGAGCTGGCCCGTAGCAGACGGCAGTCTGTGGGAGCGCAATAGCGGAAGCACGTCACCGCTGAGGAGCGGAGCATCATGGGAGGGGAGGCCAACAGAGAAGAAACAGTTGAAAGGAGGAGGAAATACGGCGCGACGATAATGCGCGGTTTTTGATTTACGATTTCTCAGCTAATACTCATCGCTTTAACAAAATTCTTGCCGGAGGAGATTGCTAATACATTGCTTTATTTGGTTACATGTACATCCATGTATCGGCGGAAGGCATTTCAGGACCCCTTTAAGAAACGGCCTTGGGGATAACTTCCATTACATTCGACCGATAAGCTTGCGTTTCCTTCACTGTTCCTTATTCTCTCGCTCAGGAGGATTGTCCAAGAAATAAATGTCTGAAATGCAGTTAACAGTGTGTTGCTGTTTAGTTTCATTAACCCAGCCATTATTTTTTTGTGCTGGGCTGCGCAGTTTCGATATGGCTGGAATTCTAACCAAGGTTCATGTTGCGAAAGTTTTTGTTAAGCCTAATAGCAGGGCTTCGTTGCCGAGCGCCGTGCAGTTTTGCTAAGTGGAGAGAAAAGACACCTCATTTGGGCGTTAGCGAAATGGACAGAGCCAAGACAAACGACCCGCCCAACGAGCGGCGTAACTTCCTCGCCGGAAATCCTTAATTGGAGCAGTTTGTTACGCGCGCTCAGATGGCGGGATGCCGTAACTCTTCGCTCCAAGGAACGACGTTAGGCCGCTGAGCGCAGTGGCAGTTTGTCGTTTCCCTGAGTTTGATAAAGCTGGACGTGTTCGGCTCGTTGGCCTTAACGGCCTCGAAATGAGACATTTTTCGACTACAGCGGGGCTGCAGAACTCTTTAGACAGTAGGGAAAGATGGGCCATTCTTCCTACAGCTCCACAAAACTGAGCTGGAGTAATTAGCATAAATAAACGGGAGACCGGGTAGAGAGGTAAAAGGACACAATCGTTAATATGGAAGTAAATGAGAAACTTGTTATTGGTTGTTATCTTGCCTGGTTTATCGTCGGTGATCTCAAAACCAAAACAACAAGAAATAGCGGGGGATCTGAAAGGTTTTGTTTCTGCCTACAGAGAAGATTTACGGCAGTATATTTGCAAGCAGGCTAATACTTTTCATTTTTACATTCCCTATGATAAGGCTTTTTTTAGGCCATATGACACTTTGGAGCTGTCTTCCTCGTGGCAACCGGCAACAACATTGCAATAACCGGAGCTACATTGGGTTGGAGGTTAGTTTTTTACTGCTAAGGAATTCAAATTACCGAGAGATGTTTTCGTGTCATGAATGGGTTCGTACTTTACTAAAAATTTTTATTTCATGTAGTATACAGTGGAATCTCGTTAAACGATACCCACATAAGCTGCAGTTTGTTTTTATACGTAGTGAAGCCGAATTCCTGACCCGGCTTCCCTTTAACCTTATGTATTCGGATAAACGTAGTTCTGGTTTGAACGTACTTTCTTCGCGTCCCCGTCAGGTACGGCTTAACGAGGTTTCACTGTATTTCAATTATTGAATGCCGCGTCCCGTTACAATGTATTCTCTCTGAATATTTGTAAAAAAGTACACTTTGTTTTCATATCCTGTAAACTTCTCTCATTCAGCTCGTATCCAAAAACTTTTGTTTCAGTTTTACAGTCTTCGATATTACTACACTAACCTATTTTGAAGTTATCATTAAAGAAAACTCAGGTATTTTTTTAACTTGTTGGCTGCGCCAATGACATGCGCGCTGAGGCAGTTATTTCGTCACGGCAAACACTGGCTTGAAAGCTCCTTAAATCTGCTTTTAGAGTCTTCACGTTCGCTACATTCTATGCGGTACAAAATGGCGCAAAATTAGCCCCCCCCCCCCCCCTTTTTTTTAGTAGTTTTGTTGTTGGAGTTATGGAGGATTTAGAAAAGGGAATAAACTAAGTCCTTGCTTCTTCCAGAGCGCAAACAGTAAATGGCCGTGCCAGCCCCACGGGAATTTAGGTTCATCCTGGATGTTCATCTGCCCCGAACCATTATTTAAATTACTGGCGTCTTCAGATAAAACGATTAAAGCCTGATTAAGCTGCATCCCGTTTCCGGTTTGTTGTTTGTCGCACAATTTTTTATTACGCCTTGTGCCTGCTAAATGCGATTTCAGGCTCAGAGTGGAACTAACCCCTTCCGGGTGTTGTATCGTTCGTAAAGGTTCACGCGACACTAAGCTTATTTAAGTAGCCGGGCTGACGACCAAATCGCTGGTTCACTGCACGCACGCTCAGCCTTACTTTGCAAACGCTTTTTTATTTTTGTTTGGATAAAAATAAACGAAGATGTTTCTGCACTGCATAAATGCGTACAATGCAAGGGCAAACGGATGCTATACTTAAAAACTTAAAAAAGACAAAGTACAAGTTTGCTTTATTCAAATGATTTCATGTTTTACAGTGCCCCAGCGCTTGTCTGGCAGCAAATGATGCCGTATTCACTGAAAAAATAGTCAGTTTAGGTTAAGATTTCGATTTTCCCGCTGAATCGTGTGCTTCCGTAACGTCTGCAATGAAGTAATGTATTCTAACGAACTTCTACCACGTCATTCGGCTCTGCAAATTTGCTTGCCGTCTTTCCTCCCAGATGGCGCTACCATACACATACACGAACCGTTGTCCGTCGTTGCTTAGTTTGCCACCGTATTTGCAACTAGCTTGTTTTTGTTGCGGTAGAAAGTAATCGTCTCGTGAAACATGGGGTATGCTCGACAAACAGGGTCACGTGAGATAACGTCACTTCTACCAATCGGCCAGTGTCGTGTAAGACAACTCCAAAGCGGTGGACAGCTGTGCAGCTAAAGCAAGCATAGTGCGCTCAGTAGCAACAAAAGTGCGTCTCGGTACTTCTATGCTTACGTGTATTTTCGCAACTTCCACTGTTTACCGCACTATTGTTACTGCTGTAAAATAATATGCATTACATCTAAGCGCAAATATCTCGGTCGGCAAGCTTATAAGCCCTGCCTAAATTGCCTTTGCTTTTGCCGCCCTCAGCAAATAACAGAACTGGACATATGACATTTTAGGTTCTGTTGCGAGAAATGAGCTAGTGGGTCAGATCGCCATTCCCTTTTTTCCAAATTATACAGCTTATTTGAGCGAAGTGTGCGTTAAAAGTGGTGCCAGTATGATTCTAACGAAGCAATCTTTTGAATGAACCAAACTTGTGTTTCGTCTTCATGGCCCCTTAAAAGGGCCCATAAAAAAAATAAAAGTTTGGTTTGTTAGAAAGCTGTTTTTTTCCAGATAAAGCTAATACCAGTAGATATTCAAGAAACATGTAAAGCAGTGGCGACTCCCCCGCCATTTTGCGGCAACTATTCTATGATGTCACAAAATTTTGTATGCGGGATTTGCGGTCGCCGACCTAAAACACCGCAAAGACACACAACTGGGCGATTGTAGTGGAGCCTCCAGTTCCGTTTCATCGCTTCACTTGACTGGTAATGTGTAATTAGCACACTGAAAATTATGTTTTTAGTGCCGCCCCATATGGCGTCTCTTCAGCCAGTAACACATCCCTGTAGCGCGAAATTTGAAGTTTTTCAGTACTTCCTGCATTTTTTTTTTGGCTGAAAAAAGCGACTTTTGGTGCTTCAATGGAGGTGTGTGAGGTTCTGGATTCTAGTTCTTCGAAATAAAACAAAGTCGTATTTTGCCTTCGTGGCCCCTATGAAATAATGACCTCAACAAAGAGTTTTTCGTCGTAAAGCGTCACGGCTCCGGAGTGGGCTCCCGACAAAATAAGAAAAAGGATAAATCCACTCTGGTTTACTGTTGGCGATGAGAATATGCACCATGTTCGGGTCCGTAGAAGCCAACTCTGATAGTTCGAAACTTTTGCTGTTACTTTGAAAGAAATAAATAAATGAGTACGGTCTTCATTACTTTCTCAGACGGTAACTTTTTATCCGTTGGCACCGCCTTTATTGAATGCTGCTGCTATTTCGGCATTCCATGATTCTAGCCGACATATTTGTGGAGTAGGCTGAAGCATTATCAACGAAGGTAATACAGATACATGGTAACAGAAAATACCAATTTATGAAGTACTTAAAGGTGGCGCGCCAAACGCATTGTCGTGGCGCGACCACCTCGATGCGGATGAGCCGCCAGGGAACGTAGCCGTGAGACCTCCGATCGAACTCTTTTAATGGCGAAGACCAAACAGCAGTCAATGAGGATGATAGCGCGGCGGTATGTGCCAGAACTCTCTCGTCTACAGTTCTCAACACGCATTGCCTTATATATTGTGTTGCTTGGGTGGACCGTATTTCGGTAGAGAATGATAGAAAATAAGGAGAAAATATTTTATCCTGCTCCCACACCGGCCAGTGAGTATTTCTCACTACGAAATCGCCAAACGCCGTGATTTCTCTTTGATTACTTCTCTTGTTTTCTTCAGGATGATATCTGTTCACGTACAGCGAAGTTGCGTTCTCTGAGAAGCGCCTGTTTTCGCAGGTGGAATTTTGAGATTTTGAGTGAATAATGAGGTAGGAAGATTTAATGCGACGGAATGTATTCGGATAGCATAAAGTAGGAGCAGTCTCGGAAGTCTATGTGAGAGGCCTTCACACTGGGGTTCAAAACAATAGCGGAACGATGATGATAATGATGACGACGACGGCGGCTGACTGTGACCTTATGGGCCAGAAAACGTATCCGTGCAGAATCCTCAAGGAGTATTGACAATGTTATTTTCTGCATTGTGTTATTTTTGCTATTTTTGTTTTTGCTGTTTTGTACACGTTAGCAATTGTTTGCTCCACCTTACAATATGCAGTACCATGGTGCTGTAAGGTATCGTGAATAAATAAAGAAAAAATAAATAAAATAGCGTCTGTTGTTGGGAAGTCAGATATCTTGTACATAAACCGAATCATCGTCGAAAGTATTCTAGCCTGTATTTAAGTGAAGGTGGCTTGATTTTTTACTGTATTGTACAATATTGTACAAGATACTGACCTAAAAACAAAACGAACCTATAAAATTTAAAACGGTAATTAAAATGCAATTTATGAATCCCTAGGAGTCGGTGTCTAATGGTCCCAATCGAATAGTTTATTCAGATATTAGATTTAAAATCTCAAGGAACCAGCAACAACCGAAAATGACGGCATTGCGGCTGCGGCGTTGGATTTATTTCACGACTATACAGAGACATAACTTAAAGCGATAACTCCAATGCGACTGCGGAAATGTGAACCCGGAGAAATCGATCATATAATACACATGCGAGAACGCTGCCATCGCTCCATCCAAAACGGCAGACTCAGAAACCGAAATCCGTGGTATTTTCGGTTTGCTGGCCGGATTATGCCGCTGTACAGTTCGCGAGTAGGCTGGACCGACCGTCCTAATGGCGAAATAATGACCCGATAATGACCACTGGAGAAGTGTGCATGGTTTGTTTTCTTCTTGCGTGGATTTGATCCGCTTTCGTATTATTAATGGCTATTGTGTTTCACATGCCCATGTTCTCCCGGGCAATTTAGGCCAAGGCGGTGAAGCGCAGACAGTTGATTTTGTTGATTTCACATTAGGCAAAGAATCTGTCCCGCTTTTCTTTCTTCCATTTCTCCGTTCTTTTAGGCAGGGGCAGTGCAGGGAACGGGGAAAATATCTTAAGCTTATCGTTAAAAGGGCTGTTGTTTTTCTTCGCTATACACAGTAATTACTGTTTTAATATCTACGGTTGTGACCATGCGTATTACTCTTGCATACTCACTTCAACAATTAGGCTTGTATTGTCGCTTGCTCATGATGTAGCTTTAAACTATGTGAGTGGGGCCTGTTAAGCTGCGCAGGCAGCTTTTTTCCTACGGACTCAAACTAGGCGAAATAAAATCTTGAAATCTTGAAAAGGTTGACACAAAAAAGAAGCAATCAAGGACGGTTAAGCCTCGCCTTTTACCGTTGAACACTATAGCGCTATCAGGACCCGCTCGCATGACATGAAAATTTTCTTACTGGCGAGTGTGAGTGCGAGTGAGTGCGAGTGCCATTCGCAGTGAGCCCCGCTCACCCTTCGCGAGTGCGACCGCCCCTAGTCTCGAGCCGCGTTCACCACTCACGGGGAGCCCCGCTAACCCTTCGGGCGAGTGCGCCAATCGCCGTGAGCCCGGTTCACCACTCCAAAGTGCGAGTGTATTGACCACTTACGAATGGTAGCCCCACTCACCACTCACGAGTGGCGACCGCACACGCGCTACTCGTGCGATATGCGGGACTTACCGCAATGAGCGCCACTCTTGCGCTTGTACTCGCTGTTGGCTATTCGTCGCAGGAGCCGCTCGCTGGTATGGTTGTCAAAGGAAAACGAGTGTTCCGGTGTGTTCCTTGGGCAAACGTTACATTCTAGTATAGTGAACTAGGATAGGGATAATCGACCATATTTAGGGGAAATCCCCAAGGTGGAGTAAGTTTCTGCGAATGATCATGTTCACGTCGCTTATTTTCTCACGCAAACAACATTCTGAGGAGTCTGTCATCATGGAGTAGTGCTAATTCGCTTAAAATAAATGCAAATAAAACTAAAGCTGTCCTTTTTAGGGCAAAAAATAAGAGAGTTGAAATACCTTTTACCCTACGGGTAGACAATAGAGACATCGAGCTCGTACCTGTTTTTAAATGCCTGGGTGTACATTTTGAGGAACATATGTCATGGAATTTTCAGGTAGATTCAGTTATTACTAAGCTCTCTAGAGTTACCGGTATTCTGTCTAGACTGAGATTTTGTTTACCCAAAAGTGTTAAACTTCTTATTTATGACTCGTTATTTTTATCTTACGTCAACTATTGTCATCTGGTATGGGGCACAACTACGCAATTTAATATCACTAAACTTCATGTATTGCAAAAAAAGGCAGCCCGAATAATTGTAAACGCAGCATATGATAGCCACAGCTACCCTATTTTTAAAGATATGAATTTAGTTCCAATGCCTGAGTATTACAGAACCACACTAATCAAACGATATAAAAATGGACTAAGAAAAAGTAACAATTTTCTGCCGCATACTTCAAAACTAACTGCAAAGCAGTACCAGCGTAACTTCCGTACTTTTACACGCTGGGAAATGCCGCGGGCCCGCACGAACTACGGCACACAAATGCTACGTCACCTTCTTCCCTTTTATCTAAACAAGCTTTGACACTGAATAGTCTTTGAAAAATCAATGCTTTTTTTTTTACAGTGCTGTTCAATTGACACCCACTTCTTGTCTAGTGATTGTATACCTATATGCTTGATGTAATCTTTTTTCTTCTCCTTCCTCTTCTTTTATCTTAGACAATTTCGGTTACGTTTAGCTTCGTCGTGTTGTGATAGTTTGTTGCTATGCGTACGCATATCTTGCGATGGGATTTTGTGTTTTTAATATCCATGCATTGTAACTTTGTATGTGTTAAAGTATGTGCATGCTTATATTAGCAGCAAGTCGCTGCTGCCGTTTCGCCTTGTACACGGGGCCGTGGACACTGTCAAGCCCGTTTGGTGGCTTTTTGTTCACGGTCCCCAACACACATGTTGTTGAAATAAAAAGATTGATTGATTGATTGATTGATTGATTGATTGAAAGTTTGACATCCACCTAAATGCAGCCATACAACCACAAAGGAAAGAAGTTATCTTTCCTTTATAGCTGTATGGCTGCATTTAGGTGAATGTCAAACTTTCAGTCGTAGAATAGGGATAGTGTACTCAGAGGCCCGGCCGGAGTGAGGCCGCCGCTGTCGACAAGGGCGGTCGCTTGCGGTGGCGCTGCTGTCGTAAGAATGGTAGGGACGCCTCACACGAACTTGCGCGTACGTACGTAGTCGCGTAGGCTCGCAGGGAAACACCGCAAACGACTGGGCCGGCTTATGATGCTGTCCACTTTAATATCGTGCGAAAAAAGCGCGGATGTGCATTCGGTAGAATCCTCACCCAAGTGAATGCGAGGTGAAGTGTGCAGCGCATGATGTGCAAGCGCGGCGCGTGTCCGGCTGCTTTCTTGCGTGCTTCTTGATGAATTCAAAGGTAATGACAAGCACAACCTGCACTCTTGCGTTCAAAAATGTTTATTGTAGTGCGTGTTCTCGGTGCGGAACAATAGGCTAATGCTTTTTATAGATGCTTACCCGCCTGAAGGGAACAGACATAACCGGCTCTTGCGCGCTGCAGAATAATTTTGTAATTAATGAGAAAGCGTTACAAAATTTGATTTCTTGTTTAGCTGATGTTGTGCTAACCCAACTCACCCAGCACGCGAAATCTACGGAGAATTACTCGGCACGCAGTACTCCAGTCCATTCTAATAGAATAAGTTTTTTTCCTTCCAGAAAAGTCATTTTTCTTCTTTCGCTCGTTGCTTTTGCGAGTGAACAGGTGAAGTGGATAACTAACTTGTAAGACTAGATACCCGTTAAGCATACGTGCACTCTCCTCCCGTAGCGCAGAAGAATTCAAATGCTTAAGCCCTTTCTGCCCAAAGCAGCAAAGGCAAACGTTTATTTTGTGAGGTCGGTCTGAGCATAAAGGCGAAGTAACCGTCTTATTTGATCAGTTACGTCTCACCTTAAGGTGTTTGGATCATTCCCGTGGGCCAGAGTTGTTCATGTTAATTCTTTTAACCAAGATGTCAAGCCTCACGACCACATAAAACTTCTCAATCTCCTTGCATGAGAGTCACATCCGACCACCTTGGACAGCCTGATGCGAATGAACATCACACCTTCTCGGTTACCAGTTCCATGTAAGAGTTTCACATAGATGTGGAGCAAAACGTTGTATCGTTTTTGTACGAAGTGCATTCTTCGTCCAGAACACTGAAGGTATGTACTCGGCGTTCCCAAAAAAGTCATTTGGCTGCAGAGATTCAGTCACTGAAGACACGCCCTCGGGTCGTGAAGCTGCCCGAGTGAAAGTCTCCGGCTCTTGTAACGGCTCATTCAGCGCAACCTCGGTTTCACTGTTACCACCTTCGGTACTTTCTAAACGTTTTTTACGCCTTGCATTGGGTAACGATTTTGCTTCTTCCCCAGCTGATCGTTTCCACTTTCTCGGTTGCCTCCTCCGCGGTACTTTCTTCGATGCGTATACTCAGGTAGGTGAGGTGGGATGTTCGGCACAGCATTTGGTGCTAAGTTTGGCTTTCCGTGACAAATACGACCTCCTGTCGCTGCACGCATGAACGTAATCGCGGATGACGGAGCGTCGCTCGAAGTTTAACTCGCGCACAGCGCAGTTGTCGTCCAGTGCTCTATTTTCGCGTCAGATGTTCTTCTCCAAATGTTCTTTTCCAGAAGACTCTTTTGGTACACTAAAAATGGCCACCTTAAGGGCCACCTTTCATGTTAACCCAGCCGGTCTTGCAGCCCGGAGCGTAAGTGGTTCTACCTACTATCGGGCTTATTTGTTTCTTTCGTGAAGGAGACTCGCAGGGCAACAAACACGCGCTGCACGCCACATTGATGACTTTCCAGGTCAACAAACACAAAATAACTAAACGCGCGACAAAAACGGAATCACAAGTGCAGACTGAACTCGCCACAACCACCAAACCACCACGCCGGAACACACGTGACGCAGATCAACGAACGAATACCCGCGCAGCTCTCCTACCGTGGTTTGAACCGTGGCGACACCCAGCGGAGCGGGAGGAAACTACCAAAAAGTCGACGCCGCCGGCCTCAGCGTGCGTAGTTCGGGCGCTCCGCAGGGAGCACCCTACCGCTATTCTAGTTCACTTTAATTCTAGCGCGAGGCGTTGGAAAACCACGATGCCGACATGAGACGCGATTCCGTTTAGCTTCAGAAATATGTCGTCACTGCACTCTTGGTATGAGGCACTGTGGAATTTACTCTCAGGTGGCGTGTTGATTCAGGGAAACGATTTGGATGGACTTTTGACGCCGTAATGCGCTGATGCTTTTCCGTGTAATGGTTCATGGAGGGACTGCTGCGCACACTCGCGTGCGAATGGGGACGATGAGTGTGAGCGCCAGCGCGAGTGAATGAGGGTGACTGGTGAGTGCGAGTTGTGAGAGAATGAGTGCGAGTGGTGGCGGCATGTGGTGAGCGTTAGTGCGAGTGAAAGCGAGTGGTAACGGCGAGAGGTTAGCGTGAGCGCGAGTGAGTGCGAGGGGGGAAGGCGAGAGGGGAGGGCGAGCGCGAGTGAATGCGACGGCTGAGGGCGACTGGCGAGCGTGAGTGAGAGAGAGTCCGTGACAAAATGTTTTTGTGTGTTTTTATGTGTGTGAGGTTGAGTGAGCGGGTTCCAGTTTTGCCGAGGTATGAAAGAGACAGTGAACATGACGGATGGCAATAAAAAACACGGTGAAACAGTTCGTCTTCTCGCAATATTTCTTTCCCGCTGAACCTCGCTCACAGGAACCGCGGTTTGTAAACAAATGGGACCAGAGCCCTTGCGGAAACGTGGAAAGGATGTAGCCGGCACCAAGAAGGCGGGGAGTGGAAGGGCTTAGGAAGCCAGGTCATACGTCTCCCCAAACCGCATCCGGGGGGAGGGCTCCTGCTCGGGACAGCCCTGATAGATGGAGTTTAATTAAAATTGTTAATCAGCACCTCTCCAAACAGGAGATTTCTCTTCCCCCTCCGAGTGCGTAATACTGTTGGTGCACTGAGCACTTTGTGGGCGCATACGTTTTCCCCTTTCTGCAGGAATTTCCTCTCCATCTCCCCGTGTCCTCTAGCGAGGGCGAGCTCTGCTTGCCTGGACGGGCTCGCCGCAGCAGCGAGGCGTGGGTGTTTAATAACGACTCGCACAAGGATCAGGAGGAAGAGAAGGAAGAGGTGCGAGTTGGGACAGCCGGGGGATGAAAGCCATCTTGGTCCCGGCAGATTTTGAGAGACTTCGAGCAGTTGCTGTCGCAGTTGGTCAGCTCCGTGTTAGCAATGTAGAGGCTTGGGCTAGATAGTTGTACATTTCTAGGTATTTCGCGCTGCTTTAGGGCTAAACAACACGGCTTCGCGCATCGTCCGGTGTGCCTTTAGCCGCGTTAGTTATCCCGAAACCAGCGCAAAATAGCGATCTATAAAAGAAGAGACACAATCTCTTTACAATCGCAGCGTATAAAGTGCCCTCCGACGGCACTCCAGCTCAGCGCTACAGCCACGGCTAAAGTGCCGTCCGACGACATTCGAATTTTTGAAACAGAGCTTGCACAGTCCAGAGCGACTGTCGGTGTTGTGTAGGGCTTCCCTCTTACCTTCCTGGCACTAAGAGTGGTGGTTGGTGTACGGCTCTCTTCTGCTTTAGTTTATTTACATCTAAGGTTGTAATTATAATTTTCGTGGATTAGATAAGTTTTCGGTGTTTCGAATGATTTTTTTTCGGTTCGTTATGTTAGGTTCGGCTAGTGTACGTTACGTTACTTTAATAGAGGGCCCAGACGGGGCATTTTTTATTGAAGCGCCGATGGGCATCATTTTAGTGGAGTGCTTATATTTCGTCGGACGATACTTTAGACACAGCCATTTACAATTAGGCCACCACAGCTTGAGCAATGTTCCAGGCAACTGTTTTCGTCGTCGTGGGTATTTGAGGCCCATAGCACTACGTTCCACTGTTCGCTTCCTTTTCTTCTCGTAACAAAACTGACACATGGGAATTTCGCCTTTTCGACTGCATAAGAAAAAACGACCGTGCGGCCTGGATGAAGCCTGCGTTCTTGGCTTTGGCTGCACAAAATCTTATTCTACGAAGTGATCTTTGCAGTTCCCAAACTCAAATGCACTTCCTGTTCACAACTTACCTTAACCATGTACCTTGGCTCTTTTAATTTCCTTCGTATATTCAATACGCACAAGGCTTACTTTGCCCACTGAAACATGCCCGAAAGTCTGTTTCTCCGCAGTAAATATAGAAGACCAATCACTGCGATGGAAACGGTATAAAATAGGCCGATGACAATACCAAGCTTTAGGTTTGACTGAAAAAAAAGTGGTCTGCACCATGACATCGCGCAATGCGAGCATGACGATTTGCATTGCATGATGTCACAGTACAGATCACATTGTTGGAGTCAAACCAGGGGCCAGAAACCTTGGCTAGTTTCGGTACCGGAAATAAATTGTCGCCATGACGCTGGTAGCCAAGCGGAAATTCAACAACTTTTGCAGATGTGGCTTTATATTTCCAATACGCGTAGCAATAAAGTAATGTGATGCTATTATTTGTAGAAACAAAATTTGTTCTCGGCTATTTACTTTTCTTGACACTACATTTATTTATTTAAACACCTCATTTGTTGCGCCAACGGGTGGCGCTTTCGCTCTTGTGTCTTCTGCTTCATCCTGTTCGTTTGCTCCTGCCGCTTTCATTGTGTGCACGCGTACAAATTTTGTAGTATGCCTTGAAGGTGAAAATTTTGGCGTCTGTGAGCACGAACGGGCTCAAAATGTCATAGAAACTGAGAAAGGGACTCAAGGCGTGCTGCGCTGCTGTGTGGTGCGACAACTCGAGGAGGAAAAGCGCAGCGAAATCTTCCCGCTTCTAACTGGACAGCAGGTAAGCACACTTTTTATTGTCTTTTTATTCACTATTATGGCCAAACCATAAGCCGTGCCCATTTACTTGTATGATATGTTCCCGCAGACACCGCGATTGGTCATTCAGGTGCACATGGCAAAGAAGATCCATGGGCATTTGTGTTTAGTGTGCGCTAAACAATGTTTTTTTTTGTACCGGCCCCGCCAGCAGGGCTAGTAGCTTGGGAAGGTCTTGCCTGTACAGGCTTCATCCTTATGCTGCGTCTTATTTCATGTATGTTTTAGCAACAAGCGCTGGAAAGGGTTTCAAAGATTCGTCAGATGTCTTGAAGGTGGCGCTAGAATGTCTGCTCCAAAAAATCGACTCGAAAAACCTGCCTGAAGTTACTATGTACTTTGCTTCGAATATAAAAGTGCACCGCTACGCAGCATCTCACGCCACATGCGATGCGATGGCGAAATTCAATATTGGCTCACATGGAATGAATCACGTGGAGTGCCTGGCCTTCAGCAAGTTTTCGTGTAACGCAGACCGTCGGTGTCAGGAGGAGTTGTTCACAAGGCGAGGCAGAGGAGCGCATCTATACCTTGTCGTTTTGCCCTTTGTTGCTTCAGTGTTTCAGTCACCGCTTTTATTTCTCCTATCTCAGCCGCGTAAATTGGTTCTGATGGAAAATATCAGGTACGTCGGGATTGCAGCTTAGGAGCTGTTTTGTTTTCTTTTTGTGGGGTAATTGAGTTGGTCTGTTTGAAATACTCAAGAACTAGTATAAAATATATTTTGTAGCAAGTTGGTTACTACACGTTCAGTACATGCGCTGGGGTTGTTATTTTTATCACCCTGTCTGTTGCACTTTTTTCGCGGAGTGAACTCAAGAGGAGATGCAAGTCTTCCGGAATGACTACCGTATAAACCGGATTATAGGTTGACCCGGTATATAGGTCGACCCCCTACCTTGAGGTGGGAAAAGTTGACAAAAAAAATAATTCGGCACAGAAGCGCACTCACAATGTCTATATTTATTTTCGACTCCCGTCCGTCACTGCCACTCACTATGCCTGCCGAAGTCACTCGTCCGAGCTCTCAGAGTCGTCCAAGGATGACTGCTTCGCACTGTCATCTTCCATGCCATCAGGCGCGTTGCTGATGGAGCACTTCCTGAACGCTCGTGTAACCATGTCGTCGGGCAGCGACTGCCCAGAGAAGGACACCCAGCTTGACACGGTCGCAACCGCCCCGTATAGGTCTTTTGTTGTCGCCGGCTATCCACTCATTGTGCAGTTCGCGGAGCCCGTCCGCGCATGGCCTCAGGAGCGATCGTGAGCGAAGTTCCCGGACGAAGTTCCCGGACGAAGTCCGCCACTTTGTTCTCCAACTCGGGGTGCACCGCTTGACGTCCACGGAACGATCGGTTTCGGGGGTTGCACGCACACAGCTTAGCTTTCTGGCTCCGCCAGTACCTCACACTTTTCTCCGAAACGCCTAACTGGCGTTGCGCCGCCATATTTCCATTCTGCTCGGTGACTCAATCGCCGTCGGCTTAAACGCCGCGGTGAACTGGCGTCGACTGCCGCCACTCATCTCGGAACAGAGACGTACAGAAATGTACGCACGCACGCACGGACAATAAACGGGTAAAAGACGAAAAACTAGAGAAAAGCGAAATCAAATAAAGGCCTGATAGTGCGAGAGAGCAGTCCGACACGAATGGCGATGGCGACGGACTGCGCTTGCATATTGTTGCCAGACAACGATTTACATTCTGCCAATGACCGCTATATAAGACGAGGGGTGACTTTTGTGCGCATTTTTTTGGAAAAAAACTCGACTTATATTCCGGTTTATACGGTATTTGCTTGTAGCGAGAAGCAAGAAGGAAAATAAAGACATTTTAGAGACTGAGCCGTGTGCTTTGCAAGAAAGGTTCCCTTAGCTGGCAAGCAGACCGTTTTATCAATATTTTCTTCAAAGGAAAATGTTTTTGTTTCTGAAATAATTACTATTTTTTTACTATCAAAGCATGCGCTCATCTCCCTGTAGAGTGAGTTTTGCCTTTATAACCCCTGTATTTCAATGAAACCCTAAAAAAACATAGGAACCAAAAACAACAACAAAAAACACTATAGTAGAAAGAAAACTACGCTGCCAATTCCTTCTCCTTAAAAATAAAGACAAAGAGAACAGCAGCTGCAAACAAAAAATCGTTTTCAATGCTCTGCCTCCTGTCTAAACACGTGTAAACAAACCGTCCCTCCCGCTTTAGGGTCACCTCCTTAGCGTCAGCTTTAACCGTCCTTTCTGCTTTAACGTCCAGGCGAACGCCCCGAGTATACACGCGTTCAGTTTGTAAAATTTGTGCGCTCTTCCTCCCTTCACTGTACTTCTGGATAGCACAAAAGTGACAGCAATGCGTAATTTATGAAGCGAGGCGCATGTTTCTGGGAGTCATAAACAAAAACCTTTGCATGTCCAATCAGAGGGAACTAATCCCCTAAACTCCATTCTAGGAGACAACAAAATACAAACGCGCAATAAAATTGTTCGTATTTTAGGAGCCGCGGGTGAACATGGTGGATGTACTGCGAGAAACGTGTTTTTTTCTTTCTGGTAGTCAATGATTTGTTACCAAGCTTGCTATTGCGCAGTGTCTGGCAAATAGCAACATCGGTACTTAAAGAGAAACGACCACTTGTCAGTTTGAATTTCGCGCGAAGAGACAATGTCCTCTCAAATTAGAAAAAAAAACACATGGGGGGATTACAAGAGAAATGATTCATTTTATTGGGTTTGAACTCTGCCAGGTTGAGTTCGTACGGGGAATAGCATCAAAAGTGTTTCTTTTTTCATGCTTGTGGAGTTGGCTCACAAAGCGTTGAAGACGCGACACCAGTCGGCACAGATGACGGGCTTATCGAGAGTTTTATTTCTTGAGACGCAGTTAGTGATTTATCTTTTTATTGATACGAGGGCTGATATCTTTATTTATACTAAAAGCAAATACAGCGTCTGCAGAGGCCCCGGATCAACAAACGCGTGCAATAGTGGGATGATTTGGGCAATCTTTAGTATAGATTGTCATGTAAGTTTGGAACAACTCTGACCTTTTGCCCAAGCACAACCAGTGGGCGGCAAGCGCCCGGAAACAGGTGAAAAGCAATAAGCAATGTCCCGAAGATAACGTACGCGAGAGAAAAGTGCATCTTACTTCTTATTCATTTTAAAGAAACCCTGTAACACATTTTTTCACTTTTTTTCTAAATCTTAAATGATTTCAGAACGTAGTCAACAAGCACATTCAGTACTTTAGAATAGGGGGTTACAAAGTACCGCAGCCAAAAATTACTGTTCTATGCCCATCAAATAACTTGGAAACCTGCACAAAAAATGTTTCCCTGTTTCCCGAGTCTTGGCCTTCTTCGAGCACTCGAATTACGTCATTACAGCAATGTAGAAACTAATGTCCCCTTCCTTCCTTTAGCCACTTTAGGAAAAAAAGAAAAGCCACAAAGCAAAGCGGAAACGGAAGGCGGATAGTTCTGCGGCGATGAGCAAATAATTCAGTTGCCGCTCCGTGCTGTTGATAACTGCAGTTTTCTCAATGCTTCCAGATACAAAGAAAAGAGAAAAGTGTTTATCGGACGTATTGCAGAGTCCATTTAAAGGCCACTGCTGCTTCTGTACATAAGTAGAAAATAATTGTTGGTTATGCTTGAGCTAGACGACGCCGTGAACACTAAATAGGCCCATATTACTGAGAAGGCGCTGTGCCTTGCCCCATCTTCGTTACGTTGACCGACATAACACCATAATTTCAGTTATTGTAAAACGTTCATTACAGAACGAAATAGGGCCCTACTCTTGGAGGGGAAATGGGTTGGTAGGGAGAAGAGGAAGTATAGGCTAGGGTTACCCTGAGGCCACCCCGAAGGGGATCGAGGTCTTGCGAAGATGGGAACTGCTACTTATAAACCAGCACTACATCGCCTCTGCTAAGCGGTTTATGTAAGACATTGAGCTATCTAAATTCAAGCACGTTCTTCTACTGTGCCATCTTTAGATTGAGCAATGGTGCCACAGTCATGGGTATAAAAATTCAGTAGATTGTAAATGGAGGGCACCCTCCATTGAGAAAATGTGTGTGACATCACCTCCTGCTGCACGTTGTTTGAGATAAGATCGGAAGTTGGGCTAGTTGGTTTCGACTCAATTGCATCTAAGCGGGGAGAGCAAGACAAGGGAGAAGGTAGCACGCCACGCCTCGTGCACATAACTACATGCATGTATTTATGCCCGAAATAAACTGAAATTGAATTGAAATTTAAGATAAGGACTCTAAAACGCGTACTGTTACTGTTTAATAGCCGTGCCCATGCAGACGTCATTCCTATCTTTACGGGAGGTTGAATACAGATGACAACGCCCATGCCACTCCAAAATATCATGCGAGAAATGTTCCCCTGGCCAGTGTATTCTTTATAGGCAGGTACATGCCCACGCTCAGAATTTTTCTTTCGTCGAAAATGCCTGCTTGAAGTCGTGCTGCGCCATATAATTTCCTAGGGAAACCCTCATAGTCGTGCAGCCCTACGGTAACAGGGGCATGTGTGAGTTGCACAACCCAGTGGTTATCCTCTGTGAAGTTTTCTTTCAGATGTGAAAGAAAATGCTGAGTGAACGGGTGCATAGAGATTAAAAAAACACTACTAGATTTTTTTGGAAAGAAATCTGCTGCTTCTAGAAGGCGCGTGGATTTCTTGGAGCAATGCAGAAAAATAACAAGACACGCATGTCACTATGAAAACGAAGAAAACAGAAAAATACGGATATTTATTGTACCTATAGGTGAGATACGGTCAATGTTGGCCTCAGTACTTTAAATAGCATTTAAAATTTATACTGCACCAGTACGCTCATAGAAGAAAAGCAAAAGTGTGGGATAATAAAGTGATCTGCTGGCCTTTGGAAACCCGCGAAAATCCACGTGTGCCACATAACACTCTTCTGTGTCAAAGCGAACTAGAAATCTGGTTACGCTAACTCAGGTTGTTGATATGCTGGAACCCGCCAACCGATTCTGTACAGTATCCTGGCGAACACCAGGGTCAAGGAACAATGAATATTCTAACTGTCAGACTTCAAATACAATATTATAGTGAAAGGCGTTGAGACAGGAATACAAATGAAACTCCGGTAAATGGGAGGAACGAAGAAACGCGTGGGCAGCCAGAAAAATTTCGAAGTTCTCCCATCTGCTGAGAACCTTCCCTTCCCACACTTCTCCCTCTAAAATAATGGCCTGCAGATAAATGGTAGCAGCTTCTGGGCCGGATTACGGAAGAGATGTGGACGATGCTCGCATAGGGAGAACCGGAATGCTTCTAAAGCCTGCATATAATTATATATCCCAAACCGCAACCTCTGCCTTCTGCTCGCGGCAGCCCTGATAGATGGGTTTTAATTAAAATTGTAAATAAGCACCTCTCCAACCGGACGATTTCGCCTCCCCCCGTGTGCCAAATAAGGTACGCGTGCTCAGCAATTTGAGGGAGAATAACCTTTCCCCTATCCGCCGGAATTCCTCTTCCTCCTCGCCCTGTTGCCAAGCAAGGGCTTGGACAGGCTCACCACAACTATGGAGCTGCGGTGTTATATGAATGCGCCGGCAGCTGCCACGATAAGGGGGAAAACGAGTATGTGCGTATAAAAATCGCAGAGGGTTGAAAGTCCGGATGGTATACATAAATGTGCAGAGACCACGAGCAGGCTTTCTCACTAACGAACAGATGATCCCTGGGTTGGTCACAGATGATTCATGCAATGGAGTGGTAGCATTTTACTCTTAATAAATCAGAGCTCGCACTGAAGATGCAAATATCTTTGCAGTGCATCTGGCGATTTTGTGGCTTTATTGCGCTGCCACAGTAGTATCGCTTCGTCCCAAAACAGTTCAGATTTCCCTTTCTGTGGTCAGAGGAAGGTACCGACTGTCAATAATTGCTTTATACGAACCACGTTAATGTGTACTTATGAAAGTGCATCACTGCACCATGAAAGTAGCACTAACGTCACCCTTTTAAGAAAGTTTCAGCATGCTACACTCATTTCGAGTCTTCACACCAACACACTACACAATTACATTTATAAACAGGGTACGTGTAGTTGTTTCTACCTAAGCGCTGCCGATTATCGTAGTTATAGGGCAGAACAGCCCTAGGAAACTTATTAACGCATGCCAATTTTCCCCAGAAAAAGAATACCCATACCGCGGACAACGTGTTGTTGGTTCGTTTGCCTCGTAGCAATCTAAGCGGGTCAGCCGCTCAGCGGGCCATGGAACGAATACTGCTAGGAGTGACGCTAAGAGAGCGCAAACGAGCATCCTTGATCAGGAAACAAGCTAGAGTAGAAGATATTATAGTTCGAATAAAGAGAAAGAAATGGACTTGGGCTGACCACGTAGTTAGGAGAAATTACAACCGGTGGAACACCAGAGGCACAAGCGGGTAGAGACGGGTCTACAAGAAGGATAAGTCATTAACTCGATGGGGAAACGAATTAAGGAAATTCGGAGGCAAAGAGTGGACCTGAACAGCGCAGGACAGGGGTGGCTGGAGATCGATGGGAGAGGCCTTCGTCTTGCAGTGGACCTAGTAGGCTGTTGTTGTTGAGGATAATGAAACTTCTACATTAGCATTGCTACGAGCGCAAATGGGGTTAAAAAGAGCGTTGTTACGACTCGCGAACTGCTAGTAGTTACGTTTAAGCGGAGTTCAGCGTAATTGGGAACGCGTAGGTGCCCCATTCTTGCCTTATCAGATCAGGCATATCGAACCAATGTGAGTACTTAGAGAAGTGACTGCTTTTACATGACCATATGTCTGTTTGCAAAAAGAAATATAACGTTACAAACAATAGAGTCCTTGTTCGGCGCGTATTGTGTCCCTGTAGCTCTCCGTTGATCGCCTAATTATAAATAGCGATTTCGACAAGAAAGGTAGAAAAAGTTCTCACGGTCAGATACGTTATTTAGTTGATTTTTGGGAGAGAGTAGCACGATCATAACCTAAAAGCATTCGTAAATAAGAACGAAGGCCTGTAATGCTACCTTTATTCTTATAGCAACCAACATAACTAAAAAAAAATTACCTTCCCATCGCAAAAAAAAAAAAAAAAAAAAACTCAGAGAAGCGTGAAAGTTAAAAGTGCGCCCAAACTCACCTAAAAGCGTGTCTGACGCGGTTTCGATTCCCGATCGCAGCGGCCGCTTTTCTGATGGAGGCAAAAAGCAAGAACGGCCGTGTTTACGAGATTTTGACGCACGTTAAATATCCCCGGGTGGTCAAAATTAATCCGGAGCACTCCACTACGGCGCGCTTCATCGTCTGTATTGCGTCGGCGCGTTAAATCCTACAATCAAATCAAAGAGCGAACCCATGCGACGATCTTCCGCGCACTACGTAAACGCATCTACGAACGATATAAATGTATAGTGATACGACGGTTGTGAGAAAAAGGTGTACTATTGTACTCATTCTTCATGATCGAGGGGAGTAATGTCTTATCTAGAACGGCTCCTTTTCGCAATTTTCAGGTAACCGTTTCGACACAATGGCAGCCCACTTTCACGCACGCACCGTGTACTAGATATCTTGTAAAAGCTTTTCGGTCCGCTAACCGGACTATGTGGAAATACATTAGTTTTTGACAGAACGCCGTCGGTACCACCAAGAAAGCTGTCGCTTTAAAAAAATACATTTCGTTGTTGCGAAGCAACAAAGTGGCTGAGCCGCCCAAGCCACTAGCGCTGCAACAGCAGGTGAAACGCAAAGCAATCCTGTGGTACGTGGGATATACCAGGCTATGGAAGAGAGGGAGATGGCTGGGAAATAGCAAGCAGCGACAAACGCAGGAAAGCCCTCCGGGAAAAATTGCAGCGGCAGGAAAGAACCCTCCCACGACGCCGCACGCATGTTTTGCTGAATGTCCTGGAACAGTCCCCAAAACGTATAATCGGGATGCGCGAAATGAAAAAAAAGTAACACGCGAGCACAGGAAGGGAACGAAATGTGTAATAACCGCGCAGCACCTGCCGCCACGGGCGATGCGATGGCGAGATTCAATATTGGCTCACGTGACGTCAAGAACGGAGAGCCCGGCGTTCAGAGAATTCTCATCTAGCCCAGGCTGGTTTTGTCAGGAGCAGTCGTTCGCAAGGGGAGTTTCGCGGGCGCAGCATTTTTTTTTTGTCGTAGCCTTAGCTGTTCTCACCTTGCAGTTCTGAATTTTATATTTTTGGTTAAGGTGTGTAAATTGCTGCTGATGGGCAATTTGTAGTGCACAAAGAGAACTGGTTTGGCGCTGCTACAGATTTTGCTAGTTATGCGGCTGCTATGCTACAAAGGCTTGGAGAACTGGAATAAGAGAAAATTTGCAACAAATATTTGACATGTTGACGAGGTGTGGCGGGATTGTTGTATTTTCAATCTTGTAAAGGGATGTTTTGCGAAATGCGGTCAAGACGAGAAAAAATATTAACAGCAAAGGTGTTCTTGGTCGAAACTTTCGTGAAATGAAATGTGGTAACGTGGTCGCAACGATGTGGAGAGGAGATAGCATAGCGAGGAGGAGAGCAAGCACTAAGAACACATGCAGTAAGTTAAAAGAACGCTTAAACGAGACGCTTATACAGGCAACACTTCTTTGTAAACTAGTAAACCTTGGGGCAATGTTTAAACATTTGCAACGTTGTTGAGCAAAAACAAAACGCTAAGCATATTTGTTGCAAGACATCCTTGTGTATGTGATATTTGCATTGTTATTTAAATTAAAAATACATGGCTGCTTGATGTTTGCCATACCAACTGAAATACTACGCCTTGAAAAAACAAAAAGCGCTCGCGGCGCCTCTTTATGGCCGTGCTCAACAATTCAAAAGTAAGAAAAAGTTCGAGTACATGGCGCGAGCAGCGGAACACGGCAAAAATGAATTGGCGCGAGCGGAAATCAGTCTTATGGCTTTGGGAAGTTCTATGAAGCTAAGCCTCGCAATCAGGGAGCTTCAAGCAGCTTCGCTGTTAACATCAGCATTGGCGACGTTAAGTCAGTGAAACCGTGTTTTCTTTTTTTTTTTTTTTGATGGCCGGTTTCCAGGAAAATTGCTGCAGGACAGCACATTACGCAGCCGGCTGCCAGACTTCATGTCGTGCTCTCGACGCCAGGACTTCAGGCGCCAGTCGCGCCAGCAGAGGTCGGAAAAAGGGAAAAATCCTGCCATAACTCGGGAAAGACGCTTTCGTACGGCTAAAAAGGGATGCATGGGATTATAAGGCCTGAGTTTTTGACAAGGTGGCATCAAGGTCTTATCGCTTCCTTAAAGAGGACAATCAGGTGCTTCGACACGACAGGCAAAACCTTCTCGCCACAAGGGGATGTTTCTAAAGTGACTTAGCGTAAGGCGATTCCGATGGCGAGAACTTTTCCCCGGCAAATGCACCACAATCGTTGTCTTCGGTACAGCCGACACCAACCGCGCTTGCACCCAGAGGTCAGCTGAGTCACTCGTGAGTCCACTCACTCAGACTCAATTGGGCTAAAGTCACGCATGAGTTTGAGTTTCAGTGATCGCGAGGCTAGTTTTGCATGGGGAGTTTGAACCCAAAATTATCTTGAGTGTATTTCAGCCCGACTGAGTTTGTCCCGCCGCGGTGACTCAGTGGCTAAGGTGTTGCGCTGCTGAGCACGAGGTCGCGGTTTGATTCCCGGCCGCGGCGGCTGCTTTTCTGATGGAGGCGAAAAGCATAAACGCCCGTGTGTATGAGATTTCGACGCACGTTAAAGATCCCCAGGCCGTCAAAATTAATCCGGAGCCCTCCAATACGGCGCGCCTCATCGCCTGAGTTGCGCCAGCGCGTTAAACCCTAAACCAAACCGACTGAGTTTGAACACCCTGAGCCCAAATGAGTTCCGATTCCATTTTGGGCTCTGAGTTTATTTTGAGTTTTGAGACCATTTGATTTCTGAGTTCACTTGGAGTTTTTCATGAATTAGTCACTTGACTTATCACGACTTTGTTTACATCCCAAGTATCGCCATCGTAGGTATCAAATCAACGCTGTGAACTTACTTGCTCCCGTGATCTGCAAAATAATCTGGTCATAGTGAACATGATTACTTATAATGTCGCGGCTCCTATGCACCATGAATTATTCACGTGACAAGCCACGACGTTTCTTGCATTTACGTTTTTTTAAACAAGCAGTTCAACAGCGTTTATTTGACACCTATGATGCCAATACTTGGTATGTAAGAAACGTCATGGTAAGTCACGTGACTAATTCATGATCCATACGAGTCATGCAACAATATTCGGAATCACGTTTGCAATGACAAGGATCTTTTGTACATCACGTGAACAAGTAAATTAACACTGTTCTTTTGATACCTATTAAGCCAAAACTCGTGATGTAATAAACGTCATGGCAAGTCATGTGATTAATTCAGGATGCATATGAGTCATGCGACGTCATGAGGAATCATGTTCACCATGACAATATTCTTTTTGCACATCACGTGAACAAGTAGTTGAACACCATTCATGTGATACCTATGTTGCCAACACTTGGGATGTAAGAAACGTCATAGTAAGCCACGTGACTAATTCATGATCAATAGGAGTCATGCGTCATCAGTGGGAATCATGGTTGCAATGACAAGATTCTTTTGCACGTCACTCAAACAAACAAATCAATGGCGATAATTTGATATCTATGAAGCTATTACTCGTGAGGTAATAAACGTTATGGTTAGTCACGTGACTAATTCATCATCGGCAGAACTCATGCGGCAGAACTCATATTCACAATGACAGGCTTCTTTCGCGCGTAACGAAAACAAGCAATTCCATAGCGTTCCCGCAATGCCCGTGACGCGGTTGCTCATACAAATGCGAGTGATTTATTAAAGCTCATGTTAAGTCACCAGACTCTTTCATGGTTGCACCTAATAGAAGGGGTGTCCTGTTTGTGTTTGTCACATGACTCACGCCTACGCGGGCTGTTCCAAATCATTATCACATGGGCTTGCGATTTTCGAGTTGTGCCAGTCCTGAGCTTTCGTGACATGGTATTATGAAGATGTCTCGCCATGATACAGGATGAGGAGCCATTCAAACGATTTTTATTCATATTTATGACGTCATAATTTAGAAAAGACTTCTCGTACAGCTAATGTCAGAATAACGTGACTATTTGGTTTCGAGCGTTAGGCGTTCTGGCAGTTTCCTCTGATATATCAGGTAAATGAGCAATTTAAATGCATGAATTTGTACCCATGACACCATTTTCGGGTTGAATAGTAATAGGGCGAAAGGGGTTGGAAGTCACATGACTCTGTTTCTGTGCGCGCTTTCTAACTTTAAACAGGTCACGTAACCTAGTTCACCCAACTTGGATGAAAATACATTGTTCATGGATGGTATTGGTTGCGCCTAAGTTACAATGCACTGGAGTCCATTCTGCACTCCGTGACTACCAGATTATATTGGTTAGTGCCTGGATTATATCGGTTGGCACATGGGTTATATTCACTGGCGCGGGGACTATATTCACTGGCGCTTGCATTATAATGAGTGGGAGATCCTGTAGCCGTGTTAATCAATGCGGAAAGGTGGGAAACTTATTTACTAATTCGGGAATTCGCGGTGCTGGCGAAGATAACACAGGATGCTCATTGATTTAAATTTCCCGCTGAAGAATCCACACCCGCTTTAAGGCACTCAAAAACGCAAACTTTACAGTCGCAATGCTGCCTTTATAATGTTTCGTTGAATGCCAGACTAGGGGAATAAACAGACCACATCATTTTATGAGATAGGCTTGTACGAATATTATTACAATTTTCGTGCTTGTGCATTTGGTTCACAAAGACTTATAGATGTAAAACGTGTCTGTGAACATTTTTGCGTAGGACTGGAGCAGAACCGAACTGAACGCTTATTTTTTCCGCCATTTTGGATCTGGACACAAACCGGAAGGAAACGAGGGAACCGTTCCGAACCGGTTCCGGGTACCGTTAGTCGGTCGGACCAACCTCGATAATTTTGGGGTTATCGAAATTTTGTAATTTTGCCGCGCTTTTACGCGCAACCAAACAGAAAATTTAGTTGCGCATGAAAAAGCTGGAAAGTTCTTAGGTGACGGCAACAGGAATGCCATAAAATATCTCTTCATGCAGGTATTGCGCTTCTATGCCGTTTCGTGCCGAAAATTGACATTTCGCCTCGAAATATTACATACTTGCCTGATGCTTATTTCGTATTCATCCAAGGGTTTTCAAAAGTATTCTTACAAGGTAAAACCATACCACGGGAACGTTGAAACGGCTCACTCAAACTCACTGATGAATTTATTATTGTATTCATCGCTCACTCTCAACTCAGACTCATTGTTAAGCAATTCATCAACGCTCACTGAAACTCAGACTCACAGCGAGTGAAAAACTCGGAACTCCCTCGGGCTAACAACTCACTTCGTCTGAGATCTTAGTTGGGCTCAACACGCAATTGGGGCTCAGAACTCGAACGGACAAAGAGCTTACTCCGGCTTTGAGCTCAAAATAGACTCGCAACTCATTCGGGCTCAGAAATCAAAATAGGCTGAAAACTAACCCGATCTCAGAACTCAAAATGAACTCAGGACTCACTTTGGCTCAGCACTCAAAATTGACTCAAGACTCACTAAGTTTGAAAACTCATAATGAACTCACTCGGGCTCAGAACTAAAAAAAGGACCCAAAAGTCAATCAAGCTCCCAACTCTAAATGTACTCAGGACTCACTGTGGCTCAGAACTCAAAATGGACTCAGAATTCACTCGGGCTTAAAACTGCAAGGGGTCGCAACTCATTTGGGCAGAGAACTCATAATGAACTCAGAACTCACTTGGGTTGCGAACTGAAAATGAACTCAGGGCTCATGGGGATCAGAACTCAAAATGAACTCAAACCTCATTTGCGTTCAGAGCTCAAAATGGAGTCACAACTCATTCGGGCTCAAAACTCAAAAAGAACTGAGGACTCACTAGGGCTGAAAACCTAAAATGAACTAAAAAATCAATTGGGCTCAGAACTCAAAATGGGCTCAGAACTCACTTCGGTTCAGAACTCAAAATAGACTTCCAAATCCCTTGGGTTCGAAACACAAAATGGACTCTGAACTTTCTTGTGTTTAGAACTGAAATTAGACTGAGTACTCACTGGGCTCTGAACTCAAAGTGGACTCAGAAATCACTTGACTTCAGAACTGAAAATAGACTCACAACTCACTTGTGTTCAGACCGCAAAATAGACTCAGGACTCACTGGGACTCAGAACTCAAAATGATCTAGGAACTCACTCGGTCTCAGAACTTAAAATAGACGCTGAACTCACTTGGGTTCAGAACTTAAAACGGACTCAGGACCTTCTGGAAACCAGAAGTCATAACGAGCTCAGAGCTCACTCGGAGTTGGAACTCAAAATGGACCCAAAACTCACCCGGGCTCAGAACTAAAAATGGACTCAGGACTCGCTGCAACTCAGAACTCCCTTTGGTTTAGAACTCAAAATATACTCCCAACTCATTCGGACTGAAAACTAAAAAAACTCGGAAGTAACTGAGGCTCAGAACTCCAAAATGGACTAAGAACTCGCTCGGGCTCAGAACACAAAATAGACTCAGAACTTACTTGGGTTCAGAAGTCAAAATGAACACATAACTCACTTAGGTTCCCAACTGAAAATAGACTCAGGACTCACTCAGGCTCAAAATAAAAATGGACGAGGAAGTCCTCACTCAAGCTGAGTACGAACTCACTCAAGCTGAGAACTCAAAATAGCCAGAGAACTCACTTGGGTTCCAAGCTCAAAATGGACCCAGGACTAACTGGGGTGCAGAAGTCAAAATGGGCTCAGAGATCACTTGGGTTCAGAACTGAAATGGATTCAGGACTCACTATAATTCAGAACACAAAATAAACTCAGAACTCACTTGGGTTCCGAACTCAAAATGAACTCAGGGCTCACTGGCGCTCACAATTCAAAACAGACTAAGATCTCCCCCAGGGTCAGAACTTAAAATAGACTCAGAACTCACTCGGATTCAGAACTCATAATGGATTCAGGACTCACTGCAGCTCACAACTCAAAATGGGCACAGAACTCACTTTGGTTCCGAACTCAAAATGGATTCACAACTTCCTCGGGCTCAAAACTCAAAAAGATCTCAGCACTCACCGGTGCTCAGAACTCAAAATTAAATAAGAACACATTAGGGCTCATAGCTCTAAATAGACGCAGAACTTACTCGGGTTCAGAACTCAAAATGAACACACATCTCACTTTGGCTATCGAATCTGTGCGCAACCTTTACGACCATCACGAATGTTTAAGTCCACGATTGCAGCCGATTTGCTTCTTGGCTACCGCACTGACCTTTACTACATCCTTGTTGCTATAAGTGTGAGCTTCCATCACTTTTTGGAGTTTTTGAAGTTACAATAATTGGAAATCACCTTGGAGGTGCGTACGCTACGACGTGTCCTTATCGTTCCGGGCAAGTGTGGCTACCATTACGGCCAACGCTGAAGTATTTCTCGTTTGGAGCAAATGTTTCCACGATTACGGGGAACGCTGGAGATTTTACTTTCCAATCTTGGCGAATATCGCTAAGTCAGTATGCTTGGCTTGACAAACGTGCTCAGGGGACACTGGGCGGTCGTCACGGGGGAAGCACACACGAGCGCTTGGAATTTTCTTGGTTTTGTTAACTGCCGGGTGATTGCCGAGATGCCCGCGTGCACGTACGCACACTCGGCGATTTCTTGGTATTTTGAACTGCGGTCACGAAAAATGACGATATGCTAAACAGCTTTGCTGTGATAAAGGTACGCACAGAAGTCGGTGGCATGGTTTTTGTAGAAGACCATTGACAATTAATCTTTTGCCATCCTTGGCTGCGGTTGATGCGGCTGGTCACATGTTGTAATTGCTGAGGAAGCTTGGTCGATGCTGCATCCTTTATGAAGAGAATTGCACCATCCCTTTTTAAAGAAAGTTGAGAGAAGGGCGAAAACTAAAAGTGCGTCCAATCAATCGTCAAAGCTTCAAATCTCCAACGAAGAACGAAACAATGCGGCGATTTGTTGCGCACTAAGTAGACGCATCTGCGAACGATCTAAATGTATCCCGATACGTTGTTTATGAGATAAAGGTATGCTGGTGTACTCCATCTTCATGATCGGTGCACGTATTTTCTCATCTGGAACCGCTCCTTTTTGGCGATTTGCACGTAACCACTTTGACACAATGGAGGCTCGGTTTCACGCACGCACTGTGTCTACAGAGATTTAACCAAAGATTTCCGGTAGACCAACTGGTCTATGGAGAAATGAATTGGTTTTTTGACAGGACGCCATCAGTCCAAATACGAAACTTTTGCTTTAACAAGAATTTAAATCGACATCTCTGTTTATGCACTCCTTTTGTGTGCTACGAATTTTGTTTTCCTTTAAATTTTAAGCGAAGCTTATTACTCCAGGTCACGCCTAGAAAACGGCTCCTGCCTCGTAACGTCAATCTGACCTTCAAGCTCGGAAAAGGTCAAGCCAGTGCCTCGTGTGGTTGCGTGCAAAAGCGTCTATTTCCTCGTTCGTTTCAAGGGGAGAGGCATGGAGATTAGCCTAGGGGGAAAGGGCAAGAACGCTTGCCCTAAGAAAATGATACAAAGAGGCGCTTGTTGCATCCAAGTTCACCGAGCGTTCGCGCCTGCAGTGCCGACTGCGCCAAGAAGCGGCTGTGTTTGGTCTTTCGGTGCAATCATCGGCGCGTTCACTGTGCGCTCTCGGCGGAAAAACCAGGTATCGCTCAACAAAACTGATTTAACCGCGTTCAACCACGGAAAATTACGTATCAAATTTTCTGCCACTCCTATGTCGCGGGCTTAAAACGCTTGGTTGGTCATTCACCTTCACAGAGTGCTATGGCTCATAATTTTTTTTTCGGTTTCGTCAACGCCATTTGAATTTATCCGCCAGCAGCTCTACGAGCTGCTTGATAGAAGTTCTACAGCGATTGCTCTCCAGAGAGTTGCACGTATATCCTAAGAGAACGTCAGCTTCGTAGTTGCATACAACTATATTTATCGCTGTCACACTTATCTTTTTTACCCTTTTATTGCTAAAAAAGTGCCGTGTAAGTAGAATAAGGGTGTTGGGAAGTCATTACGCCCTTTTTTGTAGCACGCTAATTTGTAGCTTTATACTTTTTTCTGTTGGGAAAAGGGCATGGACCGACTACAACGCTCTTGCTTTTCTATAGGGTGTTGAAAGGGTGTGAAAGGAATGTTCAGTTGCAAACGAAACGGCGGAGCTGGGGTCAAACTAGCTACTTCCGGTTTTGCTAATTTTTGCCAATTTTTGTTATGCTTTGCCAAGTTTGATAGATTTTGCGATGTGCTTTGCTAAGCTAGGTTAACTGCTGAGGGTGAAAGGCCATGTTTAGCGGTATTATACAAGGCTATTCCAATGTGTCCCTCACACTGACAGGAGATAAAAGGAGAAAACAAGCTACGTCGACCCCCGAATGCGCTGTTTCCCCGACCTTGGACCCCTAGTGCAAGCTACGCTAATGTTTTTTTTTGCGTTTTAGTTGAAGAAAAAACTACTACCTTTGAAATGGTGTAGTAAGAGGTGAATATACGTACGCGCCTCTTGTGCTCACACTGGAGGAGTCGCAAAAGCCGGCTTCACTGTTATAATACCGTATCTGCGGTGGTGCACCCTTTACAGGTGGCGTAGTTTTTGCCAGAGCCACTGAACCAAGCTGAAGCTTAAGCAGATACGCAGGTAATAAATTATGTCCATTCATACTCTGTTACATATCGTGAGGTACAAAACAACCTCCCGCTCGTAGAAAATTTCATGCCCACCCGTTAAACGGGTATAAAATGCATCGAAAATGGGAGCTTTTACACCCTTCTTCTTAGGTGGAGGTCTTTCACACCCTTTGTCTTAGTTTCCAACGCACTAATTTGTAGCTTTACACCCATGTGGCAAAAAGGGTGTTCATATGATTAACATCCTTCTTTGTGGGCGTTGAAAGGATGTGGAATGAGTGTTTGGCATTCAACGACTTATTGAACATAACAACATCCACACCATTAAAAATATATTTGTTAATCAGCATGCTGACATGTGTATGCTCATATTAAAATGCATAATTCTAAACTTAGCGCTAACACATCTGTTTTCTTTGCAACAAGCCCAGCGACTTTAATGAAATACTTTCCTCTGATAGCTAGAAAAGCACGAAGAGCAGATGTATTTTAAAATAAGCCGGTACTTGATCTCCCCATGCACCCTGGTGGTTTTCTTTCTCAATTCATTGGCGGTCCAGGGTGACTTAAGCATTTGCTGATTGTGCCTGTATGACATGCTGCGCACTCCGCCGATTCATATTGTCACGCGTAGCTGCGGTGCCCACAGCCTTAATTTAGGGTGCTAATCAGACTCCCACCCTTATTTTAAGGTGTTAAGAAGCCTCACACCCTCATTTTAAGTTGTTCATAAGCACACCCATTTTTATCCCTACGCCATATTTTTAGCCAAAGCACATTTTAAAGGTGTGTGCGATGGGACAATATTTTGCACGCTTTTCGGAAAAAAGGGTGTCAAAATGTTTAATGTAGGCTCCTCCTCCTTCCCATAGATGACAGCGATGACTGCGCTTTTACTCTGCATTTGTGTCCCTCAAAGCATGCTGGTACGTAAGCACACCGGTGAAAATAGCATTCAGAAGACATTCTCCGCGGAGGACAATGAGGTGTTTACTTTTTTGTGTACCAACAGATATTTTGTTTGAAGGAAAAAAGAGCTGCAGTATTTTGCAGCAATTATTTCACGGGCATAGGTTCTCCTGAAGCCAATCTTACTCCCCTTGAAGGAACTGCGTTATGTGATGTAGAACACAGCGTGCGCGTGGGGACACCATTGTAAATAAATGTTTCTTCCCGGGCCAAGAAAGGTTTAGGAGTCCTTCTGGCGGTTTTGGTGTGTGTCGCGATTGCCCAGGAGAGATGAAATGGCACACGTCCGAACACTACCTCGCCGTGAACCCGAACTCAAGGTCTCAAGGTCTTTATTGCCCGCTCGTTGGTGGCCCCGCACTGTCGGGGCGTGGCCAGAACTGTCACTCTTGGGGATTGTTCGTGTGCGGCAGCAGACGAGTGTTCGAGCTGGGGCGGTGCCGCAGATGCGTCGTCACTTTTGTGAAATGTTTCGAAGTTAACTTGCTAAACTGTGTCGGGCTCAGTCCACCAAGTTTTAGTCTACGAAAATAAAAAGACTTTTACCTCCGTGGAGCTCCCGTTCGCGAAACTGAAGGAAAAATAAACAAAAAAAAACTGTAGAAGCTTGCATTAAGTCGTGCAAGGCTTGAACCAAAGTGAAGCTGCAGCCACGCATTTTTACAAGTTTCAAATTGTTGTTTTACATGTTCGCTTGGCGCTTAGCACTGTGCTATTAATATCCATCGTCATATGCGTCGATATCGTCGTGTTCCTCATGCGAAGCATTGCATGCGCGGTAGCGCTTGACGACAGCTGGGATACAGCGGCAGCCCGCATGGGCTAGACGCATACGCGCCTTTTCTGGAGTCGCGTCGAGATTCTGTGGAGCAGCTGTTGCGCCACCGGTGGCGTTGTTGGTTGCTAGGCAACGCGAGGCACTCCTCAGAGTTTTTTACAGTTCTTTTTTTTTTTTTTGCTGAAGCTTCTGCGCGAGCCAGGGTGGCTCTGGGGTGGCCGTGAGGCACGCGCTGACGAGCGCTTGGCACTTTCTGGGGATTAGTAATGTGTTACGCGCCACACATTACGGCCAGCTACAACAGCTCCGCTCTAAAAAAAAATTATCCGCAACACGGGATGGATTTGCGTATAATGAGACGCTACACCGGCCAGATGGACACTTTGCAATACAGGCCGTCACAGTACTGGACAAAATCTCTTCTATGTGAATTTCATCGGGTTGCGACATAGCGTGCTTGTGAATTGTGTAAACGTGTAGAAGTACATTTGTCGAGGTGGATAGTCGGCACAGACCGGCGTTTGGGCATTTTCGCATCCGGCTGAGAAGGCGAGAACAAAAAATGGCGCAGCTTGTACTAGTTCTTCAAGACTGGAGAAACAGTGGATCTGGATTCCCTCTCGCTTCGTCGGAACCCGGCTGTTGCACCTTACTTAGATATTCGAAATAGCCGCACTATGATTGCGCTTTCTCACGCCAATGGGGTTCAGCAACGCAAACACGATGACTGAGCTCCGCACTTAGTCTGAACGAAACATTATGGCCATAATAGAAGAGCAGGCTAGCTTCACCGAGGTAAGAAAAAAGGGTGCCTGAGAGCGAACACGCTCTGTTTGTGTTTTATTTGGCGATATTGGACGCTCCACCAGACACGCGTAATGGACCATATATTAGATTTTTTGTGTGGCAAGTACCGTAATTTTGTGCTCGAGTACGCTAAAAAACAGCAACTATCTAAAACACTCACAGGAGCCGGATTTTTAAAAGAAGCTGGCAACAACTAGAAAACGGGAGATCTGCAAGACCTCTCCAATGTTTACAGTATAATAGCGCAGAGCCGCCCAGTGCCTCCAAGAATATTTTATGCATGTCGATGACAGGAAGTAGCGTGCTCTATGAAGTTCACAAAATGAATTCTTCTGTATAGCCATAAATGAAAGATAAATAGCAAAGCTAATCGTGCTTCTACACGCAGGCCTCTTAATGCATCCTAAAAGCTTTTTCTGCCCAAGAAACGCGGTACAGAAAAGCACGACCATGGTTACTTAGAACAATGCCTTCACGTCTCCCATAAACTTTAAATCCTTCTGGATATACTCCCCCTAAACTCGAATGAGCACGATACATGAGGAAAAATCCCGAACGGAGGAACCATTAAGGGGGCTGCGAAGTTTGAGTGATGCTGGGTCTTCACGCCGAGATGGATTTGTGAGATTATTCCTTGAGCCCTCACTGCTACGAATGGCTCTATATCAGAACAATCAATCACTATTTCGTCCTGTTGTTTCGAGTTACCCACTTAGCGCAACTGTGAAGAATATAAATAACAAAGGGCTTCTAGAAACGTTCCGGGATATCTAGTTATTGCAACAGTGAGCTCGTGTTACCCAATACGGAAAAAAGAGTTTCAGCGCTGTCTGATGCTCGAAAAATGTTGCTTTCTTGGCAACTGAGGCACGTTGATAGTACTGTCTGGTAGCGTAGTAATATTGTAACGAGAAGAAGAGGAAGTGGACAGTGCAGCGTAGCGCCATGGTAACCGTATACGTACGAAGACGAAGACGGTTGGCACGGAACATTGCTCGAGCTGTGATGGGCGATTTGTAAATAGGTTGCATCTCGTTATGTGTATGGTTTATATCATCTGTCTTGCCGCCACATAACAATATTTATAGTATTTTTTCTATTGTAACATTACACCCATACATATATACCTGTATCCTGGCATGAAACTACATAAGAGGTTGTTTAACACCGGAGTTGTTTTACAAGCCGTATGTTCGTCCTTGCAGAAAAAATACAAAACGAATGCCCAGCGCGCGTTCAGCCCAGCGCGCGGCAACCACCGAGCGTGTCCGGCACGCAGAGTGGCTTTAACAACAACAAAAAAGAGTTTAGGTAAAACCCCGAGGAGCGAGAAAATGCAATACGCCTGTGAGAGTGCCTCTCGCGGCGACCGCCGGGTCTCCGATTGGCGTTTTGTTTTTGCTTTAGTAAAAAAGAAAAAAAAATCCCAGCGCTGACGTCAAGCGGTAATGCGCATGTAATGCTTGCCGTAAGAAAGACGACGATATCGATGCATACTACGATGACTGCACATCCCAGGTCAACGACGGAACATATGTAAAACTACTTCAAACTTGTACAAATGCATGGTGACGTGTCCTTCAGTGCTCACGTATGAAGACATCCTGCAATTCTCACCTACAACAGCTTCGCCATTCAAGTCTTGCGCGCGAGTGGAAGCTTCCCTGAATGTTTTTTTAGCTGGAAGCCCGTTTTGCACAAAAGTTCTCATAAATTTTGCATTTTTCATTAATAGAGTGATGTTAAATTTGACACCAAAGAGTCAGTATAAAGTTATGGTTCGGCTAGACTTAACTAAGAGCGATGTCAGCTCACCATAATACAAGTAATTTATGTGATTACCAACCTTCTTTCATTCAGGCAAATAGCGTGGGCAGTCGCATAAAACGTGGCGTATCGTCGCCGGCCTGCCATTCCTACCAAGTATGGTAATCATTTGTGAATGTCATTCCCAGCCGTCTTCAGCACTAAAGTACCCGGAATCGTGGCGGCTATTTTCGGGGGGAGAAGATTATATGTCACTGGCCTTCTTTGTCATCAGATCAGAGGCCGACTAAGGAACTCTTACGCTTCCTACGGGCGGCGAACTCAAATACCAGATTATAGAGTGAAAGGCTCCTGTGACAATCACTGAGCTTGAACGTTTAGTGGTTCGGCGCTGGGAATAACTGTCGGCTCCAACTTTTCTTCCTTCTTTGATGTGTCTTTTTTACTTGTTTACTTTTCCCACGTGGATAATAGGAAACTAGGCTCTAGCCAGGTTTATTTTCCTTCCTTCCTTCCTTCCTTCCTTCCTTCCTTCCTTCCTTCCTTCCTTCCTTCCTTCCTTCCTTCCTTCCTTCCTTCCTTCCTTCCTTCATTCCTTGCTTGCTTCGCGCATTGTCACGCACGAAATCCTGTTGGTCGTGGATTCGGCAATATCACTTTTGCACAAACATGTAGTGCGCACAAATGTGCGCAGGGGAGGTATAAGTAATATGCTGTCTTCAAGAACCGAATAGAAACTCCAGCTAACAGTTTGGAGAATAAAATGACACCGGTTTGGCCGAGGGCGGAAGAGTTCTGCAAACTGCTTGAAAAGATGCATGTCTGTGGTGAATTGTTACGCCACTGGTTAAGGCCTTCTTACTTAGAAGTTCTTTTCGGTTTACGATTTCCCGGTTCATCCTTCTGCGAAGCACCTCCTCCTTCTTGGCTATGCTTTTCAAGTGGGATGAACTGACCAGGGAAGAAAAAAAGTTTGCCGAAACTAAGTTTACTCTAAGATCCTCACCTGGTTGTTCTAATGTTATTTACTATGATTACTCCAATACTATCTTATTACTGGACCAAAAAGACCACAAAATTGCTGTTACATACAGCATTAAAAAAACCGACCTTCAAATGGCATCACGAAGAAACAAGGTATTTACATTAGTTAGGGGGCTTAGTAAGTGGAGCGCGTTGGTAGGTGGTATATTTTTGAGAAGCGCTGCTGCAAGCGAATGAAGAGTAGAACTATTCGAAACGCCTTTAATGCACTCGCAATGTAGTATGGCTAGGTTAAGTCGACTTACGTGTAAGGCTTGTAGATGCATTCTTCTGATGAAGAACCATATCGGTTAGAACTATTAGACACGTCCACAATAAACTCGCAATTTATTATTGCTAGGCTAAGTGAAGTTACATGTAAGGCTTGTAGGTGCATTCTTCCCATGAAGAAGTGTGTTCCCGTGTTAAGGCGGAGTCTCACTATTTTGTTTTATTGCCATCTTCTGCTTGAAATGGTAGGCTACCAAAGTAGTTAGGTGAGTTTACTCCCGCTACAAGAAGAAAAATACATCGAAAACGTAAACGAACCAGAACTGGTAAAATGAATCTACCAAAAGATTGGGAGCAACGCAATATTTCTGTGGCTTACACTTTTGAGGACACTAAAAACACGGCCAAATGGAGTTATACCGCACCAACCGTAGTATTCAGCCACATTTTTGGTGTCCGCATTCTTATAGTGGTAGAGAATTTACGTTATGTGTCTACAGTATGACACAGGGCATTGGGCGACTTAATGTTACGCTGATTGATTGATTGATTGATTGATTGACTGATTGATTGACTGATTGATTGACTGATTGATTGATTGATTGATTGATTGATTGTATGGTTTAACGCGCCGACGCAACGCACGCGATGAGGCGCGCCGTAGTGGAGGGCTCCGGGTTAATTTTGACCACCTGGGGATCTTTAACGTGCGCCGAAATCTCGTGCACACTGGCGTTTTTGCTTTTCGCCTCCATCAGAAAAGCGGCCGCCGCGGCCGGGAATTGAACCCGCGACCTCGTGTTCACCAGTGCAACGCCTTAGCCACTGAGCCACCGCGGCGGGTAATGTTAGGCTGTCAGCCGGCATTGCAAAGGCTTACTGCAAAAGAAAAACTGGGCTGCAATGAAGTAAACTCTTGCATGCACAATGTTCGGAGTGACTGTTCCGTGACACAAAAGGAACTGAAATTGTTGCATGAGAGGAGGTCATTTGTACTTTTTGCAGCTATTTTAACAGCGGAGCTGTTGTACAAGCTGTGAGTTCTCTGTTGAAGTGAAAAATACCAAGAACTTGCGGAGCGCTCATGTGGGCGTGACCGCGGCGACTGGCGAGCCTTGCCCGCTCGCGCAG
Source organism: Haemaphysalis longicornis (assembly GCF_048455015.1). Classification (NCBI taxonomy): domain Eukaryota; kingdom Metazoa; phylum Arthropoda; class Arachnida; order Ixodida; family Ixodidae; genus Haemaphysalis; species Haemaphysalis longicornis. The sequence goes on along the minus strand of NW_027526225.1, from coordinate 76,633,308 downwards.
TGGCATTAGCAAAAAAATAAAAAAAAAATAAAAAACTGCAGCGCTGTCTCCAAGTACTACCGCGCATGTAAAGCTTGGCATCAAGAGAATTGATGATATCGATGCTTATGACGATGACTGCTACTAGCAGAGTGGAAAGCAACGACGGAACATGTAAATAAACAATTTCAAACTTGTACAAATGCATGGTGATGCGTTCTTCAGTGCTCACGTATAAATAAATCCTGCAGCTTTGCTATGGTTCAACAAACCTTGCCTGACTTAGTTTACGTTTCAGCAGTTGCGCTGGTGGAAATCTACAAAGGCTAAGGACGGCTTTGCGTCTACTACTCGCCGCGAAGAAGACGACGACCTTTTTTTATGCACATGAGGACGAGTACTAGCACCGTAGCTATGCAAACAAACGATGATAGTGAACCTTAACTATGTGTACGGGAATGGTCACCTGCAACAGCTTCGCTATTGAAGTCTTTCGGCGAATGCAAGCTTCCCTGAATATTTGTTGTTCGTTTCGCATATACGTTATGTGCTTCGTTCCAGTGGGTTACCTCGGTCGTTTGCTTTTATTCTTACGCTGATACTTTAGGTGAAAGGAAACAAATACTAAGAAAGAAAAGACCAGGAAGTAACCAGCAGCTCTCACTATCTCTGACGGGTAAACATTGTGCGGGATTTTATATTCCAAATATAATAGTATTGCATGGTCGGGCAGGTAACAGTGTCACTAAAGATTTATTGGCATTGTTTTTAGTATCAAATGAACCTTTTCGATATGCTCGGCACCGCTCGTGTCTGTTTGCCCTCTCTCTGCCCCAGTTTTTCGCGGTGTTTTAAAGGCGCCTTTTCGATATAACAAACTTACAGGAGAAGTAAGCATAACTAAGTAACTTAGGTAATTCGGCGTTGCTTTGGGTTGCATAGTTATTCATTTACAGAGAAAAGTCCTTTTTAGCTTGGTACGCCTTACCGAGGGTGGAATTCTCTAATTGTGTCACTGCCTTTCTCCAAGTTTGCATGTCTTCCTATTGAGTAAATATGACGCCGCATGAAAAGAATTTGCAAACTCACTAATTTGCGAACGTTAACATCTTTCTGCATTTTGGTTTTTCATCTCGCTTGCATCTATATTATGCTGGGCACGCTTTTATAAACATGAGTGATTAATTACTGCAAAACGAAACCAAGTTCTTCATAACGCTACTGTAGCAAGTATCTTATCATGCACCGAAATTCATTTCCGGAATGTATTCGTACAGCCTGTATAGGCGATTTTTTTGTTTACGTGATAAATGTCCACCTAGTCAAGTTTGCCCACACAAACTTGATGTTCTCCATTAATGTTCCTTCCGAAGTATTTTCGTGCTTGTATAGTTTTTTTCCTCGATTTTGATTGCCTCTCCTCTCTACAATGTTCTCTTACCCTGAGCGTACAAGAAATAAATGAAAAAATAGGCCTACGCATATTTTGTAAGGGGTATCAATCTTTCAGGATAATCACGGAAATACAGACCAAGACAAAAGATAATATTTTTCTTTATAGCGTCACGTCTGGGTACACTTAAACTTAACTACTAGCCTCGCAGGTATAACGAATCAATTGGGCTATTTCTATTTTAACGGCAACAACGAATATATCTTTGGTATGGTCGTCAACTGTCCTCACAACTGTTTTCTATAACGTTAACAAAAAACGACCGGGAGAAATGTAGGACAGCCTACGTAAACATGAATCCCCTGATACCCGCGACGCATGAAAAACCCAGTGGGGATGGCACATAATTTTCATATTTCATCGTTATCGACTTTGACAGGGAACAACTTTAGATCATAATTCATGTGCGAAGCGTTCAGTCTGGAAAGCAGGTGTCAAGAATTTTCCACCGAACTTGGCTTATCTTCGTTGAATGCTCGCACGCTGCAGCTTGCGAATGGTAGAGGGAACCATCTATGCGCAACGATGGGAAAAAACGTTTTAATAAAAGCCCATATCGTCCATGAGCTACGATGCATGATATCTGGCAATAGTGTACATGCAGGAATAAGAGTGCCAAAAACGGTTTAAAAGTTTCGAGGATTGCTAACGTGAAGTTAAATTGTGTTTAAACTTATTAATACAAGGTTTACCCAAGGCACTGGTCTCTTCTGTTTTTATATTGCTTCGACGCTTGCGTAGTTTTGCTAAAAAAATTTGGAAGACTATACCAACTTAACTGTTGTTGAATGCTAGTTTTATCGATCATTCAGAAGCCAAATAACTGATTCATCAATCCTGTGAACGAGTCTATTGATTTTTTCGTTCACGCAGGTCTTTAGTTAGGCAAACATTTATTCCCTTTATATGAAGTTTACACGGATGAGTGTGGCGCAGGATACGGGAATTACTGGACAACCGACGTTTTGTTTTTCAGTCATGATTCCTCGAATACTAAATGACAAAAAAATGTGTAGGGCGGCGTGAACAAGCTTAAATGCTGCTCAACGAAGCGCATTAGGCCGGTAGTTGCCGGAACTTGATTTGCGCCAATTTCAAGAAAAGGCTAGTGGTGGAATCGAAATGATCACGCACTATTATGTAGTTGCTGTTAATAGTAGTAATATAAAAAAAATGGAACTTGCTACGTACCTGCTTGCTTCTCTGCAAATGTCGCCGAAAGATGATAGTGAGTGAGCGGAAAATGTTTTATTGATCCGGTGAAGTGGGAGTGGTTCCCTATTCCAAGAAGCCATGTGATGAGTCAGCAGCCTTCGCTCTGGAGGCCAAAAGTCTGAAATACGATAGTCTTTCTCCTTACCAAATAAATTTTTATCCTTACAGGTTATCGCGTCCCACGTCATACAACGTTCTCTGCTTTTCCTCGGCCCGCATCCCAACCATCTTTGCAGCATTGTAGCTTAATTCCTTTTTATTGACTTTAAAATCTCGGGCTTTGGGAGGTAAATTATTTTGCACAAATGATTTTGTATAATTAAAATGATATTGTAATAAGACGGGCGGAATCATATTTTTTTCCCCAGGCCACACGTATCCTGTTAATAAAGCGCAGCTTTCTACGCTTCACTGACGGTGACCGTACCATCACAAAAACGCACTGCAGGAAAGTCAACTACACACAATAGGTTGCGCAAGACGATTAAGATGATAAGCGAAGGCACACCAATCTCCTCAAGATAAAAAAACGCCGTGTCAAGGGTGCCGTCCGACGGCATTCTACCTAATCGCTGCAGGCATGACTAGAGTGCCGTCCGACGAAATTCGAATATTTAAAACTAGGCAAGCACCGGCCAAAGCGTCTGTAATTGTAGGGCAGCATGTTGATCCGAAGGTCGTTTGTTCTAGATTTGCTCTTGCCGCGGTTGTTTTTCTTTTAATCTTTAAATTGAACTATAATTTTTGCGGCTTAGGTTAGTTTTGGTGTTTTGAATGATTGCTTTGTGTTCGTTAGGCAATGTTATGTTATGTTTAGGTTAGGTTCCCTAACTTTACGTTATCTAGAATGATGCAGAGCCAGGCGCAGCAATTTTGTTACAAAACGCCGGTGGACGTCCATATAGTGGAGTGCTTATAATACCGTCGGACGACACTCTAGACACGGCCGATAAAAAATCCTGCGCCCCTCCATCTAAGGATGACGATGGTTCTACGCGAAGCTTTCCTGTGATGAATTCTTTGGTTGGCGAATCCCATACTCACTGCGGATATGTGCTACTCAGGAGGTACGCACACTTCTCTGGAATACCCAGAGCAACTCTCTGGTGTGCAGTGCGTAAGCCTAGCGTTTGGGTTTGGGGTGTACGACCGGAATCTGTACCTAGAGCTGTGCGTTCACTTCGACCACGTCGAAATGGAGCAATCGGATAGACACCGGCTTCATAACCCGAGGGACCTAGGTTTGATTCCGGCCACAAGAAGAGTTTTTTTCGTTCACGTCACCCAAGATCATTCATAATCATCAACAACGGCATCAGTGAGGAAACTAGAGCTTCGCTTGAAAACGCTTCCCGTGGATGGAATCGAACCGGTGTCCCTCTCGTTATGAATCCGACGTCTATCCGATCGCGCAGGTCCGACGCGGTCGAAGCGGTTAGGATTTTAAAGCGAAGCTTGCTTGGCCTCCCTGATGCCGGCCGTTTTGTCACCAATGCTCTATTTACCCTTACCACCCCAACGACAGCTAACGAATACCCCACAAAAAAGCTAGCACTTCAACCATCGTTGTGGTTGGACGATGGGGCGCCAGTTGGATTGGGTATACTTACCCACAAAGCTCTTGGTTCTCAAGCAACCTGATCTAGCCTCAAAAAGCAAAATAACGCCGTTAGGGTTATCATAGAATATTTCCTTACTGATAATAAATTTTTCTACCCTGTACATCCTTCACGGCGTTTTCGATTCCAATTTTCCCCCTGCATTTATTCGTTCCTGCCGGCTTTGCCTCTTCGTTGTTTATCTTGGCTGCTTTGGCTTCTCCACTGACCTTTAAAATATTCGTCGTTAGCCTTCTAATCTTATCTACTGCGTGTCCACGCTTTTCATGCAGAGATGTCCACTTACGCGAGTCCACTGTTCTTAGCCTCACCTCAAAACATAGTCTGCTCTGAGCTTTCGAACCTCAAACGACGCCCAGCTCACATTTCCTTGCACTGCTCCGTTAATTATTTTAGTATGTGCACATGAAGCCGAACAGTCAACCCTCCTCTGGTTTGCTTCTAAGCGTGATAGGACGTCTGAGTTAAAGCAAAGTACTACATAAGCAAAGATGAGGCCTGGAACCACTACACTCACCCTGGTCGCGCGCCGTCTGGTGGGGAGCGCGCAACGTGCCTTTTATAGCGTTGTTTTCTTTTGCAATCGTAAAGCTCAATCCAACGTGTGTTCTGAATAAAAAAAATGTTGCTTCTGTAGGTTGTGTACTGATATTTTTCTTCAGACTCATTGGAGGTTTCCCTTGCGCTGAAAAACGTAAACAGGCATGACGCATCACCGTGGATTTAGAAGTTCGGAACACTATTTCTTTACATATCAGGAGCTTTTTTTCGAAATGAGTCAAATGTATGCAGAGTTTCAGAAACGAGAGAGAATTCTGTTAATGGACCTAAATGCAATGCTATCAAAGTTACCATCGCTTAGCTGACAAGTGTTAGGCCTATATGTCATACAATAGCATTGTTAGCGCTGCATTTAGGTCCAGTTTCAGTTACGAATTTTCGCTTGTTTTTGACATTCTGTTCAGGTTGACTTGACTAATTTTGAAAAAAAAACAGCGCCTCATATATTTCTTTTTCGGGAATTGTTTCAACTTTTCGCCGTGCGGTTGACGTGAATGACAGACACAAAGATGGACGAGCCGACAAAAAATTGCTAGTTTAGGGTGCGCAAGAAAGGTTATCTTCTTCAAATTAATGACAAAGATCCGCATCATGAGCGCGATGGGCTACACGTGAAAAGAAACATTCAAGGCCCTTTTCTTCAGAGAAGTATGGTTAAAACAGAAAGCTGTCCTTATGCAAACTGAGTCAAATCAAAGTCCAAAATCTCCTGTCCAGCAGTCCAGACTGCAAACTGCCAAAGTCCACAGGCAAAGTCTACTTCAACTCAACCAAGGAGCCAACGCCCTCACAACGAACACAAAGGAAATGCTGAGCTACCCAAATGCGATTATGGCGCAATCGGATGGACGTCGGCCTAATAACGGGAGGAACCCGGGTTCGATTCCGACCCCCTCGTTGACATTCCTTCAGTGCATTCATCATTGTCATTATCATCGTCATAAACATCATCATCATCATCATAATCACCACCACCACCACCACCATGATCATCTTGATCATCATCGCGTTCATCATCACGTGACCTTTGTGGAGACCCACTATGAGAGAAGAGAGAGAGAGAGAATTTATTTATTTATTTATTTATTTATTTACAAGTACCCTCAGGGCCGAAGCATTATAGAGGGGAGTGGGAAGTACAAAGAATAATAACAATAATAATGAAAACGGTGAGCAGTGAAAAATACATGTACATTTCAAGTAGGCTCAAAAACAATAACATTCAACATCGAAGAGGATTTACACTGTGCTAGAAAAAATACAACACGGGTAATTGGCAAAAAAAAAAAAAAAACGTTATACAAGGCTAGGGGTTTCAGTGTCACTGGTGATAGCAGACCTAAATTTATTAACGTTATCTATAGCAGCTGTGGTGGCGGGAAGGCGGTTCCAGTCAGTCGAAGTTCGTGGAAGAAATGAAGCAGCGTAAAAACGAGAGTGACACGAGGGGACAGCAACTTTGTGCGCATGGTCAAGTCGTTCAGACACGTAAGCGGGGGCATGAATGAATTCTGTTTTCAAGAGCGGGTGATGGTAATTTTTGTGGAAGAGACATAGACGAGAAAATTTTCTACGGAGCGCTAAGGTTTGTAAATGAAGAGTTGATTTCATAGAAGTTATGCTGGCCGCTCTAGTGTAGTTGCAAAGAATGAAACGGGTAGAATTGTTTTGAACCATTTCCAGTTTATGAATAAAAAAAGCGGGTTCAGGATCCCAGATTGAGGCGGAATATTCAAGATTTGACCTTATTAGCGTTTTGTACAGAAGAAGTTTTATGAAAGATGGGACTTGGGAAAAGTTACGTCTTATAAAGCCCAAAGTACGGTTAGCATTCGCGGTAATGTAATCGATGTGCATATCCCACTTCAAATTATTAGTGATATGGACTCCTAGATATTTATATGATGCTACTGGTTCTAATGGTATCCCTTTAACAAAATACATAGGAGTTACCGTTGATGTACGAGTTATTCTCATTGCCTTGCATTTAGAAATGTTCAGTTCCATTCGCCAGTTATCACACCATGTAGCTATATTATCTAGGTCTGCCTGCAGGGTAGTTACATTGGCGCCGTTTTTTATTTCACGCTCTTATATCGGAAAAGAGAAGGCTCTTTATCGGAAATGCAGAGAGGTTTACCGGCATTTACAGACGCCTACATGCTTCTCTGCTCTGGGTTGGGGATGGGGAAGAAAAGACCCAAGGAAGAGCTGGGCAGAAAAGAAAAAGAAAAAAAAATTGTCGTGGACTTGGCGCGTTAGCGGTCTTGCATGGATATTTTTGTCCTGAGCTTGGGCCACATAATTTACAATTTTGAAATTAGGCCAACTTCATCCAAATAAGAGAATAAACTCCGTAGAGCTTGGCGCTGCTTTGACGCATGAATCCATGGTCCTAAAATAATTCTAAGAGTAATTGGTCCCTGTTCTAGACGTTCCATGCTTTCAAGGAAGTGGGATCTCGGTTCCATGTAGGCCGCACATTCTAATATAATGTGTTCAATTGTTTCGACGCAAGCACAATTGTCGCAGTGCGGATCTGGCGTCGCTCCAAGGCGAAATAGGCAGCTATTTGTGTTGGCACAGTTCAGGCGTAGACGATGGTACAACGTTTTCAGGTCACGAGTAAGCTGTGTCGGGAGTCGCGACTTTAATTCTGGGTCAATAGTGTGCAAAAAGCATCGAGTATTTCGTAAGTTGCTCCATAGACGGTATCTTTCAGTCACCGCAAAGTGGTGAGCCATGGCAGAAGCTTCTGTTTTCGTGAAATACACCTTGCGGTATTTTCGGCAAAGAAGGCCCTTACGGGCCGCTTCGTCGGCTTTTTGGTTACCTGTGATGCCGCTGTGTCCAGGTATCCACTGCATTTTAATGTTGTGTCCAGTCGACCAGGCAAGATGGTGAAGGTATGATAAATCACAGGCTGTGATTTGGTGGGTGAAAAATCCATTTCTTCTACGCAGAATTTGTACAGCTGCCTTAGAGTCCGTGAAAATACTCCATTGGTGCGGCTCATGGCGCAGGATGTAAATTGTTGCCTCCTATAAAGCGTAGAGCTCAGCCGCTGTCGAAGATGTTTGTCGCTCCGGACGAAATGAAAGTATTTCACCAGTTTGTGGTATGTATATACCTGAAGAAGAGCTTTGCATGGTTGATGAACCATCGGTGAATATAAATTTTCTTGCTGAATGCGCTCTATTCATGTAGTGTAAAACGATGTGGAGGATTTCTGACTGAGGCATAGTCTTCTTGGGGCCAATTCCTGGGATACCACATTCAATTTGTAGGGGAGCAAGGTTCCACGGAGGGAAATGCGGCGGAATTATTGGTGAGGGCTGGGTTGGAACAGACAGTGGTAGTATGCTCTGAATAGTCTGGGCGAATCCGGAGCTGCTGCACTTGGAGGGGACACGACTTAGTAAATGATGTCTTGCGTGTAGACGATGCCTCAAATGCACTCGAAGGGTCTCCTGTTGTCTAATAACTTCAAAAGGCAAACAACGTGCCTCTGCCACGGTTCCAACGCTCGAAGACCCCTTCGGAAAACTTCGCTTATTCTGCATTGCCTTGGCGTTACTACATCTCCACGAGAGGGACACAGAGAGCTTCGCTTTAAAAATGGTTATTACTGCAATACCGAAAGCACCCCAGTCGCAATAAGTCCACAAAGAGCGTGCACGGTCAAATAACGCGTCCAGAACTTCGCGTGAAAAAGTTTTCTGTTTAGCATTTGTCACGTAATGCTTTAAGCTTCTTTAAAATGCATCCATGCATGAGGGATGTTGTCGTGGCTCTTGCCATCACGCCCGTGCACCAACGCCGTGAATGCATAAAGATATTGAAAAGTGGTCGCGTCCATTCATGCATATTTCATGCATGCAAAAGAACGCGTTGGAGCTAGGCTTGCTGCGTGGCAGGATTAAAAGACTGCAGATTCTAAGGCAAACTCCTCGGCGTAATTTATGCCGCCGTATAAGTAATCGCGAAGAAAAACACTGAGTTGGAAGTTTCGGCATGAAGACCATAAGAATTAATTCCAACAATACACCCACGAAGTTTTTTTGGTGCGACTCGAGTGAAGCGCATGGCAAGAGAAATATGTTGGGAACATTTGTGCCGGCCGTTTTGCTATTCTTTGCTACGTCAGTTAAGTCAGTTTTTCAATTCATTTTTTTTTATTTTCCAGAAAAGATTGTCTGAATGATTGTCAGGGCTAACAGCTGAAAACAAACAGCTTGACTTGGCCCAGGAGACCGTTTTGAGGCAGTGGTCAAACAGAAATAAAACGTGATAATACACAAAGCGAGTGCTGCATCAAAAATATCAAAAATACAAAAATATCTCTGAAATCATTACAGTAATACAGAAAGATGCTTATGAACTTTTTACAATGCAACTTACAACAATTGCAGGGATCAAAACAAAACAGACCCAACAACACATTACCCAACAACAACAACTTACAACAGATCCAAAGAGTTTCCTTTCTAGATTTAAAAAAAAGATGACTACGTGACAACAAAAACAAATACAATTGACAATAGGCGTTACACCCGTTTTTGTCATACACACCTGCATGGGCAAATTAAAGGTGCCCTAATAAAACCCACGATGCTGAGGAGTCTATTTCACTCGCAAGAACATTGTGCGAAAGTCATACTAGTCCACTAAGTATATAATAAAATGTTTAGAAGGGAATTTTTTTGTCCTACTGCGTAAAGCGTTGGATGGCATTTGTTAACTTTTTAATAGATAACTAGATGTCTTAGTTTCAACTTAAAACGTTACTCGCTGCTTATTCGGGAAATACTCAAATGAATATTTTCTTTTGTCATATGAAAATATGCACTCATATACAACACATTTTACTGCGGAACTGCGGGATTATAGTACACCGAAAGAAAAAGGTTGGCTGCGTACACAAAACTCGCGCTGAGTGTTCCCGATTTGAGCTTCCTTTAAATTTTCTTTTTCTGTGCTGTAAGTGAGATCAGAAAAAGCTCGAGGAAATGCAGCTGAAATAAAAAAGGACACCAACAGCAAATACCTTGCGAAGTTTGAAAGAAAAGCGAGAGGAAGACTTCTTACCGAGGATTACAAATTTCAAAGCCATTGATGAATAGTCTTGATTCCCGCTGCTGTTTTTAGTCGGGTTGGCTGCGTGTACTTTAATCGCTTGCCCGGCTGTCTGCACTTCATCTGTTCGATGCAGTCCCTTCTTGTTCCCAGAGTTGTTGAAAAGCGAGCTTTTCAAGGGAACTTCGGCAAACGGCGATAAAACTTGCACAAGAGGCCAGGTCACCAACGTGGTTCGGGTTAATCCTTGCCTTTTCGTAAAGAAAGATATCACTTGTCTCCAGGACCATAAGTTTGAACTGGTGAGCTTAGTTCTGCCCGAAGTTCAATCTCACGAACTAGCTGCGAAGTAGCTTTTATAGCTACTGAATAGCTGAATAGCTGTTCAGCTAAATAGCTGTTCAGCTAGCTGAATAGCTAAATAGCTGAATAGCTACTTCGCTGAATAGCTGCGAAGTAGCAGCTATTCAGCGTTCCGACCTATTTTACTGAAAAAATTGGGCCCATCTCCCCGCGAGGGGGACTGGAGTAAATGCGTCGCATAGGGGTTGGGTGTATTGCGTTAACGTTTAGTGTTTGGGGAATTAGTGGTAGTGAATGCGTTGTATCAGCAGCTTCTTGACGTAGTTTGAATGTATCAAGGATATAAGGCGCGTTCGTAGCCTTTGATTCTGTGTCGGTTTTGTGGCGCAGTGGGAAGAGCACCATGTGCCTCGCGTTCCGCCCACAGGTAGTGAATGCGTTGTATCAGCAGCTTCTTGACGTAGTTTGAATGAGTCAAGGATATAAGGCGCGTTCGTAGCCTTCCATTCTGTGTCGGCTTTGTGGCGCAGTGGGTAGAGCACCATGTACCTTGCGTTCCGCCCACAGGGTCGTGGGATCGAAACCAGGCGCCGATAAGTATTATTTTTTTATATAGTGTAGGGGGAGGGGTGCGGACCTGTTGTTGAGAGCGAGGAGGGTAGCGTGATGCGGGAGAGGAGGAGTGGGGGAGAGGGCGCGCCTGCGCGCTGAGCTGTTGCGGACGGACGGCGGACGCTACATGTGAGTTAAAGAAATGCTCTGCATCTAAAAAAGCGATGAAAGCGAAGCGTTGCGGCGAACCGGGGTAGCGGGGTCGAAATGGATCATGGTTGGTGTCGTGCCGCAGCAGTCACCAGGGCGAAGTGACTGCTTCGCCCTGGCAGCGCGCTCGTGGGAGCGCGAGATTGAATAAACAGGTAGGGCCCATCCCCTTTTAACAGCGAAGCAGTTTAGCGAATTCTTGTCTTGCTTGCCCGCAGTTAAAAATACCAGGAGAATGCCGAGCGAACGTCAGCGCCCGCACGTGAGCGCGTCCCTCGCGGTGACCTCAAGACAGTTAAAAAAATGCATGCTGCGCACTCATGTGTGCGTGCCTCTCGGCGACCGCCAATCGTCCCCCGCGCACGTTGGTAGAGCCAAGCATATCAAATTAGGGAGATTGGCTAAGATTGCGGTGACCGCCCGCCCGTTAAAAAAAACAAATAATATGCCGAGTGCTCAAGTGTGCGTGCCTCGGGGCGACCACTCAGCATCCCTGACGCACGTTTGTCTAGCCAAGCATATCCACTTAGGGAGATTGGCCAAGATTGGCCAAAAAAACCAGCGGCGTTCGCCGTAATCATGGCGACCCTTGCTCGGAACGAGAAAGACTCCAGCGTCCGCCGTAATCGTGGCAGCACTCGCTCGGAACGAGAAAGACACGCCACAGCGTACGACAACTCCAAGGTGGTGCCCTATAATTATCACTTCAGAAAAATTAAGGAAGCTTACGCTTACAGCAACGATGATAGACTGAAGGTCACTGCGGCAGCGAAGAAGAAGCAAATAGGCTGCAATCGCTGATTTAACGGTCGTGATAGTCGGGAAGGCTGCGCATATCTTCTCCACCTTGAAGTCCGACGCGTCAGTGTGAGCTTCCTACATTTTCCGATTCGCCCCGCCGCTGCTGTCCGAAACATTCCAGCCCCGGAATTCATGGAAGTTGAAGAGACGCCCGCACACTCATACTAAGAGGGCACGTTTCCTTCTCGCACAGGTAAGCGTCAGGTTGACTGCGCTAAGGCAATCTGCCTGAAGTCGAAGCCCTTTGGACAACCGAAGTTGCAGCACCGCGAAAACCTCTGGGATCCCCCGGCTCGCTGAACAACGGCGTGTACGGCGTCTACAGATACGCCGCCGAGGGTAGGACAACGATGCGCGGCCCGCGGCCGAAGAGCACGGGAACGCTCAGCCTGCCGTTGAAGAGAGAGAGAGAGAATCAACTTTTGCTGAGCCCTTTAAAGAAGGTGTCTGCGCGCAGGCACCAGATGGGGTGGTTCCTTAGTCACGGGACCCATATGTGTACAGCAGCTCCTGGTCCCTGGTCACCAGTCTGTACTGAGTGGCGAGGTCGGGACTGGACAGCAATGTCTCCCATCGCTAGAGGGGGTGGGGATAGGGGTGGGGGGTAGGAAGGGTGGGTGGGTCTTGAGTTTCGTTGAAAAGGAGGCGCCGCGCGATGCTTTTGTCATCCCCTCCGTTGAAAGTTTCCAGTCATTAAGCGGCCTTTGCCGGTGGGCGCTTGGGCGGCCGTGAAGTCACCGAAAGTGGCCATCAGGAGCACAGCAGCAGGGATCGCCACAGAGCCAACAGCAGCACGGCATTAGCAGCGCGGGTCGCCACGGCGTTATTGTGTACACGCTGGGTCTTCTCCCGTCGATGAGGGGAGGGGGGTGCAGACTTTGGTGGTCGATCCGAGAACATCGATGGCGGATTTCGCAACAGCGCCAAACCTATTTACGGCTAAAGAAGAATCACGAGACTTAAACGTTTTTCGTAAAACGTCAACAAAGATCTTTAGCATAGCGGCTAGCGTACGCTACGCTAGGGGCGGTGAGTACCGATACCCGACTGCACATGCACGAATTCGTTCCTTGGACGGGAAGACCCCCGCACCAGGCCCAGTCGCGTGTGAAAAGTAAAGTTCCGGCACCCACCGCCGCTAGCGTAGCGTAAGCTAGCCGCTATGCTAAAACTGTCTAACAAGCGAAGAACGACCTATGAATTGCTATGATGCCAGCGTAATGTAGAATATTTTCTTGGGTGGTGATGCTTGTTTATTACGCATTGCTCCCTTCGGCTTCTCGGCATTAAAAAAATAAAGCTACAAAAGCCAGGCGCAATCTGGGATGGAGCAGTCGTAACGCTGCTGGAGCCACCTTCAGTTTTTGATGGGACCTCCGAATCAACATCGCCCACCGCTGGCACACATTGGATAATAAGAATTCACAATGCCTCACGTTCACTCTGCTGGAATAGAGGCTACACAAGCACAAACGCACATACATAGACAGAGCGAGACATTATATATATATATATATATATATATATATATATATATATATATATATATATAGAAAATAAGGGTTGGCGGTCAACAAAACCTCGGAAAGCAAAGGGGAGGTTGTGGTGGGTCATAAACACTGATGAAGAATTTTTTGAGTCAGAAAGAAAGTGGTAAAAAAATGCCCGCCGGGTGCGGGCAAAATGCCTTAGGGGTGCGGGCAACAGCAGGTGACGAAGTGATTTTTTATGCAGTTGATATAGTACTTTATCTGCTCTTGCAAAAACTAAGCGTCCATGAATTTAACAAATGAACACTGCAAATATAATTTATGCATTGATTTTCTGCCTTATATTTGCGCAATGTCTTGTTCTTGTTCAACATCGTTTACAAGTATGAACATTTGCACCGAACGTAGACGTTTAGATTTAGCGGTTGGTGTATAAAACAATTGCGCAGCTTCTGTTTCACTTTGGCCGGGTGGCTGAATCGAGCCACAGAAAGACATACAGAGAGACCAAATTTTCTGCGTTTAAGTAGCCCAAGACAGACTGTCGTCTTTAATAGGCCTGCGTGGTTTAAAGAGGAATGCGCCTAGCAGTATTTTTCTCAGACAAATACAGCAAAAGTTCTTCCCGCCTGTCTTTCTCTCAGGTCATCACGCCCAGAAAAATCCGAATGAAACGCGAGTTCTTTCCAACGAACAAAACAAGCGCAAACTTTTTGATCGCGCTGGATGAAGAGGCATGGCTCTTCTTTCGAGCTAAAGGGCCAGGACGATCATTTTCTCGAACTTTAAAAGCCAGCTTCAACGCTAGCAAAGTTCGGAGCAAAACTTTCTGGGCCATCTAAATGTTCAGCCATGCGCGGGAAAGCAAATTGTGCCTAGAGGAAGTCGACGGAAGGCGTAAGTACGACGCCGTCAGGTCGTTCACGAAAAGAGAGAGAAAAGAATATTTCCCTCGCTGTTGCTTTTTCTCTCATGCGTCCTGTTTGTTTTATTTTGGTACACTTTGGGGTAAAAAGCAATTTCAGATGGAACGCCTCAGTAGAGCAGCGCGCTGTGAAAAGAGTTCAACTTTAAGGAGCGAAGACCCGGGGTGTCTTTGCAGCTCTTGCGCTCGGGGCTGACGACACGTGCATAGCAGACGATACTGAAAGAAAACTTAAAATGACAAGCTAAAAGAAGAAAAATCAGCGGGAGTAAAAGGAAATATAACTACAACGCCCCAATGTAGTGGCACCCGTTTGGGAAGGCTGTAATATAAGAAAAAACAAGGTCAATAACTTTAGCATCGAAATTAAGGTAGTGGTTTTCAGGAACCATTTTAGCTGCAATCGAAACAGCTATGTTATATATTGCTAGCCGCAAATAAAAGGAAGAATAGCCCAAGGCGATACAGGAACCACTTATTTTAAGAAACCATAAAGACAACAAAAAAATGCTCATTTGTTCTGTTTGAACCAACCTGCCTTTCGTAGCTTACTCAGCTTCATTCGATCCACCAAATACATTTTTAGAAGCAAGATACATAAAAAACTGGTTGATTTGATAGGAATCAGTAAAACACGAAATTGAAATGTGGAGCGAAATCTGCAGCTGAGCATGATATGTTGGTCGGCGGCCGCATCAAGTAATGTCGTTTTGTTTTTTGATACTCTAGGAGAAAATGATCGAAGGAAAGATGCCTGCAGCTGATTTATAGCTCATCAAGGTTTTTCCCTCAACCCCACGTCGACGCTCAATCAAAAAAGTGTGTAGAAACTGACGAGATAAAATTCAAGCCCTCCATGTACCCTCTCCAGCTAAAATAAAAACGTTTCAAGGCCTTTTCTGGAGCAAACAAAAAGGTACGCAACGATGGCTGCTAGATCTATAACCTGCTTTATCTCGCAAAAAATCGATGTCTTGAATCCAAGGTTTAATGTATGCTTTTAAGGAAGCTGTTTTTTGAGGAAACAGCCCAGGCCGCATGGGTTGGATGGCTCCACAAGAAAGATTGACTGCCTAGGAAGCCAGAAGAACAATGTATACGTGTTAGTGTAGACTAGACCGTTTGTTGAGTTTAGGTGACAGGGCCGGAGATGACTTCCTTTGCAACGGCATCCTTGAGAAAACACAGAAAAACACCTTGATGAAGAACAGCTTGGCTGTTCGAAGCAGTGCGACAGTAGTCATATACATTTAAGCACGAAAAACAACCAGTGCTCAAAAAGCTGGTGTTAGACAAAAACGTACATAAAAGGGAAGGCAGACGCAGAAAACACACCCGTCTGTGAATTCACTGTGAAGTGATTTATTGCGCTGCAGCCAACCATTTGCTAAAGGGCCTATGTAATCTTCTTTTATTCAGCATTTTTAAACGTCTGAAATGCTTTTAAAATGGGGCCGGGCTAGCATCACGCCTTGTGCATCGGTTGGGTGTGCGGGAAATGTGGAGCCACATTTTACGTCGTTACTCCCTAAAACAACTGAACTTCTGTGATAAGATCTTTCTTTCATTACCGCGTTGTTCAAAGTGCAGGCATCCTTCACGCGATTTTGTGACGTAACAAAAGCGACACCACCACTCTCTTGCGGCGTATTTTCAGTCAAAGCAATATGAATCTTTCCTATCCGCTATCTTTTTTCTTGAAATAACTGGCTTGAACGTGCGATGTGACTATGCTAAACGGTATGCAGTGAATCCCAACTTTAAGCGCTCTGATGATGATCACCCGAATTCACGTTCGCAAGTGTATGGGTAGGCCACGGGAGCTTCGTTCGGCCTAATAGCAGCGGTTATGCGGGCTCGCGCTCGTGAGCGTGCTTGTGGGCGTCGTGCGTACCCTGAGGGCCACAGTTTCGGCAACTGGAAAGCCAGACGAAACGACAACGACAGGCCGAAAGAAGGGTTCGGCAAGAAGTAGAGTGGCATTTGGTTTGACGGGGACTTCCGATGAGGTTGGTTTACGGCTTCACTGGGTTGGATACGCTTCGCGTGTACCGCTATTCCCGGTAAGGTAAGGCTTTCAATTATTAAAGCGAAGCTTTCTATATCTCACTGAAGGAGTCTGTAGTCCACTTCAGAACCGACTGCACGAAAGCCAACTTTCTTGGACTATTATTGTGATCGTCAGTGAAGTGACAGAAAAATACAATTCCTGTGATCGGAATCGAACCTGAGTCCCTCGATTTCTGCAGCCGGCGTTTATCCGATGCGCCATTGTGACACCATCGAAACGTAAAGCGAAGCTTTCTTTGTCTTCCCGATGGTGTCTGCAGTCCACCTCAATACCCACTGAAGAAAAGTCACCTTCCACCTGCAAAGCGTGCTCTGCCTCGCATATTCCCTTTCGCAGGTGACGCCCACTTCAGGTTTTTGTATCAACAAAGGAGGCCCTCCCGAGAAAGCTTCCATTCAAGCATCCGTCGTTAGACGGAGGGGTGAATCATTTGGCTGAACCTTGTTACTTTGGTTTTCATTTAGTTACAAAGCGTAAATTTTATCGTAACCGAGTGAACGCATGTATCAGCAGCCCATCGTACTCTCCCCCGAGCATTCAACCACACCCACGAGTCCCGCTCTATATTCATGTTATGGAACGGTTTTTTTCTGGGCACTGAAGGGCTTTGTGAGAGTGACTATTTAACCCTCAGCGATGGTTCAGTGGCTAAGGCATTGTGCTACTGTGTCCAAGGGCGTCGGTTTGATGCCGTCCGCGGTGGCTACATGCTTTTCAGACGAAGGCGGAAAGCGATAACGCGCGTTTTTCGAGATTTCAGTGCTCCTAAGCAACCCCAGGTCGTCTGAATTAATCCGGAGCTCTCCGTAACGGCGCACCTCGTGGCCCAGGTGAAGAATAGGCATACAAACCCAACTAATTCTTCAAACTTCTACGGCAAGCTGGCTTTTAGGCACGACTCAAATGGGGAAAGTCAAGCCCAGAGGGTGTTCGTGCTCAGAGTAACATGACATTTTCAATATATACAGAATAAGGTAAAATGATTCAGTGGAAAATGAAAAAAAAAAATTTACATCATCTTCCCGCGAGGGGAACCGTGGGGTAGATGCGACGCATCGGGGGTTGCCGTTGCGTTTCCGTTATGTTAGCGATTTCAGCGTGTGGATTGCTGTTGTTGTGTATTCTATTTACGCACCATGTTCACCCCCAATGCGTCGCATCTACCCCATGGTTCCCCTCTCGGGAAGATGGTGTAAATTTTTAACCGAGCGCAAGCTGCGCGCTAACGCACAGCTGGCACGGCGACGGGAGCGAGCGCAGCCGAGCGCAAGCTGCGCGCTGACCGCGCTGACGCACAGATGGCGCTGTGGTGAGAGCGGCGGAGCCATGGAGGAAAGAAAAGGTTAGCAAAGGCCCTGACGTCACATTTGTGAAGCCGAGTCCCGCCATGACTTGAGCCCACGGAGCCCAGCACTCTATCCCATCATCCTTTGCTATCTCCGGTTTGATTTGACTAACATGGCGTCGCCCTGCCCTCCCGCTTCGAAGCGAAAACAGCTTCGTCGCTAATTCCTCGGTGCGATGTCATGTTATAAGCTGTTGATTTCGCCTTCAATTTGCCAATTCTAACCCTCGCCCAAAGTTTCAATCGAAAAACGGCCTTCGCTTTTGAGATAGAAGGACGATTTTTCAGCTCTTAAGCCTGGCAAATTAGCGTTTGTCGTCGTCATAGCAACAGGCTCGCGGGACGGCGAACGCAGACGACGGGAACATTGTTTGGGGTGGTACATCACTGCGGTCTTAGCGCGCTACGTCTCAGCAGCGATAAATTTCACTTCACTTCACAACGAAGAAACACACAGTGGGCAAAGAACGAACTGTGGCTCTCGCCAACGCTGAGCGAAGGGGACTTTCCCGGCAGGTCGCCGGCGGCGGCAGCGGCTCGCTCCGCCGATCTCGAGGCGACGTAAGCGCCGCTGCGGCCGGGGTATGAGTTAAGGCCGCCTCCGACGGCGGAGTTTTCGAACTGGCCTAATCTAAAAACGTTCGTCGTAGCGACTGCGCAGGTTTCCAAGCGTAGTGAGGCAGCCACATACCAAGCGCCTTAAAAATTTGTCTGCTCGCCGAGCAAGTCGGAGCTGCTGGTGTTACGACCGAAATACGTAAGGCGAAACAAGAGCGAGCCCAGAGATTACGAGGCGATAAAGATCGTGACGAGGAGCGGCCAGGTGATCCCGGAGGTCGATAAGATACGGGTTCTCGGTATGATTATAGACAAGCGTCGCGGCAACGGCGAGACCGTTTCCCGCCTTACAGCCAAGATCACCAACGCAGTGCGTCTCATCAGACGGGTCGCCAACCGCAAGGCCGGGATGAAGGAGGAGAGCTTGATTCGGCTTGTGCATTCCTTCGTAATCAGCCACGTCGCCTACGTTGCAGCCTTCCATAATTGGATGCAGTGCGAAAAGAATAAGATCAACGCCCTGATACGCCGAGCGTACAAGGCGGCGCTCGGGCTGTTCGAGTGCACAAGCACCGACAAGCTCCTGAGCCTGGGGGTACACAATACCCTCGAGGAAATTGCTGAAGCGCAACGATCCGCCCAGCTGGAGCGGCTCTCTACGACCGAGACCGGTAGGCGCATACTGCAAGACTTGGCCTTCACGCCTGCGGCGAAGGCGAGCAGCGACGCTCCTGTCCCGGACGAGACCCGGCGCCGGATTCGGGTAGATCTCATCCCGAGGAACATGAATCCGGAGTTTGACAAGGAGAGAAGAGCGGCGAGGGCCAAGGCCCTCATCGACTTGTACGCCAAGGACGAGCACGCCAGGTTCGTGGACGCGGCCGAATACCAGGGAGACAGCGAGGCATTCGTGGCTACCGTCATCGAGGCGTCGTCTGGCGCGACGAGGGCGGCGGCGAGCGTTCGGGTCCGACAGGCGTGCCAGGCGGAGGAGGTGGCCATAGCCCTGGCCATTGCCGACCCCGGGTGCCAGACAGTGTTGTGCGATTCCAGGAGTGCCGTGCGGAATTATGCCAAGGGCAAAGTGTGCGGTGAGGCTGTGCGCGTTCTGTGCTCGGCCGACCTCCAACGAGAGAACAGGTGTGTTAAAATAAAGTGGTTCCCGGCGCACGCGGGCAACGATGCGTCGGCCAAGCACGACAACCACAACGAGACGGCACACGCAGTGGCGCGAGCGCTAACCAACCGCGCCGCTGCAACCGACCGTCCACTGTGGTGTAGCGCCAAGGACCGTATGACGACGTTCAACGAACTTACACAGTTCCACCGCTTGGCTCGAAGGACTCTCCCACCCCCGCATCCGGGGCTGAGCCGAGCGGAGGCGGTGCTGTTCAGACAACTGCAGACTGGGTCCTTACCCACCCCAGTGTTGATGAAATATGTGTACCCGGAAGTGTATGCGAGTGATGTGTGCCGCGTGTGCCAGCGGGAGAGGGCCACCCTAACGCACATCCTATGGGACTGCACCAAGTTCCCCAACGAAGCGTCGACAAGTACAACGATTCCGCCGCGGCTCGCGGCTGCGGCGAAGTGCTATGACCAAGAAATCCAAACCTGGGCCGTCCAGCAGGTCTTGGCGGCTCTTGAAAGACAAAGGCCGAGCGAAACCGCCGGGACGTTGCCCCCAAGGGCGACCGAACGCGGGAGTAGCACGCGCCGTAGTCGAGTAAAGACCACCCGCTGAGAAGACGTAAGGGCCCGCGTCGCGGCGCCACTTAATGGTGGTATCGCTCTGCAGGCGACTAAATAAAGTTGCTTCCCCCCCTCCGTTCTATTCGCCCAAATTTGGCCGCCGCAGTTGTAAACAAGTAAGCAACATTGCAGCGATGGCGTAGAGGTAGAACACCCGCCTCGCGTGCAGAAGGACCGTGGTTCGAATCCCGGTGCCGGACAATTCCCACCGGATTAAAAAAAAATCCGCGTATTGATGGAATTGCACAAAGGGGCGACCATTGCCGGTAATGCACTCCCTCACCAGAGCAGGATTGGCCACCTTGGTGCAGTAACGGCCACAACCTCCCATGAATACGCCAATTAACCCTCGGCCCTCAGTCCCCAGCGGCTGCGAAGCAACTGACCACGGCGGCGGTCAGACCTCTGACGCAGCAGAGGGTGCTAAGAATCCCTGGATCCGGACAGGCCGCCAATGAAATCTGAACCTGGCCACGTTTAACGCGCGAACCTTATCTAGCGAAGCAAGTCTCGAGGTGTTGTTAGAGGAATTAAAGGGCATTAAATGGGATGTAATAGGGCTTAGCAAGGTTAGGAGGGCAGGCGAAGCCTTTACGGTGCTGAAAAATGGACACGTCCTATGTTACCGTGGTCTAAAGGACAGAAGACAACTGGGAGTGGGATTTCTTGTCAATAAAAGCATAGCTGGCAACATAGACGAATACTAAAGCATTAACGAAAGGGCAGCAGGTCTTGTAATTAGGCTCAATAAGACGTGCAAGCTCAAGGTGGTGCAGGGCTACGCGCCCACATCCAGCCACGACGACCAAGTAGTGGAACGCTTCTATGAAGATGTGGAATCGGCAATGGCTAAAGTAAAAACACAGTATACCGTAGTTATGGGGGACTTCAGTGCTAAAGTAGGCAAGAATCAGGCTGGAGACAAGGCAGTTGGGAACTATGGTCTGGGCTATAGAAATAGCAGGGGGGACCTACTAGTTGAGTTTGCAGAACGGAATAACCTACGCATAATAAATACCTTCTTCTGTAAACGGGAGAGTCGGAAGTGGACCTGGAGGAGCCCGAATGGGGAGCACAAAAATGAAATACACCTCATATTATGCGATAACCCTGGCGTCGTGCAGGATGTGGAAGTGCTCGGAAGGGTAAGGTGTAGTGACCACCGTATGCTAAGATCTCGAATTAGGCTAGATCTGAGGAGGGACCGCAACAAGCTAGTACGAAAGAAGCCGATGAATGAGCTAACAGTAAGACGTAAAGTAGAAGAATTCAAGATCGCGCTGCAGAACCGATATTCCGCCCTTAACGAGGAAGCCGAGCTTACGACACAGGAAGTTAGCGACAACCTTACACGCATTATTACGGAGTGTGCAGTAGAAGTCGGGGGCACTATGGCTAGACAGGATACTGGTAAACTTTCACAGGAGGCGAAAGTTCTAATCAGGAAACGGCAAACCATGAGAATCTCTACCGCAGCTGACAGAATAGAACTAGCCGAGCTCTCGAAGTTAATCAATAAGCGTAAGCCAGCTGACATACGGAAGTATAATATGGAGAGGATCGAATACGCTGTAAGGAACGGAGGTAGCCTGAAAGCAGTGAAGAGACGTCTTGGCGTGGGGAAAAATCAGATGTATGCACTTAAGGATAAGCAAGGCAATGTCATCACAAATAGGGATAAAATAGTCACAGTGGCCGAGGAGTTCTATAGGGATCTATACAGTAGTCGGGACATACAGGATAATGCCGAACGAGACAGTAGTTCAGAGGAGATAGACATCCCTCCAGTAACGACCGAAGAAGTAAGGAAGGCCTTGAAAGAAATGAAAGGGGGCAAAGCACCTGGTGAGGATCAGATAACAGCAGACCTCTTGAAGGATGGCGGAGAAATTGTACTTGAAAAACTGGCAAACCTGTATACGCAATGCCTAATGACCGCAATGGTACCGGAATCTTGGAAGAACGCGAACATCATCCTAATCCATAAGAAAGGCGACATGATGGACTTGAAAAATTACAGGCCGATCAGCTTACTGTCAGTCGTCTACAAGGTATTTACCAAGGTAATCGCTAACCTAATCTCTGCAACCTTAGATCTCAGTCAACCTAAAGAACAAGCAGGGTTCCGTAAAGGTTACTCAACAATGGACCATATTCACACGATCAATCAGGTGATAGAGAAGTGCGCTGAGTATAATGAACCCCTATATTTAGCCTTCATAGATTATGAGAAAGCATTTGACTCGGTCGAAACCCTAGCAGTCATTCAGGCATTACGGAACCAGGGGGTAGATGAGCAATACGTAAGAATACTAGAGGATATCTACAATGGGTCTACAGCTACCATCATCCTCCATAGGGAGAGCAGTAAAATACCTATAAGGAAGGGTGTCAGACAAGGAGACGCAATCTCTCCAATGTTATTCACAGCATGCTTACAAGAAGTATTCAGAACGCTAGATTGGGAACAGGTGGGAGTAAGGGTTAATGGAGAATACCTCAGTAACCTCAGATTTGCTGATGACGTTGCGTTGCTAAGTAACTCGGGGGACGAATTGCAAAGCATGCTTTCTGCACTGGGCGAACAAAGTAGAACCGTGGGCCTGAAAATTAATATGCAGAAAACTAAAGTAATGATCAATAACCTCGGGACAGCACAGCAGTTTGAGATAGATGGCGAGGCAGTGGAAGTGGTAAGCGAATATATCTACCTCGGCCAAGTTGTGACCCCAGATCCCATTCATGAGGCAGAGATAATTAGAAGGATCAGAATGGGGTAGGGTGCATATGGCAGACATTCTCAGATAATGAATAGCAGCCTACCATTGTCGCTGAAGAAGAAAGTGTATGACAGCTGCATCTTACCGGTACTCACCTACGGGGCAGAAACTTGGAGGCTCACTAAGAGGGTTCAACTTAAACTGAGAATGACTCAGCGGGCCATGGAGCGGAAAATGATAGGTGTAACATTAAGGGACAAGAAGAGAGCGGAGTGGGTCAGGGAGCAAACTGGTGTTAAAGACATATTAGTAAAAATTAAGAAGAAGAAATGGACGTGGGCAGGGCATGTAATGCGAAGGCAAGATAAC
Source organism: Haemaphysalis longicornis (assembly GCF_048455015.1). Classification (NCBI taxonomy): domain Eukaryota; kingdom Metazoa; phylum Arthropoda; class Arachnida; order Ixodida; family Ixodidae; genus Haemaphysalis; species Haemaphysalis longicornis. Next base: position 76,610,309 of record NW_027526225.1, on the reverse strand, counting down.
CGGTGGTCATTAAGGGTAACAGAATGGATCCCTAAAGAAGGCAAGCGTCGCAGGGGGCGGCAGAAAGTTAGATAAGCAGATGAGATCAAGAAGTTTGCGGGGATAAATTGGTCACAGTTGGCACAGGACCGAGGTAATTGGAGAATATTGGGAGAGGCCTTTGCCCTGCAGTGGGCGTAGATAGGCTGGTGATGATGATGATGATGATGATGATTATTATTATATGTGTTCCGTGACTTGACCATCAGGTCAAGGGAGACCGTCCCGGTCGAAGGCGTGACAGGATGAACTTGTGACGCAGATGAGGATTGTGATGAGACTGTACAAGGAAGAATCGCTTGCCGCCACGGATGGCGATGATGTTCTTGGTGCTGCTGGCCGCGCAGTAGCGAAGTCTTCATGCGTGACAGCGTCGGCGGTTGTAGGAGCCACGTTGGACGAAAGGGCTGGGGATACGACATTTCCGGTTCGTCTCGTAACGGCAGGTCTCAGCAGGTCTTCGTTGGTGTATCACGGGCTGGGGTACGGAGCGGAGGACATGTTCGAGCTGTGGTCACGGCGGAGCTGGGGCTGCCCGGCGCGGCTCCCCTAACGTTGACGGCTGGGTCCACACCGGTGGTATGCAAATCTGTGGCCAGTATGGGGATGTACCTTGCACCTCACCAAGTGTAACGTAGCGGCAGAGCAAATGACTCGAACCATGGTTGAAGATAAAGCGATGTTTTAAAAGGTATAACGAACTATGTACAGTATTGACATGGCGGCCATGAGAAAGCCCGGCCCAGCCACTTGTTGTTGTTGTTGTTGTTGTTGTTGTTCCTTCACAAAATGGCGCATACCCAATCAGGGGATCGGCCAAACATCAGTTGCTAATTCGAATGAGATTGCTGCCTAGGTGGATGATTCAGGAAAGTTAGAAAATTTTGGAAGCTTTTTTCTTCTTGTTTTTGAGGAATCGAGATTGGAAATTAGTCAAAATTGAAACAAACTAAATAGAGAAAGAAAGAAAGACGAAGAAGAAGACGAAGACGAAGAAGAAGAAGAAGAAGAAGAAGAAGAAGAAGGAGGAGGAGGAGGAGGAGGAGGAGGAGGAGGAGGAGGAGAATAATAATTATTTAAAAAAAACGGCAATGGAAACGTTTGGAGGGCTCTGGTGAGGTTCCAGAATAAGATACGAATTAGGTTGTGAATCTTTTGGAATTTTCTATGAAGCGCAGAAGAGCAGAGCAAACATCCCGGCGGCCATATCCAGTTTCTGAAGCCCCAAATGATAAAAGAACCGGCACTGATAATGCCAACCCCAGGCGATGAAGCGGCACCTCAAGGAGCTGACGTCTGAGGCTTGAAAATCGTCGACAGGACAAAAGGAAGCGGTCCACAGACTCTTCTTCATTACAGTAACTGCACATGGCAGACTGCGCCAGACGAGACCTGTGGAGGTATCTGTTCAACTGGGGCACACGACATCGAAGGCTCGTTACTATCACCTCCAGGTCGCGTGAGGGGCACCAATTCGTTTTCCAGGAGAATTTGAGATGACAGAAATCTCGCAACGACAATAGGACTGATTCGTGCTGCCTTTGCAGTTTCAACAATCTACGGAACCTTGCGGTGGCTAATAGAGGCGTAGTCTCAATGACATCGACAACAGGCCCGGAGAGTGCTACCCTTGCCAGAGAATCTGCGGTTTCATTAAAGGTGATTCCCGCATGCCCAGGGACCCAAAGAAGGTCGACTTCAGTAATATGAGGTGGCAGAAGTGACCGAAACGTCCGTAGAAGAGGTGAGTCTTTCGGAGAAGAAAGGGCTAAGCCTACGGATAGGGAATCTGTAATTATGAGTGGAGACGATACCGATATGTGAAGCTTTCGTAGTGCCAACACTATTTCCAAGAATTCTGCATAGAATATTGGGGTAAAATCCACCAGACGAACCGAAAAGTACCAATTTAGGGAAGGGGAAACTATACCTATTCCGGATTTTTCATCTCGTTGAGAAGCATCTGTATAAATGATAGTATCTTGCTGAATTGAGGCCAAATGATCTTCTAGGATACCATTGAGCAGTCTGGCAGGTAACATTTTAGCATTTTGGGGAAAGATGTTCCGGAAGTTGACCGTTATCGTATGACCCCTATCAAGAGATGGAAGTATGTTACTGAGCGCAACCCCTAATGGAGACACCAAGCTTTGTGCTAGATTAACTTGCGGTCGATAGGACCTGGGCCACTGGGCCGCCAGAAACACAGCTGGCTCAGCTACAAAGATAAATTGTGCCCTGCTAACCCCCGCGCCATAGGCTCTCAAGAAAGTCTCCACCGTAAGTATTCGAAATCGGTGATTCAGAGGGGGAACTCCGGCTTCCAAATAAAGTAACGCATTAGCTGCATGTTTAGGTAGCCCTAAACAGCAGCGCAGAGCCTGGCGTTCCAGAATAACTAGGCGATGGAGCTTACACGTAGCAGCACCCGAGAATAGAACACACCCGAAAGCAGCGTGCACTGTTTTCAGTGTGAACCGCGTTGTCTACAGTGTGAACTGTACATTTAAGTGTGAGCTGTGCATTTTAGTGCCACTGACTGACTTTTATGTGCTCATTTTGTGATTAGGACGCCAAGACTGCAACTGTGTTCATTGTGAGAGTTGTTACCTTCCCCTTTTCCCCTCATCCTTACCCCCCCAGGGCCCCATGGCCTCTCGTCTAATAAAGTTTTTCACTCACTCACTCACCCGAACTCTAAAATAGGCCGCACGTACATATGGTACATCATCAGAAGAGATTCACGGCGCATTCCCCTCTTTCTATGACTGAGGCTCCTCAATATGCCAACAGCACGTGCTCCTTTAGTAGCTATACGCTCTATATGTGGACTCCAGTCAAGTTGGCTTGTGTATACTACACCAAGGTATTTTAAAGAATCAACCTGGGGTATGATGTGCTGACGATAACAGAGAGAGATATTAAAGGAAAAAGTGGACTGAAAAACTAGCACGGAGCATTTCCTGGCATTTATAGTGAGAGAGATGCTGTCTAACCAGGAATCTAAAGTATTCAGATACGACTGCATTAATACATACAGTTCGTGTATGTCAGAAGCAGATGCGAAAAACGCGATATCGTCGGCATAAACATAAGTCTGGACACCCGAAACCAAAGGGACCGAGCTTAACAGGATGTTAAAAAGAACCGGCGAAAGGACAGCTCCCTGTGGTACACCTCTTTTCTGCGAGTGCCGAGAGGAACAAATGTTACCCCTCACACACCAGAACTGCCTGTCCTTTAGGAACTCATACAGCCATGCTATAATGTATTTCGGGAAATTTAATTTCTGTAAGCGAGACAATAACACCGGATACTTCACGCTGTCGTATGCTTTTGCTATATCCAAGGTAACTAGAGCCGCAACCTGTTTATATCGACGGGCAAGTTTTATACGACTTTCAAGGTCGATGTGGGCACTCCAAATAGAACAACCTGGGCGAAATCCAATTTGGCTCGGGCTGAGGATATTATACTCAGACAAAAATTCCATAATTCGGTGAAGCAAGATCCGCTCAATTAGTTTTACTACGTTAGAAGTCAGAGAGATAGGCCTGACGTTATCAACAGCGAGGGCCTGACCAACATTCTTCGGTATAGGAAGTATTTTTGCTATCCGCCACCCATTGGGTATCCAAGCATTCCTGAGAGAATAATTAATCATACTGAGCAAGTCATCCGGTGCCTGATCGTATAGTAGTTTTAACATTTCAGTAGTAATATGATCCGGACCAGGGGCCGCAGCTGGCATTTTCGACATAGCGTCAAAAAGCTCCGCATGCGTAATTTCTGCGAAGTCCTCTACCACTATAAATGGAGGAGACGAGGTAGCTAGAGAAGACAAAAAACGAATTTGCAGACCCCTAGCAATCAACTCTAGAGTCTCGGAGATTTCACTGGAAGATAATACTATAGAGTCTGAATTTTCAGATTGGGAAACCACTTTCCTTGACCGAAGAAAACGAAAAAGAGCCCGCTTATTATTGGGTTCAGAAAGAATTGAGCAGCGGTGACAGTCATAGGCCTGCTTGGCATTAGAAACTGCTCGTTTGAACATCGCGGAATGATACTTATAATTGCTCCAGTTCAGCGGGCAATGATTATAGCAAAGCTTCTTCCAGGCTGCCTTCCTGCGTCTAAAGCAACCTGTACATTCTTCATTCCACCAGGGGCTAGGTGACACAGCTCCCCTAGATCGTACTTCAAATAACGAGGACTGTGCCGAAGTGGTTAGGGCAGTACAAAGACCCGTCACCCGTTCAGTTGTGTCTTCTGCGGACAGAGAAGATATGGCCTCCTTCAGAGAAATTTGGAATTTCTTATAATCTACAAAAGTGCAACTTCGCCGTACGAGAGAGCGAACAGGGCACTGAATATCAAACAATATTGGAATGTGGTCACTGCTTGTCCCGTTGTCAACAGTAGACCATGAAGAAACTCTAACACCCCTAGAACAAATAGTTAAATCTAAAACCGATCGAGTAGGTCCCTGTATGTAGGTAGGAGAAGCCGAATTTATACATGCCAAATTGTTGTCCGTAATCCAATCTATCAAGCGAAGACCGCAGGAATCCGTTCGGTAACCCCAAGAAATATGGTGGGAATTAAAGTCTCCCGCAACAACAACGGGAGGTACAGCCGCAGCAGGAGCGAGATCTAGGGGTTCTGAATCGATAACCCCTAGTGGAAAGTAAACGTTCGCCACAGAGAAAGGAAGACAACCAGGAAGTCAGATCTCCAATACCAAAACTTCACAATCTGATCTTCGAAGCTGGAACGATACTTTGGGCTTATGAGCGAATTTTGTTGAAACTAAAATCAAGAGGCCACCCCCTCGTGAAAGTCTGTCTAGTCTGAACGTGTATTAATTACATAAGCTAAATCTTTGATTGCTATTGAGCCAGGTTTCCTGAAGCAAAATTAGATCTGGATTGAACTGGGAGCTTAGACAAAGCAAGTCCGCGAATCCGGCTGTAACAGATCTGCAGTTCCATTGGAGGACTTTAAGGGACCCTATGACTCGGAGAGACCCGCCGCTGCAACTGCAGCGTCTAATATGCTTTCTTTGATCACTGTTCGCAGTTTATTTTTCTTGTTCTTTGGTTTTGGTTGAGTGCCTAGGGACCCAGTACCTGGAGAGCCCGATCGTTTACTGGAATGAGAGATTGAACCTAGAGGCCAACTTTGACATTCCATGTCCGAGTCTGAAGTGGGGGAAGCCGGAGAGAAGCACTCCGAGCCGGTTTTGGGATAAGACGAGGAGCCTGCATCTGAACAAGGAAGCTGCTCGGGTTCATCTCTTGGGGGTGTGACAACCGGTACTTCGTTAGCGGAACTGGGGGCAGAACACTCTGCTGGGGGTAACGAACTGTCCGCAACAGAGGGCACCTGTGGAATGGTATTTGGATGAGAATTGAGCTTGGCCGGAGCCAGCGGCAGGAATGGCGCCATCTGAGCCACTACCGTCCGGGACACACACTCCGTGATGCTAGCTGTTAACCGAGTCACCACTGAGGACACAATTTTCTCCACAGCCGCTGCTATAAGCGAAGCAAAAGCTGGGTCAGCTAGCGAAGGCTGTTGAACCTTGGACACCGCTTTGTCAACTGCCGCAACGATGGCGTTTATCACTGCGGGCTCGGTCAACGATGTAGTCTGCTTGGCGGCTACTCCAGCGTAACCATGCGCCCTTTCTTTAATAATGCCGAACGCTTCCTTACGTGAGCAGCGGCGCTTTTCTATGATGTCAAGCACTTGGGCTTCTTGCGCCCTCACAGGACAGTTGGAGTAATCCGCTGGATGACCAGCGCCGCACAAACAGCATATGACGTTCTCAGAGGAGCACGAGTCGACGGAATGGCTGTCACCGCACGAACGGCAGCGGATAGACGATTTGCACGCCTTTACAGTGTGGCCAAAGCGCCAGCAACTGAGGCACTGAAGAGGCCGAGGAGAGAGACGCTCGACTCGGTATACCAGAGGCCAAACTTTTATCTCAGTGGGGCATGAGGAGCCCACAAATGTGGCGATCACGGACTCAGTTGGGACCCTGTTGCTCTCCACGACGCGGCTGCAACGGTACACTGATGTCACTCCTGCCACCGCAAACTCATCTAGAATCTCGTGCGGAGTCATCTGGACATCGACACCACGAATAATGCCCTTCACGCATGCCAGGTGGGGGGGAACAAATGCACTCACCTGGCGAGAAGCGAATGTTGTGCATTTGAGGAGGTCTGCCACACAGGTCTCATCTGATGACTTACAGAGGACGCCGCCCTTTCCAAACGGCCGAACCTCGGATATTTGTTCAAACCTCTCGGTAGCAGCCCGAAGCGCCGCCTGCACGATCCGGGGGTTCTGTTACCAGATGGCTCCGCCGCTCACTTGGACCAGAGCTACCGGGATGCAAGTCACTCCACTGCGCTTCAGAGCCTCCACCGGCAAGTCCTGAGGTCGAATGGAGGCCGCCCAGGGGGAACTCCCCCAGCCCGGCGAGTCACGAGACATCCCTGCGCAGCTAAGTGCACCTGGAAAGCAATAAAGAGGAGCGAAAAACGACCAAAGAAACAAAAACCGCCTGACGGTTGGCCGATCACCTGAAGCACCAAACCTCTAGGGCGAAACTACGTCCTAGCAAGCAACCACGCTGGCAGACACGTCAGCTGGCAGCTGCTGGCTGGCTGCTCTTCTTCTTCGTTGTGGTCGTCATCGTCGTCGTCTTAACTGGGTCATGACCTAGTGGGGCATTGTCCGCCTATATATGAGTTCCGTGGCAATATTGAAACAAGACACTGGCGTCTGATTGCACCGAATAAAGCGAGAATGCTCAGCAGGCTGTTTTATACCTCAAAGTTTTGATGCTACCGACCAAAATAAAAGGTGAAAAACAATTTTCAGCTAGAATCATACATTTTAAACGATGGGGGCAAACTTAAAATGCCCAATATCTGTCTGCGTTCTCCTGAAAAAAGCTCATGACGATCGATCAAGATGTCTTACTGACACGCAGATAATAAAACACTTCGGTGGGGATGCAAGGTGTACAGAACGCCATCTTTTCCCCCGGGACCTTGCGGTTTTCATGATAAGTTCATACCGCCTTGCGTGCAGTTTTTTTTACAGGCAGGTAAAATCTGCTACGCCGTGTCACTAATTAACTGATTAGGTATTTTGCTATCTAAATATTTCCCTAACGAAGTTTTGAATTAACTGCGATCAAGTTAAAGATCCAGTTTAATTTTCTAACATCTGGGAGTATTTTTCAGGCTTCTCTTTTTGAGTATCTCCGTCGTGTGGGAAGGTGTGCGCTGAAAGGGAGAGTATCGAGAAAGCCTTTCTCTGTTAAGTAAGGGCTGGTCTGTATAAGCTCGCTCGCTTAGCGAGCGAACGCAAAGCGATTTAGCGTGTCCAGACGGGCCGTCGTTAAATTAAGGGTTAAGTGTGGCTTGATTGGTTGATTTCTTGAAATGGTTGATTGGTTTTAATGTTTTATTCGATTTTTTTAATGGCTGCTAAGGGGTTTATGCAGTCACTCATGCTCTTACGTGCTTTCGTAGGTCCGTGTGAATGTACATGAAGACATGGCAGATGGACCTTCCCGAATGTGAACGCAGTACTTCGACATTGCCGCGAACTTCAAAAGGTGACGGTTGTATGATGTTTAGGCCATAAACTACAACAATATTCCGTGGATAAAAAGCTCGGCCTGCCGAGAGAAAGTAAAACTACTGCGAAACGTGTATGTACTGCAAAAAAATTGTTTATGAATAAATCAGTACTGTACACGTATAGATGTAATTACACGCCGGGGAAAGGGAGTAATTCTGGTCTCATTTACGTAATAGGCAAGACAGATGAAGGGCTGCCATCGTGTGGACGAAATATTCGATCAAAAAGAAAAATATGCGCTTGCTCGTTTAATTGTTGCTCAACTCCTGTTTTTTTTTTGTCTCGCATAAAAAGCGTGCCTGGTAACGACGTGATTTAGCCAACTTCTGCATGTCACAAAAGAGCAAATCACAAACGAAGGTCGTTACTAGGCTAGACACACTTACCATGATGTGAAAGAAATAAAAAAGGCGACCACGAATATCCAAATACAAGAGTAAAAGGACAGCCATAAAACAAATACTGCATCTGCGGAAGGAGCGAGAAAAGTTACGCGTCGTCTCGTGTGCAAGCGAGCGTAGTTGCCAGGAGCCAATCGGGTAGGCGCAGCTGTACAAACAGAAACGATCGGAGTCTATATTAGCGGACGGACTATACGCCTCCGCGTTCGCCACCAATAGCAAAGTACGTGTCTGTGGGGCTGTGCCATGAAGCTGGCTTTCGTCCCGGCGGATCATTTGATCCTGGTTAACGATCCGCATAAGAACTATTGCGGCATCCGTACACTAGAGTTAGTTCGCCATGGGCTGTGTCGATGTCGATTCGGAACTGAATCATTAGGTTCCAGCACCGTTTGTCAGGGGCTAACTTACTTGCTTGCCACTGTTTTGTTGCTTTCTGTAATAGTGGCGTAGCTAGAAATTTCGGGTGGGTGAGGGGGGGGGGGGGGGCTGTGCATACGCCACAATAGTGCCTCCGACCTAATGTTACTGAATATATGTATATATATATATATATATATATATATACGGGACGGATGTTTTATATATATATAGGCCGGATGTTTTTCGGCCTTTCGCCACCCATGAACTTGCTGTATTTCCTGTCATCCCCATCACACGCGTTCATGCAGAATGTTCCCCTTCGGTCCCCCCCCCCCCTCTTTCTTTCGTTTTTTTTGTGTTTGAATTGTTTCTTTTCGCATGCCTTTGCAGAATGAGCACTGTATGGTGTGTGTGGTCGTTTGTGTGTTTGTTTCTCATGTGGCTTGTGTTTCGGGGCGCCGCCCCCACCCTGAGTCCGTACGAGTTTTTCCCAAAGCTGTCATTCCTGAGGAAGACCTGTCTCAGGTCGAAACGTTGGAAGTAAAGTATCCGAAGAGCGTACTTTTACTTTGTGCGTATATATATATATATATATATATATATATATATATATATATATATATATATATATATATATATATATATATATATATATATATATATATATATTGTTTAGTAAGTCGTCAGTACTATTTATATACGTTTTCTCAAAAGGAAGCTGAAGAAGACATAATTCATCAATGAAAATACCTCCCCGGCTACACCACTAATTTCGAGATGATTCTTAGTGCTTTCAAATGTTTCGTAACCAAACGCAGTTTTTTTACGGCTAGACGTATCTTCAATGAAAAAGGGAAAAGGGGAAAGCGAGATAACTTTAACTTGAGATGTGGGGTGTTTGGCCTTAGGGTAGGAATGAGTAAAGGAGTTGGGCTGCACTGAATGTCTTGCAGAGCCAGTCGGATGGCTAGTGTTACAGCAGCAGCCGCCGGCACTAACAAGTGGTCGCAACAGCCGGCAAGATGCAATAATCTTATGAAATAATCCGAAATGTCATTGTGCCTTTTGAGTACTTGTGGATTTGAGCACTTATGCCCGGTACAAAAGCGACTACTAGTGCAAGCCGTCAACAGAAAACAAGAAGTCTAGTGGACGTTTGTGTGGATGCGGGGTGGTAACATCTTCCAGTGCACAGACGGAGGAGGAAGAAGAATGAAACTGATCAACGCAGAAGACCACGCTAAAATGTCGTAGTAAGTGGAACAATATGGTGGCCTGACGCGACCTAAGCTTTTCCTCAGCTCTTAGTAACTTCGCCGATGTAAATACGGAGGGTATTTTTCACGTAAATTTTCGTTCCTCTAGTAACGAGTTTGGTGACTTGCAAATATTCTTTGATTCCTTAGAATTTTCTTGTGACGTCATAATGCTAAGTTATACACGGAATTATGATTAATCTCAGTATTTCGTGCCGGAATGTTACACGCATTTTTTTCTTTATACACCTGGTCGTCGATGTGGAGGAGGTACATGTACATTCGTAACACAAAACCGCTGTACGGGTTACAAAGGTTTGGTTAGCAAGAGCAGATTTTGAAATACTAACAGCTGAGAGTGAAAGGTTATTTAGGGTGGTGTATCGACCTCTCAGCAGCCAACGAAACCATCTTTTTAAATTGTGGATGCACTTTTGGATTATGCATCGACTAACGAACGTATTCCATATTTGTTTTTAGATATTAACTTGGACTTAAAATTGACATTGCCAGAAGTGACAAAGCTCTTATCCTTACTGGATGGGTACGGATTCACCAATACTATACACTTTCAAACGCGTGTAACCTGCCCGACGGCAGCAACTCTCGGCCTTGTTATAACGGACGCCAGTAAGGATAACATAAATGTAGTAACTGTGGCCTGTGAAATCAGCAACCATTTTCCTACGTTTGCGTTTGTTCAGAGCGTTTTCTCGCATGCTGTTGACGATGTGCCGCGCACATGCTGTTGACGCATTGACACGAATAGGGTGGAAACCTTTCGGAATGACATCCTCTCTGCCGACTGGAAAAAGATAACGTTGCTTACAGATGCTGACGCAGTGTACACTGCTCTTCTAACAAAACTAACGGCCATTTATGAAAACCAGTTTCTACGTACCCGCGTAAATGCAAAAACAAACCCTGGATAACAGCAGATTAAATTTATAGAAATAAAATCGAGGGAAAGCTATTTGCCAAGTTTATAAAGCGCCAAAAACCCGAGAAATTGCGTCGATAAAAAATATCACAATAAATTAAACCAAGTACTAACCATAGCTGAATTAAATACTTTAAAAACCTGTTTTTAGATACATCCGAAAATAATGCTCGGGATCAGTGGGCTATAGTATATAGAGCGTTGCATCTGCGCTCAAAGTTTTCAGAACCCTAAATTAATAAAGATGGCGTAGTTCTAAGAGGAAAGAGCCTTCTGATGAATTAAATAATTTCTTTGATAACTTTACGAAAGCGCTGTGTGTTGCACTGGACTCTAAAAATGGTTATGTGCATGAGGCGCAAGGATTTGAGAATCTCTGTGTATTTTCCAAACAAGTGAAGGAGACGTGTTGTTAGCTTTCACAAATTTACGGTCTAGAAAAGCTAAGGATATAGATGACATCCAAATTCGGCCGTTTAATTACGTCACAGATTTATTTGCTCCAGCCGTGGTTTATGTATACAATTTGCCATTCGGGAATGACGCTTTTCCTAAACAAATGCGAATAGCAAGGTAAGTCGCTATACAGAAAGCTGGCCCTACTTCGGATTTGTCGAATTATAGGCCTGTCTCAATCCTTCTTGTTTTGTCAAAAAACCTTGATAAACTTGTTAACTCCAGTATAAGTAACTTCCCCACTAAGCCCTCAGTTATTTCCGATTGTCAATCAAATGCGCTGCTGAGCACGAAGACCCACGTTCGATTTCCCGCCGGACAACCGCTTTTCTGATGGTGGCGAAAAGCAAAAACGCCCGTGGGTACAAAATTTCGGCGCTCATTAAAGATCCTCAGGTGGTCAAAATTAATCCGGAGCCCTCCACTATGGCACGCCTCATCGCCTGTGTTGCGTCGGCGCTTTAAACCCTACAATAAAAATCAATTTGGATTGAGAAAGCATAAAGCAGCAGAACTGGCACTGACTCAACAGAAAGAAATCATTATTAACTCATTTGAGAAGCAATTACTTGCTACTGGAATTTATATCGATTTCTCAAAAGCCTCGGACATCATCAACCAGATAAATGTGGCTGCATTTCCCAATGAGTCATTATAGGCTATAACCAGTACTCTGCATTTTAAATAAGAGATGTGTGAGAGAGGCAGCTTCGTTTAATGCTGTGTAAACTTAGTCACTATGGCATTAGAGGAAGCTGCCTCTCCCTCAGACTCTTATTTAAAATACAAAATACCGGTTCTAGCCTACCATGACTCATTGTGACATGCAGTCAATTTTGTCTGGAGTACCACAAGGTAGCATTTTGTGTCCTCTGTTGTTCTTAATATATATAAATGATCTATTTTATAGCACTCTTAAGGTGTAGCCAAATCGGCGGCTTCGCAGGCTAAACTCACCAGTATCATTAAAGACTTTTCTTTCACTCTATTCTTTCAGCTCATGTTATTGCTTACGCTGATGGCATTACAAAGCTAGCAGCAGGAGCTACAGTGCCTGAATTATCGATATACGGCTATAAAATTCTAAAATATCTAAGTCTATAGCGAAGTAAAAACTGTCTTAAGATTATCAGCAACAAGACGAAGCCTGAGATATTTCGAACAAAAACAAATCAAATTCGAGTTGTCAATATTCAACTTGTGCTCAGTATATACAGAATGGAGATCGTGCGTAGTGTAAAATGCTTTGGTATTATGTTCTAACAAACACTTAATTGGGACATGCAAATTGACAGTGTACGCAAAAAATGAATAGGATGAATGGGGTGATATATCGACAGCGATAAGCCCTTCCCAGACTGATTAAATTATTATTTTACAATACCTTTATGCTTCAAATTATCACCTTATGCCACAAACTGTGTAGAACAAAAAACTAAGAAGGATAAATTGATACTTCTTGCAGCACAAAAACGACAATTAAGGCTTTTTGCTAATGTAGAGTGGAAAGCCCATACAAAACAATACAGTGCCGAGTTTGACATTCTTAAGGTTGCTTCATTCTACTCGATCCAATTGCTTTCAATCTACAAACCTGCAATAGTCGCCAATAACAGTGCTGTGTTGTATATGTTTCAGCTTGTTCGTCATGAACCAGCTTTCTGCGTACGCCATCGTGCCTTGTAGTGATTGCCAATCTGTTGCCCCAATCATTGTTTCAAATGTGTTGTGTATAACTCACCGAGTCTTTCAAATACACTGGAAGAAAATTATGTTTCTATAAGGAGAATCTCAAAGAAAAAGTTAACGAGGCTGATGTACAATTTTTTAGCCTTTGTTATAATCGGGCTTATTCCTATTTGGATGTAGTTCTGGTTGCCGGTTGTCGGTACGGCAGGTTTGCTTTGTATAGGTGCTCTTTTTCTAAAGCTGCTTTTTTTAATAGTAACGGACAGTGTTGATTTTACCATTACTTTGGTGTTTCTGCGTGCTATTACTGCTGTTGTCTTATGTAGGACGTAAGGGGTGCTCGAGCTGCAAAGGTAAGCTTTCTTTCTTCCGTCCCGTCTCGTATTGCATTTTGTACTGTACATAGAGAAATAGCTCCTTTATCTTATGTTATCTTATCTGAATTCAAGGCACAGGCATGGCGTTTTGACGTCCCGTTTTGAATGAACTGGACGATTGGCCTAACTTCTGGTTTTGAAACTGTAAACTGATTTGAAAAGTAGGTCTTCTTGCAAGAAACTTGCTCTTTCTTCACATGAATTGCTCCTTCAAAAGTGCCTGCTCATAAAAAAATTAAGCACTTTGGAAATAGCATCGAACGAATTTCCACGAAGAATTTATTTAAGTGAAACTTCTGATAGATATAAAGAACGCTAGTGCGTATTCTGGACCAGAAAAACGTGGTTCTGCTGTAGTGACTTTAAGCGTGCGGTAGTATTTCGTGCAGAATAGGCAAAATTAAATCAGCAGCTGCATTTGTGGAATATTTTGGTTGCATGTCAGAAAATCGTACCACTTCACAGGCAACATAACCTAAATTGCAAATAAACGGCTTTGTGTACCCCTCATCATTTTCTCTTTCCTTTACCCCTTCACAGCAGTCGGCGACGCTAACCAGCTCCCAGCTTCGGCTTCGGCTGGTGAATAGGGCGCGGAGAGCCGGCTATAGCCAGGGAGTCCTGGACTGAGGACACCCCTCAGTGGTTCGGAGTGACTGGGCTCACAACAGATGGGATAAATAAAGTTTTTCCTCCCGCTCCTCCTATAGCGAACATAAATTCACTACGCAAATTACATTTCTTAATTTTCTGACAGACACGATTCTATTCTCGTGATCTTTCTAAAATCAAGAAATACCTGTGTATTTCGCGCCACTTCTATGTGGAAGCGTTGGATGTCGCGTGCCGCGTGCGTTTATGCATATTTTCGGGTAGGGCTTCTCGTTAGATGGACACAGTGATCTCATTCAGTCGTGTTTAAGAAACTACAAAATTCTGAATATATGTACTAATGAGAGCAGCTTAATGTCCAGCAGATGAAATCATAATTTTGCGTTCCGTGGTTGGAGGGTGGAACTCTGCAAACACCTAAAACATTGCGGTTTTAGATGCCTAGCCAGTAAACGTCTGGGCCCATGACGCATGCGCGATTCCGGTTGCACTAAAATATTTCGGTAAACACGTTAAAAACACAAAAAGAAGTGTGAGGTAAACGCCCCTTGAAGCGGCAACATTTACAGCACATGTTTCCGGACCATATTTTTAAAAAATGCGCCCGAAACAATTAGGCGTTTTATTAACCGGTTCCTACGTGAGCGAATGAAGATATTCATATTAGTAATGCAGGTATTAGTGACATGCATTTTAGAAAAAAAAGGTAACTCCCACATCCTTCTGAGGTGTGTCGACTGACGCCATTTTTGTATTTCAATAATATGGTATATAAAACAAGTGTGGTGGCTGACAGATTTTCAGACTTTCAAGTCAATAAAAACGGTAGCTAGATTAAGAAGTCTAACATCGCGCTAGGTGGAATTGCAACAGTTTCATGTGGCACGAGATGTTTACGGATTATGTAGTATGCCATTGGTTTTTAACTTAAAACTTAATGGATAATTGAAAACTAAATAATAATATCAACATTGTCATTATTGTAAAAATAGTGTAAAGTTTATAGCAGCGTAAAAACTGAAATTTTCGCTATGAGCCATAGTTAAAGAGCTTAGAGGCCATCGCTACATGCGTAGTTATGCCATGTTGAAGCGACTGGTAATTTAGTTTTCGGGAACACTCATGTTTGAGAAATATTTCGCTGTTATCCTTGGAAACACCATGTCATATAAAGGAGACAGCAAAACTGCCTGTTTTTTAAAAATTTGTCTCCGCGACGTATCTTTACAAAATAAGCCTGGATTATAATGTCGCCTTAGAGCTGTACTTCATTTCAGCATTTGTAAGCTTTGAGTCCTTTTGTAAGGCATCTCGTTATTATTTTTCTTCAAGAATGATAAATGAAGGCCCTGAATGGTGCAAGAAAGCTGCCAAATTTAAGCAGGCACAGTTTTCGCAACTTAAAGACTAAACTCTGGCGAAGACGCAGATAAAACAAAGAAACGCTCAAATTAGGGCCTACGCCGCCAGGAAAGTAATTTTTTGACGGTGAGCAATTAGGGACAGAGAACAATCTATTGTTTCTCTCCCTGGTGCTCAGGGAAGAGCTTATTCCTCCCTACACAGCCTAGTGAGTTGTTATGTCTGTCTTATTTTATTTTTCAGTCCCGTTTTAAGTCTACCAAGATGGAATGATGAAGAAATATAAACAAGGTACAGGGAAGAAGCCATTACTGTATTAGAGTATGCATGCAAAACAGGGAACGCTAATTAGACCACGGCGCAGTAATTTTGCATACCAAAAAAAGCGCACGAAGAAGAATATCGTTAACATGAAGTTCTCCTACATAATATGATTTTACTTGAAACCAGAGTATTTTTTGAAACAAAGTGCTAAAGGCAAGTGTTTTCCAACATTTTGGATATTTAGAAGCGGCACAGGATACGTTTTTTGATGCAACCGATAAGAAAACCACACCCCATATTTTTTCTGCAGTAAATACGCATTTGCCCATTTCGTCGCATCGAGCCTGCGTAGCGTCGGCGCGTTAAACCCCACAATCAGACAATTTCGTCGCATCGAAAGAACTCATAACTCTACTTTCCCAGTAAGGAATTTGCGTTTGTTCTGTGTGTTATTGCACGAGGAACACCAAATCCAGTGCAGGCCTTTATTCGTGCTTGAATTGCGTCGAAAGGTCTAATGCTAGATGCTCAACCCAAACCTCGCTAGAGGAACGTCTGCGTAGCGAGGGCATTTGGTTCGGTCCACCGTTTTGTTAAACTAATCAACGTCGACGTCAAGAAAAAAAAATTGCCACCATCTTCCGCGAGGGGAACCCTGGGGTGATGCAAGGCATCTCACGGGGTTCAATTCGCGTTTTCGTTATGTTGGTTACCCGAATGTGGTTGAAGTGTAGCGAACCTTAAATGATGCTCAATCACACGTACATTTCTAATTACGCGGTAGCAGGCATGTTAGTGTCCATTTCAACTCATCGGAGCAGCATTCGGAGCAGTAGCAGCAAGAGCGACTGACGGAGCGACTGAGGAGCGCGCTGCAGATACCGTGGTTATATAGCCGCTCTGCGAGAGAGAGTGATGAGAGAGAGACACGCATGCGCACTAACGCACAGTTGGCATGGCGAGGAGAACGTGCTAACGCAGCTGGCGGGCGAGGGGAAAGGAGGGTTCCGGACGGACGCCGGATGGAGGGACAGGCCGAGTGTAAGAGATGCCTTGCATCTAAAAAATTGTCGCCATCCCGCCCTGCGAAATTGGATGTCCAGCAAAGCTGTTGTTAACCTCTACAAATGGGGATAGAGAAGGGTATGAAATGTTTCTCGTCGTCTCGGTGGGCTTGTCGCTTTCGCTCGGCTAGTCTCACTAGAGGAGGGTACAGAGTATCGGCTCTCTTTTCGCCTATTGTGCCGTGCCGCCGCCGTGACCATTGGCCAGTTCGTATTACGTGACATTTGTTTACACTGTGATCATTCATGGGAGCTGCCATTCTGTTGTTTATGCATTTTAGTCGGTCAACTCTGGTAGGCTTAGCGTGTCCGCCCTGCTCCGTGGCTGCGCGCTACTGACGTCGTACCGAACGCGAATCAAAGATAACGCGTGTTACAGCACTTCAGCAGCGGAAATACGTCCAAAGATACCGTTTTGCTGCATCTTCGGTAGGGTTGTTAATAAAGGACCCGGTCAAAGTCAAAGTTAGCACAGAGGTCGTAGATGCGCCAATCTCACAACAGTGATAAGCGCCAAAATGGCCGCCGTGGCTGACTTTCGTGCCTCAGTTGCGGTACTCTAATACCTTATTTACTGACACTACGCTCGGCTTCTCTGGCGGCAAATACGGGGTCCTGTCTGGCCTCTCACTTGTGCTCGGCCTCTTGAGCAAGAACTGCTCTAATTTAGGGACAATAGTACTGCCTAACCTTCAAAGATAATCTGATAATCTGCCAACATAATTTTTACCATGGTGGGGGGGGGGGGGAGGGGGCGGTGGTGGTTCACAGGCGCCTTATGATCCGTAATGCGGTTTTGATGCTTGTTTTGTGGTTTCCTTAAACGAATTCTGAGCTCTATGTTATGTGCCTGATTACCTTGACGCATGCGTTCGCCGTATTAGGCCTTGGCGCCTCTGCGTTTTTGCCGACGAAGATGAAACCGTTGGGGGGTAGAGGCATACAACTCTGCGGTAAATTTGTTGCTTAAACAATTATTCGATATAGTCTGCGCTGACGAAAGTGCCTTCGTCAAAAAATGACCGCGAATTTGCCTGCGTCGCAGACAATATCTTTGAAGGACGAAGTCTTCTGCCCCGTCTGCCAAGTAACTGTCTCACCTGTCTCATCCGCGCACCTCTCCCGCGGTTCCGCCTTCAATTTTGCCGGGTTCTCACGGCTGGCGTCGCATCTGTTGGGACTGTTGGGACTTAGCGCTCGAACCACGAGTGCAAAACTCGCGTGTTAGCTTCTTTTTGTGATCAAATCATTGCTTTCAACACCTTTTTATTTTACTCTCGTAAAAACCAAGCACTCATCAACTTTTAATTAAAAGAACACTGCAAACACAGCTATATATCGACGTTTTCCTCAAATAAGCGTAATAATACATTTTCTGAGGAATGGTGACAAATACTGAGCGTATTCTTAGTCTTGCTGGATTGAAACTGTTGTGCCTCTAAAACCGTCTTGCTCAAAATTATTTCAACTTTGGCCAGGTTGCTGAATCAAATGAGCTTTTCGTAATTGGAGAGAAGGAGTTCCTGAGGCAGCGGTCATGTGCTTTCGTTTCTCTACAGGAAGGGCCAGTAGCGCTAACATTCAAACGAGTGTAACATGGCTGCTTCGCCTTTTTAAAATACATTCCATTTCTTTTCGTTTATAGCTATATATGTGCTCCTATAATTAAACAATGGCATCCCGACTCCTGTACATAGTGACGTGAATGTGGTGACCAGTCAGAATCTGTGTATGCCTACCTGTATACATTGTACAACAATGTTTTGTGTCCTCTGTTTGTAGTGTAAGGTTTTGCGGGTATTGTCAAATGAACTTTTTCGACAAGACAGACAGACAGACAGACAGACAGACAGACAGACAGACAGACAGACAGACAGACAGACAGACAGACAGACAGACAGACAGACAGACAGACAGACAGACCACAATGCTCACCTTTGAGTAGCCGAAGAAAGAATATCGTCTTTAAAACCAGCCTTTAAAACCGTTGCCTTTTCTCGAGGAATGCGGCCAAAGATCTATATGAGCGAACTCCGTAAGTACACTGGTATCCTTAGGGACTAACGCCAAAAAAATGGAGTTCTGTTTAACTTTATTTTCCAGCATACAGAATAGTATGGTCGATGAGCAAGACGATCAATACCAGCAGCTTGCGACATTTTTAAAAAGACCAATCCTTTTTATAATTCGGAAGAAAAATGAGGGCACGATGGCGCGCAGTAGAATAAAAGGTTACGGGCACCTTACGACGCACAAGGGTGCGAGGTCTCTGCGTTAAGTTCTTACTACCAGCCTTGTAACCATTTGCGTTGCTTGGGCTAGTTGAAGAAGCCCTTTTACTTTTCTAACTTTTAACAGCGGATCTGTTTGAGCTTTCTTTTGTCCGTGAGGATCGTTAACAGCAAATTCCGCTAGGATAAGAGGAGATCGGAAGGATGATAAATCAAGAAGTGCGAGGGAAAGTGGCCAGGAGGGGAGGGGCTGACGAGCAGGTGTTGGGACTGCACGCTTCAAGAAAAAACGCCTCCCGTTGGCGGAATCGAACATTGTGTCCATAGAGTTATGAACCCGGCGTCTTTCGAATTGCGCCAACATTGCACTCTGGGCGCGCAGAATTTCCTTTGGGTTTGAAGAGCGGGCGTTGGCTTGGGCTTTGGCTGAGTTGAAGTAGACTTTGGCTTCAGAATTTAGCCCTTTGGATTTTGGACTTTATGAGGGTGGATGTTGGACGTTGTTTTAACTTAGTTTGCATAAAAAAAGCTGCACTTTTTAACTGTCTTTATCTTAACGAAGGGGAAGACCTGTGAAAAGCCAAGTTAAAGCTATGCTGAAGACCACCAGCTCCGCTAACTAAGTCGTCGTCTCTGAGTTCCGAAAGTGGCCGAACTTCTTTTATGTATGAGGGCTGGATTTTAAAACTACCTTACCGCAGTCAGGATGCTACAAAAGTGACCCGGCTTTTTTGGTATATTTTTGGGGACGCATTTTTAAAGGAAATTTCAAGGAAGTAGTCAAAGGCTCCTGACTGAGGACGAAGGGCCACGTTAAGTAAGGAGCGTTTTGAAATCCGGTTCTAAAAATTCACGAAAGAAACCCAGGATCTCTTTTGTAGAATTTTCACTATCGCAAGAAGCATTTTAAAATATTGCCCTTGGTGCTCGCAATTCTATTCAACAGAACGTTTTTTTTTTATTAAGGAAGCACCTTATGGAACAAGAATGCCCGATTCCTATTCATTTTTTCTGTATTTCCTGCAACTCTCGGGGCAAAAGAAGTATTTTATCAGTTTCTAGTCACGCAGTGAGAGTCGCCAAATGGGAAGGGGCAACAAAAACAGCTCCCTGGCGTTGTGTTTTTTGCGGTTGTGGTGATGAATGACCGGTAGTGTAAAAAGGAGATAATGTAAACCTGCCACTGCGTTGATATTCAAGAAGTGAAAAAAAAGGTGTAAGGTTTGAAGGAACTGAGAAGGTGAAAGTTTTCGGCCTCACCCGATTGTAAATGCCGGGAAAACCCTCGAAATGCTTTTCTTTTTTAGTAGCGAAAAGTAGCACTTTTTTTTGCTAAAGAAGAAGAAAAACATCCCTGTAAATTGTGTTATGTTATAAATCAAAGTGTTGCGGTATTTTTCTTCCCTTTATCTGCTTTTGTACGCGTATACCAGTGTGTTATATATGTTAAATATGTAAAATAGGTTCTAAAATAGGCTGCTTCGGTTGCCCTCAAATATTATTGTCACAGCTTTTAGTCACAAAATGTTTTTCCTACTGTATGCGTTTTCAGCAAACGTGACTGTGCGCGCGCGTGCAAATGGGCACTTTCGTGAAGACGGAAGGAGTGCGTGCGCTGAAGGACCAACGGAGATTTGAGAAAACACACTAGCCGGCACCACAGAGATTCAAAGATTCAGCCTCGTTGCCGGTCATTGCAAGATCAATCTGCAGCTTCTTTCGTGTCATAAAAAAACTACTTGAGTTCCATTCCAGTCCTGGTAAATGCTCTGGCAGTAGATTGGCTAAAGTCTTTGTCACAGTCAACTGGCGTATAGACAGCATAGCTGGATCACTCAATTTCTGAAAGGCAAAACAACTACAAATGCATAACCGGGTTTCTGAACGGCAAAAACAACCGTAGGAAAAAAAACTCCTCTCTCCAACTCTGGGTCGTCCAGTTGGCGTAGAACGCTGCCAGGGCCTAGGGGCTTACGGTGCCGTCTAGGGAGGAGGAATAGTCATCCTTGCTCACAAAAGGAGAAAAATAAAGTCCCTCTCTTTTTCTCTGTCTCTCCCACTTTTTCTTTCTATGGCCAAGCACGGGGGAGGTACCCGCGGGAAGAATTGGCGAAGAATGAATTAGGCTCCGCGTACCACTCGAGAGAGGAAATAGGATTTATTGGGCCCACTTGATAAGAGTGGTCTTACGTATTCTTTTAGACGCGAAGCACCTTAAGGCGAAGTCTTGACCGGTGTCCGGCGTCCGTGCTCACGGTACAGCACAATGTAAATCGAAACATCTCGTTAACAAGAGCAAAGGTTAACAAGAACAAAATAAAAGGTTCACAAAAGGTTAGAGAGAGAGCGAGAGAGAGAGAGAGAGAGAGAGAGAGAGAGAGAGAGAGAGAGAGAGAGAGAGAGAGAGGAGAGAGAGAGAGAGAGAGAGAGAGAGAAGAGAGAGAGAGAGAGAGAGGAGAGAGAGAGAGAGAGAGAGAGAGAGAGGATGCACAACATTGTGTAAATCGAAATATCTGTGAACAAAAGGTTCACAAAAGGTTAGAGAGAAAGTGCTTCTGGAGAGCCGTGCTGCGCCTGCACGAGGAGCATTGGATTAGACTGGATAGGATTTGAATTTGATTGAAATGGCTTCGATTGGATTGGATTGGTTTAAATTGAATTGAATTGCATTGTATTGTATTGGATTGAATTGAATTGAAAATCGTTTTGGCAGAAGTAAGCACTCTCACGGGTAATTTACGGTAAGAACGATCCCCAGTGCTTCGCCCACTCGTCATGATTCAGTTCGTAGAGATGCGTGAATTTTTTTGCAAGGGCTCGGCCGGCCCCATAGGCATGAGCGGCCTGCCTTGCTGCTCGACTAGGTCCTGTTCCTCCAGCAGCGGCGCTGTACGGTGCAGCCTTCTCGCTGCATGTCGTTGCGTATGTTTAGTACAGGTGTGCTGTGTTTCTCTTTGTTTGTAGTGGTGTACGGGCATTCCCACATGACGTGTGAGAGTGTGGCCGGCCTGGAACAAAATCTCAATTTCGGTCTATATAGGTCGGGATAAATCTGATGATACAGGAATTGGTTTGGAAAAGAAATAATATCCAGTAATCGTAGTGCGACTGCCTGCTTTCTATCGTGTTACTAGAGGTGGCCGAGATGTGATTGCCTGCCCTCCCTATAGTAGTTGAGAATTTAGAGATACTTGAGAAGCCTGCCACCATTCTGAGGTGGGTTCGTGGGTGCGACCTGCAAGTTGTTTTGTCAATTGGTGAGATTACAAGCTAACTGATGTCCCTCCTGCCTGTCTTCCAAGGTAGCGTGTACAGGACCCCATAGTACCGTCACTCCCTTGCTGACTGCAGGCTTAAATAGTGAGATAGGTAATTCTTGCTTTGATGAAACCAAATTTTTTGTTCAGTGATTTGTTCTGGCAATTTGAAAACGTGGGGGAAACGGTTAGCCAGTATTCTACCCTTGTGCCGAGGGCGCTGGCTGGCAAAATAATTTAGGTTAACTTTGACCAATTCTTATGCCCTTTGTGAAGACGCTTGATTTTGTTGTTTCGATGAATTACTAATTTCTCGTCAATAAATGTAACTACCAATTTTAAAATAAACAAAAAGGTAAAGCTTTTGAGGCATACTCCACTAAGCCGCAAAATACTTTAGCTACGTGTTTATTTTGTGCGGCAGATGCTTCATTTTGGAAGGGTGGCATGTGAGGTCTATTAATGCTTAGCATTCTTTGCCGAGTACCGCCACAGACGAAATTGTGTCACGCTCTGCATTTCCATAAAAATGCAAGTATAGCGGAACTTCCACCTGTAATCGCTTTAATGGCGTAAATGGAGATAGCTGGCCCCACAAAATTTTGAAACACTAAAAAATGGGAACTATAAAAAAATTACGAAAAACGGCGAAGCGTGTAACGCCCTGCATTTCCACAATAATGCAGATTCCGCAAAATTTCCACTTATAATCGTTATAATATAGTAAATGGAGATAATTGGCCAGACATGATTTAGAAAAACACAAAAAATGTGGCTGGGAAAAACTCACATTCCTGACAAGCGGCATTAGAATATTAGAATGCTACGCATTAGCAGTTAATTCTCTCAATTTCTGCAGAATTGTTCTTATTTAACCTAAAATATCGCTAATTTTAAATAAGTAGCACCTTATTGTGTTTAGCTTCACATGGTATACCTCTATAAAGCGCGAAAACGGCATGGCAAAGCTTTTTTTCTTGCCATATTTTTTTGCGCTTTTGTAAAGTTTGCTTTAGCGCAAGTTTATATTTTGCTATATAACTAAATCCTTCTAGTTCCTTGAAATGTGTTAGTATAAACTTATTTTCCTTCTTCTTTAGACCAAAGAAGCTTGAATATTATACAATAACTTTTACTTGGTACATAAACTGCGGAAGAATGAGGCTCTTTTTCCCCCGCAAAAAGAAAACGTTTTGTTGCCACAAACAAAGCAATTGTTTGTTGCAGCACAGCATCGCAGGAGACAGAGTATAGCTGTCAGCAGGTCGATATTTGCGAGTTTCGGGAGTCCGGTTGGTCCGGTGCAAATAACAGATACTGCACTAATTCTCGACGCTTGGGAACCTTTAAAGATGACGTGATGTCCTGATCAAGTGTTTGCAGTTGTGTTAGGAAGAAAGAGCTGCAATGTAAAGTTTAGCCGACGGGGCCAAAGGCCAGTTGGAAGCGTTGGGCAGCGATCCAACAGCAGGCGAACCCTCCTATTCGCAGAGGTTGGAGTCCTAAGCACACAGAAATAAGGCGGAGACGTCGCATATCATCTACTCTTCCGGGGTGCCCTTGTGTTCACACGGAATTGAATTGTAGTTTTTGAAGCGGCGAATATTTCTTGCTTTGCCCAGAACAAGAGAAGGTCTCTCCTCGCTACCAACACAGGAGAACTGCTATCCTGTCCTTGCTGACTTTCCCAACGATGCATTCTATATCACGCCGGTTGTCTTATCGGCCATCTCCTCAGAAATTACGGCTGTCTCGTCGCAGTTGAAGACGTCTTTTGCAGCATAACCTTCTAGAATGGTTGGCAGCAGCTCGCCTTTCCAATTCAGAGACGGTCTCATTGTTAACGACTTTTTATTTTCCGGACTGCACGTGAACTGAGCGTTCGTTTCGATGCTTCAAACGTGCGAACCAACCGTTAGTTTGAAGTCTTTTTTCTCGATTGAAAAGCAACCTTCACAGCTTGCTCTTTGGGTTCGAGCACGTGTTCAACACTTTGTGTTCAACGTACATGAAACACGTTGGGGTGTTTGATGCCGCACCTAGTGAAATCACTTTTACAGAGCTGCTCTTACACGTTCTCACGTGCACAACCGTATTTTCGTCCTCTTGAATAGACAGAGAGAGAGAGAGAGAGAGAGAGAGAGAGAGAGAGAGAGAGAGAGAGAGAGAGAGACAGAGATAGATAGATAGATAGATAGATAGATAGATAGATAGATAGATAGATAGATAGATAGATATAGAGAGAGAGACAGAGAGAGAGAGAGGGAGAGGGAGGGAGAGAGAGATGAATATATATATATATATAGATAGATAGATAGAGAGAGAGAGAGAGAGAGAGAGAGAGAGAGAGAGAGAGAGAGAGAGAGAGAGAGAGAGAGAGAGAGAGAGAGAGAGAGAGAGAGAGAGAGAGAGAGAGAGAGAGCTTTTAGTGAGGATTTCCATGCGTGGCGGTGGCTTCTTGTTCCATAAGTACAAGCATGATCCCTGCACGTTCTGCCCTCTCCGTCAGAACGACCTGGTCGGCGAGGTTTGTGCTGGGAAGTGCAGTGGTGGGCCACTGCTGAGGTTTGTGAATGCGGCAAGTCCGGGTTTTGAATGTATTCCCAGACGAAGTGGTGCAGAGAGCCTAAACGGCCGCAGAACTTGCATTTGCAGTAAATGGTGGTTAGGAAACTGGGTAGTCAAACCGGGTGAGACACCGTAGTGGTCTGTAATAAGCGGAGTGCGGAGTCAGGTTTTTGGACTTGATGTCTGGCTGTGAATAGATCCTTCGTTGTAGCCTGCGATGGTGGGCAATGTTCCTATGGGACAAAATATGTGCGGGTTCAGGATCTCTCTACCTTGACGTGGCTAGCGAGTGCGCAGGCCGTCGCGTGGGCGAATTCTTTCCCCGCGAGGAAAGTATATGCCGGGGCCCAAGTACCATTACCTTCCGATTTGGGCTGTTTGCGCTCAGGAGGCGGTGCGCTTCTGTGATGTCGAGGGAGCATCGGAAAAGGGTTAGTCTGGGCCCGTGTCTCTAGTGACGCTATTTTCTGCGCGAGTTTGGGGTCTTCTGGTCGTCTAAGGGTGTGATTCTGTGTAGTTTTATTACTCTTTTGCTCCTCTCTTACTCCTCGAACTGGTGCCTTTAATGATTGTTACTACCTGCTTAGGCTTTACGACGCATGCATCAACCTCGTGAAGGATCGTCTGCTTCTCGTGAAGCATAAGAACGTTTCGTTTTGGCATGGTGGCCAACACAGCTGGCACGGTGCAACATTCCCCGGTCTGCACAATGAAAGGTCAGGTGCTTTGCGCGAAGGGAAAACTGAAGATAGTAGGGTTCTCTGGTGAGAACCGGGAACCACTCCTTTTCTGCAACCGGAAAATGCATGCAGCTGGTTGCGAAAACTCCGTAACCTCCAACCCCCGCCGCTCGTCTGCTGCGGGAACCACTTCTGAATTTTTTATCCTACGTATAGTGAATTATTGATACCCTTTAATTTTTTATGTTTATGACAGCGTATGACACTGTATGACAACTGCATCTTACCGGTATTCACCCACGGGACAGAGATTTGGAGGCTGACTGAGTGGGTTCAACTTTAATTGAGGACGACTCAGCGAGCAATGGAACGGAACATGATAGGGGTAACATTAAGGGACAAGAAGAGAGCGGAGTGGGTCAGGGAAGAAACGCGTGTTAAGGACATATTAGTAGAAATTAATAAGAAATGGACGTGGGCAGGGCATGTAATGCGAAGACAAGATAACCGCTGGTCATTAAGGGTAACAGAGTGGATTCCTAGAGAAGGCAAGCGTTGCAGGGGGCGGCAGAAAGTTAGATGGGCAGATGAGGTCAAGTTTGCGGGGATAAATTAGTCGCAGTTAGCACAGGACCGGGATAATTGGAGATTAATGGGAGAGGCCTTTGCCCTGCAGTGGGCGTAGATAGGCTGGTGGGGATTTAGGAAAAAGAGAACACAGGGGTCACAGAATTTAAAACTGGATGCTCGGTTTGGTTTCACTATGTTTATGTATTGACTGTGTGCGGATTTCTATATAAAGGTTTCCCTGTATGTACTACACATTAATTTTATATACTACACATATATACTTATACATTATCCTGTACGCTTAGTGGTAATGTAAATGCATGCGTTACGTATTTATGTATCTGATGTTACATAAGATTCCACACCGCTGGCGCAAGCTTAGGGAGAGACTCAACTTATAATTTCCCTAGTGTAGTTGCTGAGAAATTAGGGAACCCAAGAACATTTCGAAGCTAAGTATAGGAACACCGCGTCCCCGTTTCTTACGTAATGAGGGAATACTGGCACCCACTTATTTTTACTTCCCATTAAAAGTAAATTAAAGCCGACTTTCACGATTTCACCCACGCGAAAGTTGCGACATGACAGCTTCGTCACTGAATTAGAAACCCTAGTTTTAGCTGTGGCACTTGCGTGCCAATCGATTTCTCGGACTGCGCATTGCTAGTAACCCGGGAAACTCGGAGGAGGGACACAAATGGACACAGAGCCCCCGAGGCTTTGTATTCTGTCCAAGGCGGGTACACGTTGGAAACAAGCCTGGGGAATATAAGTGTATACGGCAGCTCGACGCAAATTAAGAGACGCAATGTGTCAACCACGGCCCTAACTTCACGGAGTTTGATGCCGCTGTATTCTTACCTTTTTCCCGCACCTGTCTGATGCGGAAGCTAGCTGTGCGGAAACGAAATGGATCTGTAAACGAACGCAACGGGCGCGAGCGTATGTCTGGCCTTTCGTTGGGTCTTCATAAATAAAAAGACAGTGCCGAGAACGCTGGTTTAGTTTCTGACTGGTGCCGTATGGACACGCCGTCATCTGATTTCACAATTGCCGTTAACTTCTTGGCGCGGTGAGAAGTTATTGGACCAGTGAACGTTGTTCTGGACGTTAGTTGACACATTTGTTCGGACGTCTTATGAAAGCAGGCACATTCGTTTTTGGAACGCATAGGCTTTTTCTTTCACAACGAACTCACACACAAATTGCGTTTCGGTTTCTTCCGGGACCAGTGATATCGTTAGCAAAACATGAATGGCGCCGATTCTTTCAACGTGATGCGTGTAATGTAAGTTCAGCTACTTGGAAATCGAAAGGCAGTCTATTCCCAGCCCGCGTCCCACAGTTTCGAAGTGTTTGACAGCGAAGCAGCACAGGGATAGAATTTTACAGCCAAGCGTAACAATGCAACACCAATAAGGTTGGATGTTGTGGATTTTCATGAAAACTACGTAAATGTTTTTGTATGTCCGTAACACAACCGGACACAGTACTGGAATCGCCCCAATGAACTAGCCCAAAAACTGCCACCTCCCCTCGCGGGAACCCCTGTGTAGATGCGACACATAGGGGTTCCGTTGTTGTTTCCGTTAGATTGATTCTCCCATCGCGTGAAACGTGCCGTGAACCCACTGCCGCGGCTATGACGCAACACAATCCAACACAATCCACTTTAATCCAATCCAATTCAATCCAAGCCAATCCAAGCCAATCCAATCCAATTCAATCCAGAGAGTGTTCGCTATTGGAGAGGAGAGGGGGTGAGCGGCGGAGAGCGCAGCTGGCGCGGCGAGGAGAATGGGGGAGGGGCGGACAACGCCGCCGACGACGACGACGCCGGAGGGACAAGGCGAGTGAATCAGATGTTCTGCATCTAAAAAAAGCACGGCAACAAATACGCTGCAAGGTCATGCAGGCTGAAGAAGCGCCAATTATGGACGACGTGGCTGATTTCTCATTTTCACGGCCTACCTGTAGCTCTATAGCTGGAAGTGACGTCATCAGTGGTATCGTAGCGGGAACTGATGTCAATTGCGGTTGCCAGTGTAGCCTCGCTTTACAACAGAACTGGTGGCGCCAATTCTCGGCTGCCATAGCCTGAGAGAAAATGTTAATATAACGTATGACGTCTCATCCTATTCCCGTTACGTTGGCACCCGTAATGGGTGTGCAGCGCACTGCGGCAGCAGTAGAGCTAATAAATTCTGTGCGAAAGTGAGACTTGAACGAGAAGAAAAATTTTTGCTAGAACCAAAGCCATATGATCATTTAAACGAAGCGAATTATTCAGTCAGCATAAAACGACAAGATGACAAGGATGTCTAGAAAAATATTTTTTATATCCATCACGTTTTAGTGGGCGTTTCTTCTGGGCTGAATATTGCGGGCCGCATCTGAAAGTAAATCGCTATGACGTGTACCATCGGGAAATATTTGCGTTATGTTTTGTTGGCTATTTCGACACGCTATCTTGCGCAGCAATAACGTTTGCATGAAAAAGTTAAATTGCCAGAGGAACATTACTTCTGAGACACCATAATCGACTGACCGGAGTGAGGAGTTAGTGCTAGTCTGCCTCTTGTTGGGTACATCCTTCGACCCTTCGTATCCGTGGAAAGATACCCAAAGTTACCCGAGTAGTCTGCAG
This sequence comes from Haemaphysalis longicornis, assembly GCF_048455015.1. Lineage (NCBI taxonomy): Eukaryota > Metazoa > Arthropoda > Arachnida > Ixodida > Ixodidae > Haemaphysalis > Haemaphysalis longicornis. The sequence goes on along the minus strand of NW_027526225.1, from coordinate 76,581,862 downwards.
TTAAACGCATTTCTTATAACCTCTGCAATCGTCTTTTGATAACGCGCTTTCCTCTATGCACTTATTTCTTTTTACGCATTACATTTCCAAGCACTCTTCTCCACATTACCACTTCTTCGATCAAAGTTGACCGCACGTTTTTTCTTAATAGTTCGTTGAGTAATTAAAAAAAGCTTCCATTTTTTCTAAGTGTACCAGTGAGCCATTCTTCGTGTTTTCAGCCTTCTTTCTTTTCTGTAGTAATAGTACCACTATACCTCAATTTTTAAAGCGAAGTTTTTCTGTGCTCACTGATGCCATTGTACGCCAATGCTTCCTGCAGGAAATCCAGCTTCTCTGAAGATGATAATAATAATGATGATGATTAATGATCATGGGTGAAATGAAAGAAAAAAACCGCTTCCCGTGGCGGGAATTCATACTTTGTTCCTCGCGCTATGAAGCCGGAGTCATTCCGGTGGATGTTTGTTTACCCGTGCCACTGTATAGGTCGTTATACGGTGCGGGCACTAGGCTTGATGTTTTAAGGTGGGTGAAAAGTATGCCGGTGAAAGCTGCAATTAAGTCCTTTTTTAAACTACAATGTCAAGACCTTCCCGTAAATACGTGGTTAGCAGAAAGAGGCATTTTTGTGCCGTGGACAACAGACTGAAGTTTGTGCAAAAAGCCGGAAACTATTAATCACGTCTTCATCGACTGTTGGGACCCAGTGTTTCACTGGGACGTCCTCCCGAGTACGTTAAAGAAAGACTTACCCATAACGCCGCATGGAATTCGGTTCATAACCGTGAAAAATGAGGGCGGTGTGCCGTACGATTTGATTTCACTCCTCAGCCTTCCTAGTATATGGTGGACGAGAATTGCGGTGAGGAATACGGATATCAATGCCATGCCGGCCTGTCAGGGAAAATTCCATCGAAACCGTACAGTATATACGGGAAGTGTTTCGTGCAGGGGATGATCCCCCTGAGTGGTTGCCTGTGCTTGACGATTTAGTGTGTCTTAGAAAGTTTTAAAGCCACTGAGCCAGCCAAGTAGGATTGACGGATCATTACAAAATGGCATGATGTGTGATGTGCTGTAGAAATGTCAAAGCAGGGAATTAAAAAAAGCTCCATTTCGACATGGTACCGATTCGAGCCTTACACACCAATCCCAAAAGTTAGGCTCATGGAGTGCACACCTGAGAGTTGCAGTGGGTATTCTAAAAAAATGGGGCGTACCTCCAAATAGCCAATACTCGCAGTGTGGGATTGGCCAACAATCATACTCAGAATCCATCCCAAGAAGGCTTCGCGTACACCCATCGTCGTCGTTAGACAGACGGGTCTGTGATCTTTTTATTGAGTGGGTGTCGCTTTACACGTACATTCAGTCTCTTTCTGTGTTAGGGCTTTGCAGGCCAGAAATTAAAAAGAAATGCGTGTACCGCCTGCTTACTCCCAGACATTCGAGTCAGTTCAACGTTGTAACGGATCTTCTTTCTCCCATTAATTTGCCTTAAGAACTGGTTTCCTTCTTGATATTGTTTTTGCTCTTAACTAAGCCCTAGAGAAACACTCCTCATTTCAAAATTCGTTTTGTCAAAGTTCGGCATTGTAAACTAGGCAAGATAAGTAGCGCCAAGGTTAACGGGTTCATCAATTAAATAGGGAAAAGACTAAACAGATTTTGATGTTTTACTATACTCCGTAAGATAATCGCCCTGCAGCCTCTCAAACTCAAGGGCCCCCCACATCCACGCTCCGCCTTCTTCATTTCGTGCGCTGCTCTCGACACAATCATGATAGTCGTCCATTTTTCGAGGAACCCTTTTCTTTGTACAGCGCCTATACAATGCGACGCGCATTACACCCCTGGCAGTGAACTACAATAGCGTCGCAGCCGCGTGCGTTCGCGCTCATACAAACCAGAATACCAGGCGGACGTTGATTTATGCCCATAGTTTGAAAGCAGCCCAGTGCGCTTCAAAACACCCGTGCCATGCCATTGCGAAATGCACCACCACCGCTCCCTAGTCGGCCTAGGCTTCATTCGCTGAGACGTATCTTTTTTTTTTCTTGAAATGATTTCTCGAAACAACGTCTACGCCTTCTTCCTCGGATGAAAATGGCGGAACTATTGTGTTGGCGTTGTTCTATCGCCAGGATTAGTCATTGTTTCTGTAAAGCTCACGTGTTTTAGTGTATTTCGGGGAATTTATTTTCGGCTGTCTTATGAAACGTATGACTATATTTCAGGCTCGTCGACGTTATTTCAACCCCGCTTTTTAAGCACAGTTTGTTTGCGTCATGTAGGAACACTTATTGACCAATCAGGTCGCAAGTTTCCCCGCAGTGCTGCATAAAACAAGTCCATCATGAAATTTCCTTGCTGGAAATCATACGGCAGCAACGAAGGATGCCATATTTCAAGCGTTTCTTATCTCCTTATTTATCATTGCTCCGCATTTTCTAGCCTTAATCAAGTTGAATCCGTGGTTGCCTTCTCTCGTTCTTTATTCATAGTTTCTGCGATAAGAAATATCTGCAGAACTTTAGCAACAGGATACTTAATTATATTATTATATGCTTAGTTTGGGTTGCCGTTACATTAAAGGTTGTCGCCATGTTTGTTGGCCTTCCTGCAGCTAGCGACCTGTAGAAAGACGCCATGCCTTTGCTTTAATTATAATAAAGAAAGAATGTTGGCGTGTCGACATGTCAGCGCGAGTTAAAGATCACTACGGGGCACCTCCAGGTGTAGCCCCCGCCCGTTCAATTGCAACATTTAGGGCCAAAAACTTAATTCTTTTATTTTAGGACACACGAAGACAAAATACAAGATTGGAATATTCGAAAAATTGCCACACCAGAGAAACAATCACGTCAATTTTACACAAAAGTCATACGGTTAAGCTGTATATTCCAAAAAATGATGATGCATTGAAGAGCCAACAGCCACTTTGTCGCGTTTCTTCTAAGTCTTAACAGGAACTAACGCTCGTAGCTAGGCGCTGGCAGCCCCCATTGAACTCAAGACACTCATGCACATAAGAGCGCAAGCAAGCGAGTGGTATTGAGTCGCTCCTGTAGCTCAATGGGGATAACATCGGATGCGCTTCCCGGAGGTTGTGGGTTGGGATTCCACCCGGGGAACAAATTTCTCTGTTTTCGTTCCTTCCTTTCACTCTTAAATTATTTTTTTCATGCAATCAAAAGGTTTCCTACTTCTTCCCCTATCCCCTAAATGGCGTTTTTCAGTGTAGGGTTTTTTACAATGTATACATTTTCTCCGTATGCACACAAGACTGAGGGTAAGCTCAAATTATGTAGCAGCTGTTTGTTGCGCTGCTTCAGGCACTTTTTGCAGTCTTACATGGCATGCAGATGCCTGCCCATGCTCTTGAAACTTGATTTTTCTTCCTAAATTTTCTAATTGTTTTCTTTTCCGTTTAATCTTACTCCACTCCTGTTTTTAATGCATTGTACCCTTCGCATTTTTCACCAGAAAAACTACTCTTTGTTTTGATATCTGACAGTACTGGTTCTTTTCTTTTCACCTTACTAGATTTCTTATGGCCACTCCTAATTCTCACCTTTTATTCGTGCCCGGCGAAATGATATGCGCACTCCAAAGGTTGACACATTCAGTTACATAGCTTCCCCACCTCTTCTCACTGCTTCTGGCATTCGATACGCACGACGACACGCGCTTTTGCGATATGGCTCAGGTCCCATTCCCTTTCTTTCGCGAGCGACCGTCTAGCTGGGCACTGCTACCTCTACGAATTCACCTAATGCACGCTTGCTGTACTTGTTTGTCCCCTCCCGACGTCAGATAGCAATAGGCTCTTCGATGTCCTCTTCAGCGAAAAGAAAAAATAGAAGAAAAGGGTTGATGTTGTAACCGAAGCCAAACCTTTTAAGACGCAGCTATCGACTAAATCGGGTCACAGACAGTGTTATACAACTCGACAAAAAGAATCAACGTATCTACTTCCTATCGGAAACAAAATACTTGTCGAGCAATTGTTGGTTACGGTGTTGTGTTTCTACTTCAACGACAATTGACTTGCGCGACGGGCAGAATCGTGTTTTGTAACAAAAAAATGTGCGAAGACACCTTCTTGTGGTGTAGTGAAAGCGAAAGTACTTCAGTCTTATGAAGTGTTTCTCGGCGCTTGGCTGCGAAGAAAATGTCCCCTTACGCGTGCAAGATAGCCACAAACTTGACACATTCGACTAAAATTGCTATTTGCATTTGCTAGTTCGGTTATGTGCTTGGGGGCACGTTAAGTGATGTTTCATTCGCTGCGCCCTGGAGTGCTGGAAACTGGCGCGCCGCTGGTTGAGGAGCAGTAGCAGCCCGCGTGCGAAGCTTGGCGCTGGCTGAAGTGTGCACATGCTGAAGTACAGCAGCACGGGATTTTAATAAGCCAAGCCTATGTGGCTATGTTCCCCGAATTTTTCATACCTCGAACAAAAAGTCACGTGTCTTTGAAGCGGGGGCTTCCAATAGCGAGAGGCGTGGGGAAACGAGCGTCTCGGTGTTCGTGTATCAGCGCTCGGTCCCCATAAGACATGCCTTTGGACCTCAAGTCTATACGTCTCGTCATTTAGATGTACCATTTGAATGAACTATTTATTAATAGGCCCCATTTTCAAGGTCAGTAGTCGCAGGTAGATAATGAAGGTTTCTGAATGCTTTGCCGCTGTTCTATGTCTAGGCTGGCAGCGCCATGCCTTTTCCGCGATCCAAGAGCTTGGGTGAATAGTGTCTTCCGACCCCTCGGGTGGCGGTCCCGCCGTCAAGACACGTTGCGGTTTCCAATTTCATATTTCACTTGTCTTCCGCCGTCATAATGGGGGCGTCGCGTGTAGCCCAAACTCGAGCTTCACTAGTCAGCAGTCTCATCACACTTCAGAGAGTGGAATGGCTCAAGAATTTTAGTGCGCAGCATTTTGGCAGGCGCTACTGAGGTTTGGCGGCGCCAATGGCGATGGCGACGGCGTTGTAATAGAGCGACCCAAGACCGGAGGAAAACGGCGCAGGAAAGTGTGGCGAAAGTGACAGGAAGCGCAGTAGGCTGAGCCAGCACGAGACGCTCGTCGGAGCTACTGGCGAAAGTGTGAGGGGGAGGGCGGTACGCACTGCTATGACGTTTCTCTCTCAGTGCCTCCCACTCACACTTCCACCATTCGTCACACGAGGAGCGCCCTCACCCTCACACTTTCGCCAGTATCCCTTCTAGCGTTCGTGGCTCATCCGAACGACGTGACATCGGCGCGGGAGGTTCAAACACGTTTTGCAACAACATGCTCGGCGGCGGCGATACGCTGCGAGATAACGGCACAGTAGCACGTGCCGCCGCGCGTTCGGTGATTGCGCAATCACTTCGTGAGACGCAGAAGGTATTCGCCGTGATCGAGAAGACTGGAGTTCGCGCTTCGCACCAATTTCGCAGCAAGGATTATAGTAATCGTCACCGCTTTTTTCTTCGCTTAGTGAGCAGCTTGCAGCTTTGGGAGCAAAACAGCTTTTTGTAGAGTTTTCATAGAAAAATCAGGGGCAATGAGAAATCAAGTGTGCTGTGTATTCATGGACAAATAAAACGCGAACGAGAAAATATGAAGTGGAACGCGCAAATAGCGCAGCTTTTTAAATGCCATTCAAATTGTCGCATGACTCCATAACAACAAATTCTGGAAATGTGACTTTGCAAACATACCGCAACCGCGCCTTTACGTGATCTCCAAGGTCCGTATTATTCAATTTTGCGTGTTCACGTTCACATTTTCCAGCTCACTTTTCATTGCAACATGACTGTACATCCACACTAAAGACTGTTCCGGTTTGGAGTGAGTGGGGGTAGAGGAGATTGTAAATCAAAGACTGAAAGCTTTAACCTAATCAATAATCGTTGTTTTTTTAATTTGTGAGAATAAAGAAAGGATATACACAGTAGGCAAGCGGAATTCGTGGAAAGCAGCCGTAATTGCAAGTGACAGCGTAGGTAACAAACTGTTACGGTAGGTTTATTTGTTATTCGGGGTTTCCTTCACAATGAGCTTTAATTTCGGGGATGTTTAAACTGAGAATTTCCAAAATTTTGTTTGAGCGACGAGTAGCAACGATTTTTCTGGTTAACATTTGAACGAATGTATTCATTTTACCTGGTGCAACAAGTCTTTCAGTTAAGTTACGAATTGAAAATGAGGCTGCGAAAGTGTTAACCACTTGGAATTAAGTAGAAGGGTATCAATATAGATAAGAAAAAAAAACACGAAGTCTAAAGAGGTAGGAGAAAACACGGTCAAAAGTGCGACAATCAGCCAAAAACTGTTCACCTGATGCTCCACTACATTCCTACAAAAAAAAGAGACATCTTTGTGGTTCAATATGTCTTCCCTAAAACGAACCACTTGGCCGTCGGAGGTAGAGCACTAAAACGACCTACTTTTAGGACCCGTACCTCCCCGGGTGCGCGTACCTCCACGTGCTTAAAATCACGAGGGGGTACGGGCCCGAGCCCGACCACGGCCCGTACCCGTGGCAGAGCAGAGCACGGGCCTGATTTTATAGCCCGTACCCCCCTCTTCCCCCCTAATCCCGCACCCCCTCGTGTTTATAATCACGAGGACGCTCCCGAGCCGAACCGGGCCCGTACCTCTTAGCCCGGGCCCGGCCCGGGCCCATCGTCTCAAAGCCAGGCCCGGCCCATTCCCTGTCATTTATATCTATGCCTAGGGCGGGCCTTCGTGTGTGTGACCAGGCTTACACGCTGAAGAAAAGTTGTTTGTAGCGGGCAGTCAGACGGAGTATCTAGTCTGTACAACAGGTCATGATCTTCAACAACAGGTCATGAACTTCAACAGGTCATGAACTGTAGAACAGGTCATAAACTTCAATGCAAAAAAAATGATGTTTAAGAAGTGCATGTACTTTAGCTTGCACTGTCTTCAGTTCACGTAGCAGTGGCGTAATGGTAGCTGGTAACCTTAGATGAGAAACACCATCACCTTTAATGACCAGATTCTTGGCAATTTGGTATAGCTGAAGGTCTTTTTTCCGCGTTTCAATCCACGAGTACGTGCATGCATTCAAATGTTTTACCTGCAGTGGTTGCTCAGTGGTAGTGTTTCTCTAGCACGTGGCCTAGATTTCCGGACACGACAGCCATATTTCGTTCAGTGCGACATCTAAAGCACACGTGTATAGACATAGGTGCAGAGCTGTTGGTTGTCTGAATTAATACCTTCCCCGCTGGGGCATTCCTTGTAATCGTATTTTTAGTATTTGGATTCAGTAAGTGAACAAATATTTGGATTTAGTACATAATAAAACAAATAAAACAAATAACAAATAAAACAAATAAATAACAAATAAAACAAATACAACAAATATTTGGGTTCAGTAAATGACATTCCATTAAAATTACAGTATAGTGAGTATCGGAACTAACAAAACACTTTTTTAAAACAATGCGTACAGCTAACATCGAGCAGCGTACAAATAGACTCAAAACATACCATTTAATCCCGTTTTCACACTTCACGTCGGAAGTAATAAACGTCCGGCACATGAATTCAAGGCCGAGCCCTGCCCGGGCCCACGGCGTGGAGCCCGGGTTTGGCCTCGACCCGCCGATAATCGACTTTGGCCGGGTCCTGGCTTCCGGGTCCGCCCGAGCCTATGCAGTTCTCTACTCAAAGGTGCCTTCTCACGTCTTACGTTAGACTAAAATAAGCATAAATATTGTTTGCGGCCTGATGTGGGGGAAGAGATCTAAAAGCTTTTCTTCGCCGCCTTGAGCATAACTTGATCGACTTCATGTGTACGAGAGCAACGCAGTAAAACATTTATAACAAAGTGGCGCTTTTAGCATGTCTTTAAAGAAGAATAGATCACAAGGAAGGTTATTCGATCGAAAAGGCTTTTTTTTTTGCATTATTTTCCCAGATACCGCTACAATAAATACGGCTTCCAAGATAGTTGATATTGCTAACTAAATTTTAGTTTTTTCTGGAACAGTGCAAACAGACCTCACAGCACACAACAGCCTTATTTTGCATACCGTAGTAATCTGAGTCGATTCGAAGATAGTTGATATTGTCAACTACATTTTAGTTTTTTCTGGAACAGTGCAAACAGACCTCACGGCACACAACAGCCTTATTTTGCATACCGTAGTACTCTCAGTCGATTCGAAGATAGTTGATATTGCCAACTACATTTTAGTTTTTTCTGGAACAGTGCAAACAGACCTCACGGCACACAACAGCCTTATTTTGCATACCGTAGTACTCTCAGTCGATTCGAAGATAGTTGATATTGCCAACTACATTTTAGTTTTTTCTGGAACAGTGCAAACAGACCTCACGGCACACAACAGCCTTATTTTGCATACTGTAGTACTCTGAGTCGACTCGAAGATAGTTGATATTGCCAACTACATTTTAGTTTTTTCTGGAACAGTGCAAACAGACCTCACGGCACACAACAGCCTTATTTTGCATACCGTAGTACTCTCAGTCGATTCGAAGATAGTTGATATTGCCAACTACATTTTAGTTTTTTCTGGAACAGTGCAAACAGACCTCACGGCACACAACAGCCTTATTTTGCATACCGTAGTACTCTCAGTCGATTCGAAGATAGTTGATATTGCCAACTACATTTTAGTTTTTTCTGGAACAGTGCAAACAGACCTCACGGTACACAACAGCCTTATTTTTTATGCCCTAGTACTCAGAGTCGATTCGAAGATAGTTGATATTGCCAACTACATTTTAGTTTTTTCTGGAACAGTGCAAACAGACCTCACGGTACACAACAGCCTTATTTTGCATACCGTAGTACTCTCAGTCGATTCGAAGATAGTTGATATTGCCAACTACATTTTAGTTTTTTCTGGAACAGTGCAAACAGACCTCACGGCACACAACAGCCTTATTTTGGATACCGTAGTACTCTCAGTCGATTCGAAGATAGTTGATATTGCCAACTACATTTTAGTTATTTCTGGAACAGTGCAAACAGACCTCACGGTACACAACAGCCTTATTTTGTATGCCCTAGTACTCAGAGTCGATTCGAAGAAAGCGGCTGGAAGTTGTCGAACGCCCTTGCATTGCATACAGGTTTTGGAACAGAACGTATAAGGCAAAATGCACTGCAACGTAGAAGAACTTCTGGTACAAGTCACAACGTGCTAAACATGCCGTACGTGGGCACACCCCGAAGATTTCACCCACTTAGCGTCCTCGGCGTTGTAAAGAAAACACATGCGGAGAGTGAGCTATTTGTGATTGAGTAGCCTGTCTGATATATCGTGGGGAACGACACCTTTCTTGTTTATTCCGTCGAATTAAAACGTTTCTTTTTCCACCTAATTGCTTCATTGATCCCCTCTACTTTATAAGTGTTTATCTTATGGGCTGTTCTGTGGTGCGTGTGCATAGTCCTTGCCATTTTGTCCGCGTGTGTTTCACTCTCTTAATAGGGTGTGTCCGCTAGCAATCACACAGTGAAGTTAAAAAAATGCTCAAAGCTCAACAATTATGCAGTCGAGTTCTGGAGGTCCTTTTGGAAGATCTGTCCGCTCTTAATCGTTTTAGCACTAGCTCTTTGGCTGTTCGATCTTTGCCTTTCTCCTTATTAAATCGCTACCCCTGGAACGCTATTCTTTTCGTCTGAGTCCCTCTTACCGCTAGGCGAGCTACGTTAATCGATGTCGCCTTTTAGGAAAGTACGGTGACCCAGAGCGTACAAAAGAAGCTTTTAATATTTCTACTTGCTTGCTTTTTGATTTATTTTTGCTCCCACAAGGCCATGTAGCCTTACAACTGGCGTCTCTCAAACCAATATTCAAGGATTTAGCCTCAGAGAATTACGGACATTAATATGATAACGCGAAGGGTAGGTTCCAATTATTGAAAGTCGATGAACAACAAAAACAAAATTCAATTAACGGAAGCCCTTTGAACGCTTTAATGGGCACTCCGGGGATTGTTTTTAGGTCACAAAGAGATTGTATTTTCAAAAATCCGTGTGACTGGGCCATTTAGACAAAACTTAAGTTTAATTCATTCGAAAAATTGTTTTGTTAGAAACTTACTGACACCACTGTTAACGCAAACTTTTCTCAAATAAGGAATATAATTAGTAAAGCAGGGAATGGCCATGCGACACCCCAGCTCATTTCCCGATACAGAACCTATGATGTAATACCCACCGGCTGTGCGATTGCTTCTTCCGGCAAAAGCAAACGCAAGTTATGTATGCTTAGACGCTTGCCAAACGAGCTGTTTAACCTTACTTTCAAGAAGCATCGTATTTATAGCACTAAGAATTGTGGGATGAACGATTAAAGTTACGAACGAACACGTAAACACTGAATCAGTTAGTGCGACACTTTGCCTGCTGAAACTTCTTAACATAGACGTGGGGTGCGTTGCACTTGTCTGACACAACACTGGCCAACTGACATAAGCGGCACGGTCACTTACATGTCCATGATTGTCCAGTCAAGCTTACGTTTTAGGAAACGATTAGTATCAACCCTAATAAAAATGCGGCAGGTATAGAAGGCTGGCCAGAAGCAATGTACGAACACTGGCACTGTAGCGGCATTGGAGCGCCATCTCGAAAGTGGGCGATAAATAAGATAACCAAAGGCAGTCTGTGAGATAGTAGCAGCCCTGGACAAGAGGCTTTTTTGTTCTAAGCCCTGCTCTAGATACGTCATAGTTGACGTCGCTAAAACACGCGATTTAGCGGGAGAATCAAAATCTCAGCTTAAAATGCTTAATTTCTCAGTGAATAAACCATCGTTTTCTGCCGGGCAAGCGCTGATGGCACTATAAAACACTAGATCTTTCGAACAAAACAAACTTGTATTTTGTCTGCATGGCCCGTTCAAAGCTAACAGTAATATCGGTTTTGAAATTGCCCTGTCTGACTGGTCGTACAATTCAGTAATTGTCATGTCAGAACCTCCAACCTTCTCTTCTCCAAAAGAAGAACGAGCAAGAAAACAGAAAGCGACCAGGATCCCTTCACCTCGATCTTAAACACTCTCGATGCCTTTCTCTTTTAACAGCGTAGCAGTTGTTGCCGGCGGTGAAGTGTGCTGCGTTATAAAAAACCCTGCGTTATAGTTACCCCCGCCGTTTACCGCCCCTGTGCGCACGTTCGTCACGAGGAGCGCCCGGCGTTGTTCAAGCAGGCACGCGGCGCTCGAAAAGGAATACCAAAAAAACAGTTCATGTCCGTCCACGCCCCAAGGGGGAAACGCAAGGCAGTTTTCCGCTAACGCCTAGTTGCGAAGCCGGTTTCCCCGAGCGCATGCGTTCGAATGCCCTTTTGGGAGAAATGTGAAAGCCAGTGGACAAAAAGACCCGGGACCGCTAGTCATGAATGAGGAAGACAATGATATAGACGGATGTTAGGATAACTACTACTACCATAGTGAAGAGCGACGACGGAACATGTACACTTTCAGTCCTAATACAATGCGCGATGGTGTCCTTCAGTCCTTATATGGAAAGAAATCATCAAGTTTTGCTATGGTTCAAGCAATTTTGTTTCTGCTACTTCGACCTCATGGGTGACGCAGCCGTAAATTCTGGATAACGCGGCATGAGTCCATCCAGCTCATACTTCGAGCCTTATCGAAAATCGATTGTTGGCCCGCGGGGCAGGCCGTTACGTGCGCTTGCGCTCGTTTGGGAGGTCAGGAGAAGAAAAAGAACAGCGACTGGAGGCAGCGAAATGGCAGAAAATTATACGAGAATCTTCAATTTCTTGGATAGCTACGAAGAGGTGCGCGTTTTGTGATGAAGTAGCTAATCTGGGACTTAGGTCAGTCCAGGAGGAGAAAGAAATGTGGGAAGGTTTTTTGGTCCTTCATCGAAATAAACAATAAAATTGTGCCAAACTAATTTTCTGTTTCTTGTATTCACGCTTGCGGGTGGAGGTCACCGGATTTGTGCTGTTGAAGCATCCGAGGGGAGTTATAAGTGCGGTTACTGTTTTGTTTGGTGTCGCTAGTGGCAGTGCGAGGCACAATCTTTTAGCCTTCTTATGTTGTTCTCCGCTTTCTTCGCCTCTCTTCTACATTTTTATTCCGGCGTTTTTTGTTTTTTTTGTGTTTCGCGCTGCTTGAGAGAAGGCTGGGTTGAACCGTACAATTTACTAGTTGTATGTAACCTCTCGTAGACGCTGTTTTTTTACGCCGGGATGTTTTTACTTTTGTCAAAATGAAGCTGTCTTATTTTTTTATTCAAGAGAAACCTGAAATTTTATTCTACACGCTTGTTATTTGAGTTAGATCAGCCCAAGGGCCCTTGTGCGCGGGAAACGTTAACAGGTATGAACAGTGCCCCCCTGTGAAGCTACATCGGAAAGATGTTTTTCTATATATACATTGCTTCAAGGTTGCTGGTATTGAAGGCGCACAGATGGCGATAGTCGTTCTTTGGGAGGCTATAAAAACAGTAAGCATAAAAAAAATTCCATTGTAATTGGCTCGAACACCCTCCTGCCCTCAGAAAGAACAGTAAATGAAGCGAGGAGGTAACGCTATGGAAACTAAGATCTTCAGTTGATGGGCATAATGGCCGTGAGAGGTATTCTCAGTCTACGCGAAAGAAAACGAGAATTATGGCGAGGCTGTGAACCTACTCACAAGCAAAGATCCCCTTCCAAATAGTATGTATGACATAAATAAAATCCTGTAAAAGCAGGACATCGTCCTTCGCATAAAGGAAGAAATGCACCTGGTGTCATTCTTGCATAGGACCTAAAGGGTGCCTTCGATACTGTCTCTCATTCCACCAACATCTTCCGTTCTTATTCCGCCAACATCTTCCGTCTCAACAAAACAGGCTGCGGCCTACGTACTTACTCCTACATTGCCGATTTTATCCCCCGCAAACAGGTGATCCAAAAAGGGAGGCGATGTCAAATCTGGTCCCATCGCCCTTGGAGATCGAGCAATCCCGTGAGGTTCTGTTCTTTCCCTTTTACTGTCTATCACGGGTCTCCTAGACCACCATCGACAGCCTGAAGCTATTTCTCGTGTTCATCACGCCCTGTTTGAGGATTACATTTTTATGCGGATTGACACGGATTCTTGAGGTTTAATTCAAGATATCCTCAAAGTGTCAGTGACGCTGACAAAGAATACACCTCATAAACTGGCTTTTCCTGTTCCCTTCAAAAATCTGACCTCATCATAGCCCAAAAACAGTAACCCTGCATACAATGAAGAATCAGTACAATCCGCTCTCGCGGCTCAGGTCATGTGTCCCAGCCCTTCGCTCAAGATACTTAGTGTTACTATCCAGGCCAACACACGCAATGATCAGACCCTATTAGAGCTCACCACAGTATTTAGCCAAGTCACTCACAGGTTTCGCCTCATCTCCAGTCGCTACGCGGCATGAAGGAGGAAGGCCGTCTCTGCCTTATCTGCGCCTTCCTCATATCACGGGCCATATACATTTTCCCCTACCTTACTCTCACGAAAAAAGACACGGAAGCCATCGATCGCCTGGTGCGCAAAGCTATGAAATAAGCTCTTAATCTTCCTAGGTCCACCGCGACAACTAAACTACTCCAACTAGGCATTCACAACTCGGTCTCTGAACTCGCCGTAGGGCATCTCTTCAGTCAATGGGTCCACCTCACTCAAACACCAACAAGGCTGGTACATTTACAGGGTATCAACACGTCAACCCATCACACAACAGGCGGGAAACCTCTTCCCATAACTGGCATCAGTTAATGGGAAGAGGTTTCCCTGCCCAAAAACTTTCATCCTAATTTGCACTCCTGTCGTCGCCACACTAGTATCCATATCCAAGAATAAAATTTCAGATCGAATCCTTGCGTTTCAAACACAGATGCCAGCCCTTCCTCGAATCCCTCCCATCACTTGGTCATGGTAACCTTTAAGGACAAGATCCCTACCTGCGCCTCACTTAAGACCATCTGGGTCGCGGAATAATTTTCCGTCACCCTCGCTATCGCTCCAACTTTCGCAACGATTATAATTACGGATTGTCAAGCAGTCACCGTAACTTTTTAGCGGTTCGCGTGGCCTCTACCACGTGTAAGATCTTCACTAAACCTACCCACGACCGGTAAATCGACGATGTGTGGACGCCGGGACACTCCGCATTAACGAACAATATCCTTGCCTGCGAACCTTCCTCCCGGGCCTCTGAGGAAACACCGAGTCTCGCTTCTCTGCTCACCTTGAAAGATATCACCCAAAATTACCGCACATCGAGAAAACATTTGTCGCCTGCTCATCCACAGCGTACAAGAAGAGGAAGAGTAATACTCCGAAGATTCCAAATACCTTTGCGCATCCAACTTGGCTACATCGGATGTGCCTCATCCAAACAGCTGCCACATGTAAATTCTGCCCTACCACATGTAACCACATTCCTATGATCTTGGAGTGCGCACATAGCCCCACCCACGACCTTCATCCACTGCCCTTTCCCTCTGCTGTGGGAGGACCTGATGACGGCTTAGGTGCCCAGCCACTCCGGGTGTCCGGGACTGAGACAGCGCCGTTGTCCCGTGTTCTCATGGAATGAGGACAACTACCACGTAAGAAGGCTCAAAATAAAAGTTTTAGACAACAACAACTTTCTCAGAATATGAAAACGGAAGTCTAGTTGTATTTCCTATTGACTGCTCTTGAAATTTCTAATGAACTTGTGTGTTGCTCTCCTACGACCGCCACCAGAACTTGATCCATAGTTGCTGTCATCCGATGGCCGTTACGACAAAAGGAATTTTGAGCTGTGTATGGCTGCTTCTGCCGTGGCGTACTTTCTCGGTCTCGCCCGCTCGCGACACTTGGGCCTGCTGCGCGGTCACCCACAGCGATGTGAAATGATCGACGCTCTGAGCCCACGGGGTGACGCATACAAGGTGCGTCCAGAACATTCAACGGTCCACCGCACTCTCTCAGAAGCCTTCTTCGATGTTGGGGTTCCGGTTTCCAGGCGCGGGCTATGTCGCCCTTTTTGAGATTTTTCTCTCTTTCCTAGAGTAGGCTCCAATTTTCTGCAGCTCACAACGCGATCCTCCAAAGCTTACGCCTCATAAGAGATCATACGCGTTTGTATTTCTTCATTGTAACTGAACTAAAAATGCTTTCTGCGGTCAGGTGTGAGTGAATAAGTGAGTGAGTGAGTGAGTGAGTGAGTGAGTGAGTGAGTGAGTGAGTGAGTGAGTGAGTGAGTGAGTGAGTGAGTGAGTGCACACTGGTGGCATGAAAAAATCTAAAAAATGAAAATTGGATATTTGTACAGTAGTTTCAGTTTCAGTTTTTTTTGCATTTCTTACATAGCACAAAAAATATGCAGGGAGAGAGGACAG
The DNA here is from genome assembly GCF_048455015.1 of Haemaphysalis longicornis. NCBI lineage: Eukaryota > Metazoa > Arthropoda > Arachnida > Ixodida > Ixodidae > Haemaphysalis > Haemaphysalis longicornis. The sequence continues at coordinate 76,566,478 of NW_027526225.1, read as the reverse complement.
AAAGCTGATGCTATATCAGCTTGACGGGGTCCCACCTCCCCTTACAAGGCAGTGAGATAGGCAGAGTGTAGCTCTTAATGGAATGAAAAACACTTTGTTTAGTAGAGTAACAGACTGTGTAACGTTACTGAAAACAGCAATGATAGAAAACATCAACTACAGGAATGCAGAAAAAAACACGATAAAAACACTGCTAACTTGCATATTTCTAAAACAAATTACTGCAGTGACACAATTGAGGAGAGAAAGAAAGAAATCAAGTATGGACGAAATACACGAAATAATGCATGAAACGAAATCAAGTACACGCAATAATGCATGAAAGACACACACACACAGACGGATGGATGGATGGACGGATGGATGGATGGATGGATGGATGGATGGATGGATGGATGGATGGATGGATGGATGGATGGATGGATGGATGGATGGATGGATGGATGGATGGATGGATGGATGGATGGATGGATGGATGGATGGATGGATGGATGGATGGATGGATGGATGGAGAGAGAGATGTGGAAAGGTAGAAAGAGCGTTTCTGCTTTTAGAAAGAAGACAAGACAAGGCTGCATTTTCCCCGGAGATAGACCAAAGCAGGGTACGGACCGGAAGAGCACCATAGCCTGTGAGACGCGACTAATTAAGAAGCCCAGCTCTGTCCCTGAGGTTTGTCCACACAGCAACCATTTCCCCTCTGCTGACTAGAGGCCGATCATTAATTTTCTCTCCTCTCACAGCCCCGTCCTCCTCTGTGCTTCCGACCCGCATGTAGAGGTAATCTCAGACTCGGGAACGTTCTCCACCGCCCCAGACCTCCTTTTTCTTTGTGCGATCCACAGGAATGGTAAAAAACGCAGTGGCTTTAGCTTCCTTCATTACTACTACTTCTTTTGGTGAACAGAAGAGCACCACTGTCTCGCGTACCCACCGGTTCTTTAATGCTTGTGGCATCAGTTGATTGCGATGCCATGTTCCCGTTGTGCATTGTCCTGGTGGACCAAACCAAACCGGTCAGTTTCTGCCAGTTGTGATTTACTTCGTTTTTACGCTTCTGCTGAGGACGCTTGCTTTAGTACTGGTTGTTCATTATCTGCTCCCGTGAAATCGTCAGAGGCTTTTGTAGGTATTTTTGATTTATCTCATCAAGCGGTTATCTCTTTCGCTGCTTCCGGCGATTGTTTTTGGCCCTCCGTGGCGGATGTATTAACCAGGGGCTGTCGTGATTTTCCTGCCTTTCTGCCTTGCGCCTTTTGGAACTTGAGTTTTGTTTTTCCTTTATTTTCAGCAACGCTGTACGTCTTCTACTTTCCCTGGGATTGCTTTTCTTTTCTCCGGTACATAAGTTCGACACGACTTCTTCTTCAGTTTGATCATTTCTACTGTTGCTGATTTTTTCACCACCGATGCGTGGGTGTGCACCATCCCTCTTGGGTCTGTCAAATTTTGAGTTTCTGATTTAATTCCTTGCTCTTCATGTGGCAGCTATGGAGAATTCATTATTTAAGGAGACACAAAAGTGCAATCATTCACAGCGAGTTGTTTTTTTTATATGAGACGCAACATTAAACCCGGACCGAGAGGTGTGGGTCCCGCACGTGTAAGGTATTCTGCGGTCTTTGCATAAAAACTATGTTAGTATATGAACGCAATAGATATTTTTTAAGTTTTCTGCCCCAGTTCTCCTGAAAGGCCGTGGTTCACCATTTTTTGTGATTGCAAATCAACGCTACAGGTATTAAGGTGCGCTGTAAAAAGAAGCGCATACGTCCCGCTCACCACTGACACGTCGTCATCCGATTACAAGAGCTGTGCGAGCAAGGCCACATGGCGGTGCTTCAATGTATCCCAAGTCGCTGAATGATAGCTGGAATCAAGCTAGTGGAAGCACAGCAGTCACATCGCAATAGAGCTCTCTTAGCTATACCCATCACGAGAAAAGACACCAGCGCAATACTCTGCCAGATAGACAGGCTGCCACCTTGAATTGGTGTGATCCACGGAATCGGTACGAGCGGCTCTTCAGGCTCAACCCAGAGCAAACGTTCTGGGAAGCCGATGCTCCCCAAGTTCGCAAAATCCAAGAGAACTTACTACACAGGCTGCGGTTCGGAGCAGCATTCACCTAAAAGTATCAGAAAACAATCTGTCGCCACTGGAAAGGCCGCAATGCGTCGGCGTGGTTGTCCAGAGACTATTGGCAATTTGCTTACTATTTGCCGGAAGTATACTAGTAAATGAAAATAGGTTAGGACAGCACTGCTACGCTTGGACGCTCGCCATCTGTCTGGACAAACAAAAATGGAATTTGGGGGACGCCTGGAAGCAAAATTGTGCCGTCGAAGCACTCTTTTTATTCCTCAGCGAATCTTTGCTGTATTCTCGGCTGAAGATTGTGAAGTTCTAAAAACGGTGGATTATTTTTTGATACTTTGTTCGTTTTTTTTTATGTCGACAAAAATCATGTGGTGGCAATTGGAATATCATGGTCGGTTTCCTCGCCCCGTCGCATGCTAGACCTGTCGTAAAGGGGCCATAAAGACAAAATGCAACTTCGTTTATTTTAATTGAAGAAGGCTTCAGTACCTTGCTCAACTCTATTTCAGCACTAAAAGACGTTTTTTAACAACAGCAAACGCTATAAATGTCAATAAACGGTCAACGATGCAAATGGGCGCTCTCTTTCCCCAGTCAGAAAGCCCAAAACTGGATACGAAAGTTTCTCCAGCATCGCAACATCCAGTTCAACCCATTTGACGTATCAACCATCTTCTGTCTACGTCGACCAGGCGTCCTGCAAAACTGCACCCTCGGGCCACTCCTTTTTAATTAGGGTATGAACCATGTAGCACGCAAGCTTGAACATGACACGGCCGCCACTTTTTGTTTTGCCCATTGGACTGTTATACGGACTGAGGCTGTGTTTATCCCTTCAAGGAACCTATGCCGACAGATGTTCGAGCTGCTGTACTTAACCTATAACCATCTTTCTCCCACCTCCAATTACAGTTATCCCCGGCAAAAACGTAACTTCTCACTGCTGATAGCACAAACCGCACAAACCAGGAGCAGGTTGTTTCCCTGTATTTAAGGGATATTCAGCTTGAATCGCGTAACAGCACGATTCGTCTTCTAACAGCCGTTGTAACAGCCCCGGCCACTGGACTTCATACTTGAAGGCGACACGGCTCAACACTCTGCACTCGGTTGTGGGACTCTAACAAGTAAGGCGGAGAAAACTATGCGATGACAAATGGACACTTTGCCTACGGTTTCCAGGTGCACGATTTTTGCACATCTCCCCTGAAGCCCCATCCCTCGATGAATAGACTCCTCTTTGGCCCGACCAGTGGCCTCTCTAAATTCACTCCCGTCTATACCGTTCTCAAACTTGTACCGACATCCTAGATTAGTCTTCCCCGCCGCCATCCGAGTTCTCGACGTCAAGTAGGGGCTAGTGAACAGTATGTTTGCAAATTATTGGACGATGATGAAGATGACGAGGTAGACATGTTCATGAATGCGACTCGCAGTGGCACCAACGCAGCCATAGCATGGAACACCCTGGACCTGGCGTTCTTGAATGAATCACTAGAGATTTCCAACACGTACGGACTACCTGAAGAGGCAGAACTGTTCGGCATACTAGGTGCTCTCCAGACTATCCTCAACCATTCTGACACGATCACGCACAGAACGTTCCGCGTCGTCAACCTATTCAACCCAAATACCGTCGAACATATCGACGGTATTTCGTACCACAGGGTGGTTGTGGCTATCTTAAATTTCTCCATTCGTTGGCAAAATCAAGCGTTAACTACTTTTTGTGATTTTCAGCAGGTCGACGACGCCTCTATAACAGACATAATGGCGGAGCGATTCGACGAATTTCGATTGGTTGGCATTGTCTCCGATGTTCATACTGCCGTGAGCTATTTTGAAGCGCTAATTAAAAGCTGCATCGAAAGTTTGCCCCTCTGAAAACAAAGAAAATCGACACTAAGCTGCCGTGGATGAACCGAGAGATCTTGCAGCTTTCGTGACTCGTGCGCAGGCTCAGGCGAGCGAAGCACGCCGATAACATTGGGAGCATTGAACGATTCACGCGGGCTGAAGAAGAGCTACGCTGTAAATCAAACTCGGCAAAGGGCTCCTTTAATAAGCATCATCTGACTGGTCTTTTAAAAAACCAACCCGTGCAGGTTTGGTCGTGAATATCACCCCAAGACTCAACTCCAGTTCCAACTTAGTTGGCAGCGACATCCCCCATGACCCGGTTTTAGTCTCGAATGATTTCAATGCCTATTTCCAGTCTGTATTTTCACTCGACCACAATGTTTATCCCCCTTTCCTCGCGCTGACCGAGACATATCGATAACCGGAATAGACGTCACTGTTGAGGCTTTTTTAAACATTGTTTTGAATCTTGATTCCAAAAAATGTACAGGGCCTGATAATATACCTGACCTTTTTTCTCACCTGTTACTCCCAGTGGCCGTCTAGGTATCTCAAATTAATTTTTCGAAAATCTCTCAGTTCTCGAACAGTGCCATCCTCTTGGAAATTAGGTAAAGTTCTTCCGGATTTTCAATCTGGTGATAAACCGATCATCGGTAATTAGAGACTTATTTCGCCAACCTCCTATTCATGCAAAACACTAGAACATATAGCATAAAAACACATTATGCGTTATCTTGAAATTAATGCTCTCTTGTCTAATATGCAACACGATTTCAGGCGCGGTTTCACCACAATAACCCCATTCGCCGGGTTTTCTTATGATATATGCCATAGTTTAGACATAAGTACCCAGGTTTATGTCATATTCATCGACTTTTCTAAAGCTTCTTACATGCTATCTTATCCCAAACTATTGCTAAAATTAAACGCCATTCTTAAAAATACGCCACTGGTTGGTTGAATATCCAGCTTCCTTACGTGACGTACACAGTCTGTATCATTCAACAAAGTATCCTTGTCCATAGTACCGGTTTCATCAGGGGTACCACAGGGGTGAGTGCTCAGTTCTTTCTTTTCCTCCTCTAGATGAACGACTTGCCAATACAAATTTAATCCAAGAGTCGGCTTTACGCGGACGATACCGTATTATACTACGAGGCTTCCTCGTTTCAAGACCGCTTGGATTTGCAAGAATCATTCTTCGCATATTTGTTCATGGTCGAAAACATGGCAAATGAAAATTAGCTTTCGTAAAACCGCGATAATGAGGTTTACCAACAGTATATCTCCACCCGTTTACAGCTACACATTCAACGCTCAATCACTAGATACCTTGGATGAATACAAATACATTGTAGTTTTTTTTACGTCAAATTTATCCTGTTCAAAGCATATAAATTCTATCACAAATAAGGCACTGAAAAAAAAATTGAATAACTTCGCCGAACGCTGACTGAAGCACCCAGGGAAGCAAAGCTGATTGCTTACAAGTCGCTAATACGCCCCATTGTCGAACACGCTCCGCCAGTTTGGAACCCTGTATAAGCAATGCGAATTAAAACCAGATTGAGTCTGCACAAAATACAACCGCTCGCTTTATCTGTCGCCGCTTTGATTCAGAATTTCCACCCAATAATGTAATTCATTCTTTAGTGCTAACACCTCTAGCTGTGCGTCACAATACCCAATACCTGAAGCATCTTCATCATGTTATCAACCCGGACTGTCGCTTTTCCGATAAACATTACGTCATCCCGTCTAAACAGTACATTAGGCGTAGTTGTCACCCCCTCAACGTTAACCCGTACTTTGCGCGCACTAATATTTTCAAGCACAGTAGGCTTCCCAATACAATAAGAAGTGGAATTCTCTCCCAGGGTCAACCTACCCTCTTCCCTTTCATCAATTTGAATATGCAATTGGAAGCCGTTGAATATTATTGTATAACACTGTGATTTCACCGTGTTTTTATCTTTGCATTGTACCTCAACCCCTTCTGCGATAGCCCTCTTTGGCTGCACTATGTATGTATGTATGTATGTATGCATGTATGTATGTATGTATGTATGTATGTATGTATGTATGTATGTATGTATGTATGTATGTATGTATGTTGTATGTATGTATGTATGCATGTATGTATGTATGTATGTATGTATGTATGTATGTATGTATGTATGTATGTATGTATGTATGTATGTATGTATGTATGTATGTATGTATGTATGTATACATGCATGCATGTATAAATAAATAAATAATAAATAAATCAATAAATAAACAAATTAAAATATTGTTACGTGGTGGCAGGACTAACAGGAAGTGCGATGATTAGTGATGAAGCGATCTATTTTCAAAGAGACCGAATCTATTTACAGTGCGGCCATGACAGTTCGAGCTGAGTCCGTGCCATCCAGCACTTCATCGTCGTCGGCATCGGTCTTCTGGAGCTATGTGACAGTCTCGGCTTCTGCTTCTCGCCATAATATGCCTCTCAGCGAATGCTCAGTGAACTCTGCCTCCTCTACTAAGTGTCTTGTGAACATGCCATTGCTGAGTAAACTTCGTGGTAACCAGTGACCTTTTACGTGTCCTCGTCAACCTCTGAAGTGTTCTTTATCACCCTATTCCGTCTATTTTCTTCCCAATACCCTCGTGCCTCCTTTTCATTATTAAAATTATTACGTACTACTACTACGAAGTACGCTGTTGCTCACTTAGTTGGTTATCACCAAAGAACTGGAAGTTTTATTCTAGCTTATAAGACATAATTTGAATGTAAGGAACACTACTGTAAAACACTAAACAGCATAACTTGCTGCCAATTCTTTTTACTTGTGTGCGAAAATCAACCATTTTGCCCAGGATTGTATTTTTGACAATATTTCTGTAATGGATCCAATACTAGTTGTACAGGCTGTGGATGCAGATTCTTCATCACCATGTTTTTGTGATGTTTTTTAATGAAATAAACTACTTTGTTCTGTTCTGTAGCTTGCGCAGGATATGTTTTATTTGCAGTGTTTACAAGAGCAGTGTACTTTCCGTAAAACACGGTATTCCTTTCATGCCGCATGTGCGGCCGTATTTGCGTTGATTCCATTTCCGGATCAGAAACCGGTCAACAATGTATTGCGCAGCTCTCTATCCCACCCACCGCATGATCACCGGGCACGTGCTCGTACTCGTTAAGATGATTAACCCAAGCGCGGCCAGAGAGTAGGTAAGGACACGTCAGTTCGTGTGCCGACGCTTAGGAAGGGTTAGGTGCAGCTCTATTTCGGAGGCCACGAATCAAAGAACTAGGAGGTAATCTGTGGTGTGGATGTAATGAGTTCTGTTTGAGATTAGAGTATTCCAACCAGTCGATCTGAAAAGTAAAATAAAATAGGTCAGCGGTGAATGTAATATAAATGCAATCCTTGCTCTGATTACTACGAGCCTCTGAACTGGACAAATCTTTTTCTATACTAAACACCGCAAGTGTCTCAATATATGTGCTCTTTTGCGCTGTGTTGTTTAGCTATTCCTTTTTGTTGGGTTGGTGTTCTTCCTTTCTTTTTTGCACCGTTTACATGGTATTTTAATGTAGAGTTTACATTACAATTTCTTTTCGAAATTGATTCTTATGTCCGAATTTTGCTAGCAGCGCTTCTTTAAATCTCATTTTAATCGTTGTGAGTTTGTCTTCTCTCTGGTGTGCCAATAATGCCCAACATTCACCACTCATCATTGTAGTCATTGCCCATCTGGCGTAGCAAGCCTTCCAACTAGCAGGACTAACCTCAACAGTTCACATTTAAGCTGTCTCTCTCTATCTCTTGGCTAAAGGTGCAGAAAAGTCCCTGTTTCGTATCCTTTTGGACCATTTGGGACGCCATTGATATTTTTACCCACTTACTTCGCCATAGGACATAAACAGAGATCGCGATTCAGTTGATGATGAGGGAAGAGGATTAGATGAACATGAAGAGGTTTGCTTGTTGGATTAAGTCCAAAATTCAACGATGATCGAGCCATTGTGTCTGCGCACTGTAAAAGAACGCGTAGTCCGAACGGAGGCTGGCCGCCGCAAAATGCTGTATTCTCGTCGGATTAAGGCCGAACACAACCACAGCAAGTGATGAATGACCTGCATTGCTCTGACTGGATGAGGGCTGAAGAGAGAAAGAAATGCGAATGTCTTAGTGCTTTTGGTACTGTAAATGTGGGTTGGGAGGATAGCAGCGACATGTTATATTCTTTATATTTGGTTGCACCCCACACTAGAGCCCCGAGCTTGTCAATTTACGATAAATTAAGCTTTGCCTAGCACTAAGTTTAACCCAGTTTGTTATGCCCCACTCCGCATGCGTACGTACATACCCCACAAGGGAGTCATCGAAGGCTTGGTAAAACGTCATTGAAAGTAATTGTTTAATTGATTTCATAAATTTCGTTTACTTATTGTTCTATATATAATAACTTATCTAGCAGCTGAAATTGTGAACATGTTGCCGCGAACCAAGCATTGCATTTTATTATTTATGATTTTGCTTGTACCACCCGGCTGCACCGGCTGTGTTATATGGACCCCGAGTGAGGCGCATGGTTCATTCTTTCTTATGCCACACGAATTATGCCATTTGACGGGGGAATGTTTCGCACTTACGCCACTAGCCTAGAATAGTCTTCTTTTTATCTACAGTGTTCTCTATGTATTCGACGGCTTATAAGCCAGCGCGTCATCTTTGGCTCCATGACAGCATGCGTTATATCAAACTTACTGAGAGGGCATAATAATACCACGTGGGGGAGGTGCATTAGTGAAGGCGTAATACAATGATTAATCGTGTGCACCGTTTTAATGAATCAATCATAACGCTCAACCTTTTCACACGACTATTCTATTACCCAATCTATCAGTAATTGTACTAAACAACTTCAGTAACAACCACACTCAACAATCAATAAGAGCGCGAAGAGAACACACGTTTCCACCGTAACCCTCTGGTAAAACGTTGTGTGCGTAAGATGATATTTTCCTGTTTTTATCATGCCACAAATCTAATCCCGCCACGAATGACTAAAGCAGTGCCTATATTCTGTCCTGTTTATAATGCTACATTCAATCTCGTACGCAATCGGACTCGCTAAGCTGTTATGCGGTTTTGATTAGCTGTGAGAGAGTGCCATTTACAAGCCATCGCCCGTTTGAGTCTCTCTTCGGTCGCAACATTAATTAGTCGGCAGGTACTACAGCTGTAGCGCACCAAATCCGTGAGGAAGGAGCTAGAGACTGTTTCAATCGATCTCCTGATGCGCATCTTTGCCGTGTCTTTGTTTCTGTCAAGTTAAGGTAGGACAGATGGTGGAGTGCATGTGCATTTTTGTACACGCGTAACACACACTGCTTTAAGGACGCTCTGCCTCTGTGAACTTGTCAGCGGTAAACTGGGACTGTCGGTGTAAGCGTACAATTGTAACAGGCAGCTTCTGTAATGGGGAAGACAAGGCACTCGCAGGAGAAAATGTCGTTATCTCTCTCTCAGTAACTGTCGTTCCTTTCCGACTTGAACTAAATGCGTTAATTTTGTTTCTGCCATATCTGCTTCCCCAACCCATTACATCTTGCCTCGGAGTAATAATTTAACATTTGTTTATGTGCATCGCGTGATGAACGAACTGAAACGCATGTTGCAAGCCGGACCCTGTGGCTTATGGTTCAACGTTTTACGCCGCCCCTGTCATTCCGCACTTAAGTCGCAAGCTTTACGTTTTGCTCTACATGTGCTGACTTTCCAGGAAGATAATTGCTGTTTCTCGAAGAAAAGAATGAAAATGATGCAGACACGCAGGAAAATAATGGAAAAGTACGTCGGTTTTGATTGGGTTCCCTCAGGCACGAGATTAAGATACATTTGCGTTGTGTCCACGTACCCGCACGGATGGGTCTTCAGCCTTATCTTTACCCAAAGGCGATAAATTCAGAAGATTGGGAGAGCACGGACCGCGAGAATACAGGAAATTATCTATAAGGAAACCAATTCGGTACCGCGCAATAGTTACAAATGAACGTTTCTCTACAACCGCGTTGAACGTTCGTTTCCTCCGTTTGGTGAGCACAAATGCACGTAATTGGTCCTCATAATCTATACATCTAATATTAACTTCTTTTGCATCGACGAATATTACTTCGTAAAAAGCTGCAGTTATGCGAATATTGGAAGCAGTGAAAAACTTTTCTGAATATCACTTCATGATTCGATGTGAATGTAGTTCGAGCACTAATTCCAGTCCAATATTCAGGACACATATTAAAGGTTCAACAAGCTGCATCAATTTCTAATTCCACCCATTGTTAGCCCACATGGTGACTTCTAATCAGGCCGTGTATCTCTATAAGGCATCAGACACCCGGCTCCATTAGAGTCATTGCCACTGCTATACATAGATTCCCTGTTGGGTAGACAATGTTTGGGGCCTAATAAAAACTGCGGCATCAAAATTTGATGACCGAAATACATTTAAAGACGATAGACTTTCTTGGGCTACTTAAACCCAGAAATTTTGGTCTGTCTGTCTGTCTGTCTGTCTGTCTGTCTGTCTGTCTGTCTGTCTGTCTGTCTGTCTGTCTGTCTGTCTGTCTCTCTGTCTGTCTATGACTCGATTCAGCCACCCGACAAAATCTTATATATCCACGAAGTCTTGTATACCCACAGTCTTATATACCCAAAAGTCTTGTATACCCACAGCCAAATCTAAACCTGTAAGTCCGCTGTCCGTATTCATACTTGTTAACACCTCCGTGGTCAACACTAAGGAACAAGAAAAAGACATTACGGAAGCATAAGGCGGAAAATAGATAAGTGATATTACAGAGTTTTGTGTTATAAAAAAAATTCACGGACGCTCAATTTTTGCGAAATAATATACTGCATCGACTGCAGAAAACACATTCACTCCGTCGCCTCCTGTCGCCCGCGCCACTATTGCTTGTGGTGGCATTTTAACAAATCAAGTGGCAACAGTTACGAAAGTTTCCACTAACTAGATAGACTCCACGTTCTGCTTGGAACGCACGTAGAGTGGGGAAACGTGGTTCTATAGCCTCGATTTACGCGCGTCTTCGCGTATGGCAGCGCTGGCATCGAGTCACCCGGCCTGGAGCAGTGGAACACCATAAATTTAAATTGACTTGGGCAAACCTTTCTTCTCTTTCCCTTGGAAGGAGCGCGACGGAAAAGGAACAGCGTGAGAGCTGAATGGCAAAGCAGACAGAGGAATTTACTTGGCAAATGTTAACGAAAGACTATCGTCTTTTGTAGACATTTGTAAAGAAAGGAGCAGATACGCGGCCAATGTTTTTATTAAATATCCTCACAAAACTTTCTGTCTCATGTATAAATTAAGGCTTCACCCTACAGCTATTCAAAGCCTAATTCAATGGACTTCGAAAAGATAAAGAAATGGACTTGGGCTGGCCATCTAGTGAGAGGAACCGACGACCGTTGGACACTTAGGGTAGCAGAGGGGATACCAAGAGAAGGGTATAGAAGAAGGGGAAGGCCATTATTCCGTTGAAGGGATGAAATGAAAGAATTCAGGTGTAAACTGTGAAATCGAGCAGCGCAGCACAGGAGCGGTTGCAGGTCAGTGGGAGAGGCGTTCGTCGTGCAGTGGACCTTAGTAGGCTAACGACGACGACGACGACGATGATGATGATGGGATGTAATTTTTTATAGTTAGTTTTAACCTTACGTAGTAACAGATTGTTGTTTTCTCAGCAACTAGGTGCAGTAAAGAGTCCGGCGACACATAGAAAATTCACAAGGATTCGTAATGCGCAGTCATTATTGTTCAAATCAACATTTGCAGCGCTTTGCTTCTACCTTTTTTCGAAGGGCTTTGTCATGCTCAATGACAAGATTCGCTTTGCAGTATGGTTGTCACTAGCGCTTTCGAATGGCTTCGATCTATCAGTTACGTGTTCCGCCGCTGCTCCCTCCTGCCAGGATGCATTGCGAGAGTTTACGACGATGGTGGATATCGCTGGCCCTCTGTTCGCTCACTTTGCGGTGGTTTTACGCTCTCTCACATCATCTCCAATGTACCGGCGCAGGCGGCCAAATTTCACTACTGCTGATGATAAATTCATGCTATGGAAATTTGCAAACACGTAGAAGAGGAGTCGTTTCGCTGCTACAGGTGCCGAGGCTGGCTTTTAGTGCGCAGCAGTAAGCGTCTCCAACTGTGGTTCGGCGACGGTGACGGCGTCGTAACCGAGTGAACGATGGCAACACTGAATACTGAAAGAAAACGGTGGAGGAGAGTGTCGCGAGACTGTGAGGGGGAGGGTGGTTTGCCAGGGCGGCGCGAAGACGCTCCTTACAAAGTGTGAAAGGGAGGGTAGTACAATGATACCGCGCCCCAAACGTGTGTGAAAACCGTCATCGGTGTCTAGTGGCGCCCGAGAAAAAAAATGCAAGATCAGACATCCATAAAAGCATACGTCTTGTTCTTTCAAGTTCACAAAAATGGCAGGAGCCCAGCACGCATGCCGTGCTACACGTCCATCGGTCCTTCGGGTCCTTCGTCGTCGTCCTTGTTGCGCGGCTCATCCGAACCACGTGACGTTTGCGCTGGAGGTTCAAACACAATTTGCAACAACATGTTCGCCGACGGCGACGACACACTGCGAGATAACGGCTGAGTAGCGGCGCCACTGTGCGGTCGTTGATGACGCGATCAGTTCTTTAGACGCAGCAGCTATGCGCCTTCACCGAGAAGACTGCAGTTCCCGCTGCGCACATATTTTGTATTAGGGAGTACCGTAATCGTCAGGCATTTGTTTTATTCATGAAGCCACCTATTGCTTCCCTATTAGAAATGTCTTCAAGGCAGAACTTCCTCAGACATTCGAACGCCTACGCCTGCTTTGCGTATGCTAAAATTAAAATAAAACAAAGCCACATAAAAGAAGAGTGTCGTCAGCGTCAGCTTCTCCCCGAGACGACGTGAAAGTAGTTTCGCAAGTTATCGCAGCACTCGACGCAGCAGTGTCGTGTGTCAGCACTTTGCATGCACTGTTGCGTCAATGTCGTCTGCTGACGTGTGCCCCCAGACGCCACCATGAATCGAGTCAGACTCCCGCGCAGAGGCGCATGAGTTTGCCGTTATTTTTCTTGAGAACTTTGGTGCCATGGAAGCTGTCTAAAAAAAACAGCCGTGTGCGCCTCTGGGGTTCAAAGCAGTTTTTGGAGAGACTACGTATACGAGTTTAGAGCCTATTTCAATATTTTACAATATTCTGCTTTTCCTGTTGCTGGTATTCTGTCTCTTGACTCACGAGAGGAGCGTTGCAGCCACAGAAAAGCCTAGATTTGAACGGCGTTGCTATCGTCACTTTCCCTTATTGAAAAATATATATATCAACATTTCGGAATTTGCAAAGAAAAATACCAGCGTCTTGACATCACTGAAGATGTTTCGCGTTTTATTATCAAGAAGTTTTTCTAGTAAGCATACCTACAAGAGTCTGGTCTTTCGGCCTATGAAATATAAAAAATATTTTATGGCTCGTATAACTCTTAATGGCCAACCTTGTTCCATTTGCGAGCGCGAGGACTTTAAAAAAATTATGCTGGACCACCTACACTGACGGGAAACGTGGGGAGGGGCGAATAATGGAGAGTGTAAGTGTATTCAAAGATTGTAAGTCTCGCTCTTGCCACAGGGCGCGCGCTGATTGGACGCCGGAGAAGCGCCTGTAGGAGGAGCGATAGCGCGATTGCTGTGGCGATGGCGGCCGCTCTTGTGTTGAAATGGATTTAAGCAATTCAGCGAGAGGCGAAGTGGCCGTAAGTTGTCTTCGTGGTACACGCCGCATCATGCCAACAAATATGCTTTTCAGGAGCAAAGCTGGCATTTGGAACGAATTTCGAAACAGAGTTCAAAAATTTTTTTCCATACGCCTCGAGCTTCGCGATCGCTGCGCCGCCTGCCGCCGCTTCTCCGCGGCGTTCACGGGATTTGCGCTGCGTGACTGATAGGGGCTCGTGCAGTGTTTTGGTTCTATTTCGCTTCTTTTCGCCTTTCCGCGCCCTAAAAAAACTTGTTATGGTGACGACTATAGGCAAAGAGTACGTTTAGGTCACTTAAAAAGCAGCTGCGTCTTCGTAGAGTACGCGATCGCCTGCAAGAGCTACCCGGGGACGCGGTTCTGCGCGCTTCGTCGCCGCTCTTCCGGTCGTCGGCGACGGCAGCAACATATCACCCATGTCACCTCCAAAACATCAGGCACAAATGAATTCTACTGACGCCTCGTTTAGACCTGATACTGGCACAATGAGAGGCTGGCTTCATTTTTCAGCGTGGACAACGAATGCGGCTTCGTTTCGCATATATACGCCGCAAAAAAAATATGTTTCGGGGATGTGATTACCGAATCCCGGACAATAACTTATGCCTTTTATAATATAAACTATGCGAAAATGTAAAGTTTATTCCAAGCCTGTGCGTCGTTAAATATGTGCCCACACACGCCATATAGCAAGAACCAAGGAAATGAAACCACAGAAAAATAAATGCTGTGACAATGCGGAATTTAGAAACACAATAAGCTCTAACAGAAATAAAAAAAAAGCAGCGCAGCTACTGGCATGCTAAAGACCTTCGTCTAAACTTAAGCCAGGTAGGTTTCACTAGACCAACTATACGCGAAATGCACTGCTATTTCGCGAGAAATCGGTGAGGGGGCGTGGAGGGGGACGCTGTGTACAAATGCGGAGCGGAATCAAGCAATGAACGTTTTAGTAATCCCACACATAAATCTCGCGTGCACTTTCTTTTTGTTTTTCTACTTCAACGAAGAGCTGATCGTACGGCGGACGCATTTTTGGAAGTATACAGGGTAGGCTGTTCAACAAGCGATGAAATGTGTCGTTGGAAGAGTGTGGTATGTGATAATGCCCTCTGATTTCAGTTTCTGGTTTATTCTGCAGGCTCCCTGTGTCATATGACAATATTTCGAAGAAGCATTTAGTTGCGGACGCGGATTATATTGTAAGCCCGTCTCCGCGCTCCTCGCAGAGGATATATGTAGCAAATGAAGGTATGCGGGCGCGCACCTCACGACAAGACGACTCTGTCGTGTGCTGATCCCCGAGTATAATTATGCATTGTCCATCGTACTTTTGTTGAATATTCCCGAAATTAACACACACTGGCTTGTAAATGGTGATGATCAGTATCTGCGGTATAATATTGGCAAACGTAACTGGTGTGCTGTCAGGTATGAGTGCTCCGCTGAATATGTAAGCGCACAAAACCGATTTAAATCGTAGTGTATAGCCGTAGCATGAACATCTGAGGAACCGGTGGTTACGGAGACACGGCTAGTAAATTCAGGTCAGTGTAACTACAATCGGCTCCATCATACGCCGGTTTCGCGACGCTGGCCTGTGACACACACCTGGCGCTTATACAGACCGAAAATACCACACTAAGGTCGCGTCGGAAACATTTACACTCTCGTAAACACACCCCATTTGCGAACAGAGTGACTGCTCCACACAAACATGAATTTCAAACGGCCACAAACGGTAAATCTTAGTCGTGAACGTGCCGCAAAAGCAGCGGCGGCACTGGGGAGCGGGGCGCGGACTCCCGCGCCTGCTTTCGAAACGGGCCGCTAGGGGGATTTCAGTGGCGCCCCTACAGGCCGCGCTCGAGGCGTATAATGGAAGTGAATCCCGATTACTCCTGTATTTTAAATTGTTTTGAATGATGTTAGTTTATTTTGTTTTTTAACCCTTGTTTGACCACCGTTTGACAACTGATTGACCATGACGACATGAGACTTCGACGACAGGAGACGCCGGGACCCCGATCCCCTAGGTGCTTTGCCCGTAATACATGATAGTAGCAAGGGCTAGTCGCAACTAAGTCCAAGGCGTGCTTTCCATGCCCATGCCGTTATGAGTGGTCTGGCAAGATCTGTGCGGAACACGGTCTGCCTTCCCCCCTCCTTCTAGGCTTACATACCCGACGGTGAGTTGAGGTACGCTTTAATTTACCTGACCTGATTCCACACTAGGATGTGCCCTTCCGTGTCTACCGCTGAGTAGCGGCTCAGATGCCTTCCTTTTATCAGTATGAACTTTTAAGCCTCAACTTCAATTTACGAGAAGGGGGGGGGGGGGGTGACAATGTCAATTTCTTTTAAAGCGAAGCTTTATTTGTCCTGCTCCTGTCGTCCGGCGCAACACAAACTACACTGCAGGAAAGCCAACTTTCTCTGATGGTGATGGAAGTGCTTTGCTTTTTGAGGTTAGAGCAGGTTGCTCGCGAACTCAGAGCTTTGTTGGAAAGTATACACAAAATGATGGGGTATGCGCACTCTGCGGAACAGAAACAGAAACTATGAGGCACATAGTGTTACAATGCGAGGGTATCCATCCAAATGTACATGAGGAAATATTCGGCTTCCAGAAGCCCTAGGATTTAAGCTTAGCACAGAGCGGGTTAACTTCAAGGATGTCGAGGCGACGAAAAGATTAGAAAATGCTGGTGGACGAAAAGCAGAGAGCGGAATATTGCACGGGACAGCTACCACCTGTAAGAGAAAAAGTATTTTGTGTCTAATAAGTCTGTTGTCCCTGCTCTAAAAGCAGCGCTAGTATTAAGCGAAGAGGGTAAAACCTAGGTATTTTAGTTTCTTTTTAGTTTATTTTTGTAAGATGACGAGTCATTATCCCGCTACAAGGGGGAACACCACTATAAATCATGAACCATCAATCATTAATATTCGATGATGATCTAGGGAGAAGTGATGATTGTGGTTGGAACCGAACCGTCTGGCGTTACGCAGGAGACATCTATCCAGCACAGTCGAAGCAGTTTGGATTTTGAGAGGTATGGATGGACGGGAAAAGTTAGACAAAAAATTCATGCGTCCCTCCGTTTAACAAAGATTACGGTTGAACGCGAAGCATTCTCTTGCGAAATCAAATGGCGAAGGGTCAAAAGGAAAGCCGCTATGAGATGTCCGAACTACGTGCCGATCAAAGTCAAATCTCACCCAGCCAAAGTTCAAATGATCTGCGAGTCAAAAACCAAACTGACACGATAACCAAGGAATTCCTTACGAGAAAGCTTCACGTTCAACCATTGTCGTCGTAGACGGAGTAGTACTTGATTGTTTTTGTAAGCGACGTGCTGGACATAGCAGTCTAAGTGTCAATTGCAGAAAAAAAGCGGGAATGATTTCCTACATAGCGTACTGTTTCAGCATAGTGTAAGCAGGCAGCTACAGCAATGCAAGCCTAAAGTACTGCCATACATTTCGACATGCTTAAAAAGTGCAGTCTCTCCAACATGACCTTCTCGCCTCTTGGTACTCTACTCTCAGAACTGAGGTAATTTACGCCAACTTAATTTTCTACAGGTGCTCACTTTTAGAGCTTTAAGATTCTTTGGCCGCAATCTTGCACGTGGCCAATGTATGAAGAAGAAGTAAAATTAACATGAGGAGGAAACAACGAAATGCTTTGTAACTCCGTCAAAAAGACACTTAAAAAATAACTTTCGCGGTTTCAACAGTGGCTGAATCTTTATCGAAGTGGCTGCTGTTCCCGATCTCGAAGATTTTTCATCGCCTCAGGTGGCCAAAAAATCTGCGTAAAGTTTTGTGTTCCAGCTTTTGTGGTCTAATTGCCTACATGTTTTTTTTTCCTTTGGAGATATTATCTTCGTGTTTTTTCTGCTGGTAAGACAGATATCCACCTGCTAAACTGTAAAGAACGACGGTTTTGCAGGTGTGAGGAATTCTTCTCCGCCATAATACAAGTCCAAACACACGTTCCCCGGAGGCAAGAACGGCAAGTAAAACGATAAATTATCCGGCCGAGAAAATCTCCATACCTTTGCATTTTCAGAATTCCCGGGGTGCATTCCAGCCCCAGCATATACCTCTGTGCTTTCTGGACCAATCTTACATTCCCCTCGTTTCCAAGGTATCTTCATTGCTCGTAACACGCCAGCAGTAAGAGCAAAAGCAATTGAAAGCTCACAAGGACGGCTTAAGGCGGCCACGAAGAGGTACCCGCAAAGGAAAAGCAAAGAATAGCATGAAGAATGAGTGTTTCAGACATCCCCGAATGTCTTCTTAGCGCAGCTTAGCAACTATAGCGGCTGCGGCCTCGAGGCAGTCAGCTCGCTAACTTCAGTCAAGAGCAAACATTCCCCCAGGGAAATTCCCCCTATTCGGGACCAAAAATGTAGCACGAGTAAAAGCCGGAGCCGTTCCCAGTCGTCTTTTCCAGACGAAAACAAATTCGGGACTTTGTAGTTTTTTTATTACTTTTACCTCATGTATTACTGCCTTCTGTCTCATTTTATTGCTCTCTCTTGTGTCTAGCATAGTCCGCCAATTGTGCTGAATTGTCATTCCTCATTCTCATTTCCTCTGGCGCAAGGTGTGTCGGGCCGGTAACGACCGTTTCCTTTGTCGAGTCGTACGTTGGTGATTCTATAGATGAGCTGGCTTCACTCGTATTGTATTAGCAAATAATTTTTACGCCGTTTCCGTTCGCTGTAAGGCGCGCTGCGTGGTGTGCTCACTGTGTCGGCGCTGCTACGGGGTACTTCTCTGGAAATTGTTCTAGAGGCTCGGCGGCTGTTCTCTCCGTGCGAGATCTAAACACTCGGCGGCTGTTCTCTGAGGACGTCCAGATCTTATGCCACTGGCCTTCTCAGCGATGTGCGCATAAGGCGACAAAGGAGGTTCTACGCAACCCTCGAAACACGAACCTCTGCAAGAGGCCTTAGTGCGACAACATGAAGGTGCAATGGCTGAATTCGGACATCTACAGCAGTTACACTAACCGCACATAGTTACGCTCCGTTTCTTTCTCCTGCCATTTTTGTTCTATCTTATTTTTCATTTTCCCATTTGCCATGTGCTCCTGTAACTAGTGGTCCAAGATGTCTGCTGGTAGGTTGCATTTAGATTTTATTTGTAATGGCAAACACGTGAAAATAAAATGACAACATACCGTGTCCAGTAACAACCTTCCGGTAGGCAAGCCATCCACTGCTTTCAGGTTGGGGAGTAGGATAAGGTAGCTTTTATTGTGGCAGGAAGACTGCACGTCAAGTGGGAAAGTGGGAGTAGAAGGCGGTGTTTGTAGCATGGGACATCTTAAAGCGGGGAAAGTTCGACCAAAAACAGGTGGTATCCTTGAGGACGCTGGAGAGGCCGTGTGGGTTGATGAGAGCAGGCTCACGACTCAAAACAGCTCGCACTAGACCGCTTTGGAGGGCTTAGTGTGCAATTAAAGCCAGCATGGAGGGTGTCAGTGTACGAGGGTCAATGTATAAGCAGAATGTATGAGGAGGAGGCTTGAAGGTCCTGCAACGCGCGAATTTTGGACAGTGCCAATTTAGGTGCTAGAATGTGGCGAGCATCGGGAATTTGCAGAAGGGACATCGAAGCGGCAGAGATGGGGTGTACCATTTACGGAAGGTCCCTGGGGTAAGGCTAGCATTGGCAAAATATTTGTTTATGAAAATTTCCGCTGATCTTGGGAGCGAGGGCAGAGCCGATGAAAAGCCGGTTGGAGTCTGGGCCTTGAGGCAGTCTTTTTGTTTCTTTTTGTAACGTAGAAGCTGAATCGCTGGTCGTTATGTCTGAGACGGTGCCGGAGCCAACTCGGGTACCATCGGAGGACTAGAAGTTATACACTCCCGTGCTGCCGAGTGGGCTGCCTGGTCCCCCGGTGATGACTCCTCGCGTACAGGTGACCAGTCGATGCGAAGATGAATGCCGATAGATTTCAGGATGGAGATCTGGTTAAGGATTTTGTTGGCGATGGTACTGTTTGATGTGGGACATTTTAGAATCTGTAAGGCTTTGAAAGAGCCCGTCAGGATGCGTATATGGTCAAACATGAGGTAGTCTATGGCTTGAATGATAGTATGGAGCTCCGCTTCCAGGATGGTAGCACATGGAATATTAAGGGATAGTTTGCCTAGGATCGAGGGGAGGTCAAGTAAAGCCCGTGCGTTGCCAACGAGCGGACGAGCAATGCTCGCGTTCGCTGTTCCGGAGAGCGTCGATGCGGGCAGCGCGGACGGGGTGGGCCTGCACGGGATGGGATGGGTGTCCGTGGAATCCGTGACAAAAGGGAAATTCCAGGGAGCCAGAAGAGGTGGGATGTCCTAGGGTAGTAGTGGCTTGAGATTGTCTCAGGCGGATGGTAACACCTTGATGTGTTAATGTGTGTTTATGAGTGGATATTTACTTGCTCCTAAATTACATTTTCCAAGGAGGAAGAGCAACTGCGGCTTGCAAGTTATCCAGACGAGTATGTTTTAGTACCCTGCTGGTGGTGCGAAGGGTGGTTCTGTGCAGATGTTGAAGTGTTCGCATGGCCGTTGTGTTGAGGTGGTAGGATTGGGCTGCGTAAGTTATGGTACCAATGGCGACAGCAAGTACTAAAGTTTTTGTTGCCTTCTGACTTTCTCCACCAAATTAGTTCGAGATGGGATGTATGGCATGTTGAATTGTTTTTCATTTAGCTTTCAATTGTTGTAGCCATATTGACGGGCTATGTTTGCGTCTGATTGGGATTACGAGTAATCGTATGGGTTGAAAACTAATGGTTTTAGGTGTACCGGCGAGAAGAAGAGTTGGGAGAATATAATTCGAAGGGTGTTTGTGTCCAAATACGGGTAATAATTCGTTTTTTTTTGTCGGGTATTATTCAAGAGCAAATAGGCCAAGCAGCATTCAAGGCTATTTGCAGTGGCTAGGAGGTCTTCGGGGCATAAAAATTCGGCTTATTCAATCCATATGGTTACATCGTCTGCATATATTGTGAATCGTGAAGCAGAGTCACGTTCGAGATTTTTGGTAACCGTCACCATGGCGAGGTTAAATAGGATCGGGGCAAGTATGGACCCCTGAGGGACCCTGCGGTCAACCTTAATCCAGCCTGGGTGAGACCCTTGAAGTAGTATTGGCCGAGCGTTCAGAAAATTACGGATCCAGATTTGCGGCCGGGGGCGTAGGTAGGCGTGCGCCACTTCCTCTAGTATTTCTGATTGGTTGACGCGATCAGGCCTTGCGCAGTTCAACTGCTAGGATCAGGTCGGGAGCAGAGTTGTTATGGTGGGTACGATTGATCACTCGCCGTAATCCCCAAATGCTATCGTGGTGCTCAGGTTTGGGCGGAAGCCCGTCTTCGCAGGGTGAAAGTATGGTTGGACAAATCGGAGGTAATGGGTGATACGGTTATTTATGAGCCTTTCTATGAGTTAGCAGACAACAAAAGTAAGCGAGATGGGGCGGAGGTTGGTGAGGGCAGTCGGGCCGGTACCAGGATCCTTTGGTTAGGGATTATGGAAGATGAGAGTGAGTTTAAGATAATACGTAACTTCATCAGTTTCCCAGGAGCAGTTAACACGGCCAAGTAAGGCAACAAGGGCAGGTTTTGGCAAGTTGCGGAGGTGTTTGCAGGTTACATTATCATGTCCAGGGGCAGATTTCGGTTTCATTTATTGAATGGCCGTGTAAAGTTCATTGAAGGTGAAGGGAAGGTCGAGATAATCCTGTGGCGATGAAATGGGAATGTGTGCAAAAAGGGGGGGGGGGGGGGTTAGAGTTGGGCATGGGGCAAGAAAGTCATAACAATATCATGTTCAACTCTGACTGGGTCTTTTGTGAGAACGAGGGTACAAAATACCACAAGTCGCTCTTTTTCCGTAGTTCCAAAACTTTGGGGTATTATTCGGATATTCCCAAGACCTTTTTCATGACCGAGTGGGACACAGATTATTTCAGTAGCTGTTGGAAAGCAACATTGATAAGACGTGATGACTTTATACTGGCGGCGAATGCGGACAAGGATTGCATAATATTTGCCGGCAGAGCGGTACAATTGTGGGAGATAGGGCACTTTTTTGGAGATCTTTGTGAGGTGGACATCGAGAGCCGGTGTGTCTGAAAAGCAGACGATTTCTTCGGTGGCTCCTTCGGTACAAGTTGGAATAAGATTCGCAAAATAATCGAAGGAGGCAGGGGGTTCTTTTTGATCGACATATTCGCGGAGGGTGTCCCAGTCTAGACGCGATAATGGTTCAGCACGTTTGGGTGGGATTGGGACTGACGTCTGGGGTTCATTCACCTTCCCATACTTGATGGCTCGGGAGAATGATAGAAGTTACAGGTGGCGCAATATTGAATGGTGTATATGGCGTACAGAAGGGTGTCGTGGGGATATGCATTTGTTTGGAGTCTTCGGAGGATTGTGAATTCGCGTTTCTATAGTCGTGGGTGTGGTGCCACTAAGGCCCGTCATTTCGACGAATGTACTGAAGCCAAAATAAAACTTTAGCCGAACAAGGGAGTAGCAAAGTTCATTTTGCTAAAATGTCTTAAATACGTGGCATTCTGCCGTTATGCCTAACGGCACGCTTTGCGCACACATGTCGTAAACCGCTGACCGTAGTTTTGCTTAGAGCAAGTTTGACGTTTCTTGTGAGTTCGTAAGGGTCAACGTTACAGTTACATTAGTTTAGGCATAGATTTAGGCCTAACAAGGACGAGTGCCCAAGGCCTTAGCAGAGTCCTTCAAAGCATTAAAGAACTCTGGTCTTAGTAACGAAGAGAAGAAAAGGACGCCGAAAACAAAATGATAGGGGCGGTTAGGAAAGGTCCCGTGCTTTTAGCGCACGCCTTGCCGAACTTCACCGTTTCCTTCCTACCTCACCCATTGGCCCAACAGTCATTAGATATCCAGGCCGCTACGACGCCGCTTGCATAGCTGGCCCATCCGTTCGGCAAATACACATTAATCATTGGTCAGTTACTATGCCATAAAAAGGGCTAAGGTGTCCTCGCAATTTTGTCATACGCATTTTCTTTCATTTAAAGAGATATTAAAGGAACATTTGGCCTTATTCGTAGCTCCGTTTACGTACGGCCGCCGTACCCGAGGATAGTGATTCTAGGATGGAATTGACATTGCGTTTGCATGCCTACCATTGGCGCGCTGGGTATTTTGCATTTCCATCAGCAAACCCCTATTAGATATGGTAAACGAAAACCTTTTAACGGAGCAGGGTTTGGCGAATTTGTTTGATCGCAAAATTTTATATAATTTTAAAGAGGTGTACACGGTTCTCCAGTGTTAAACAGGTGCGGCTTTCTCAAGAGTTGTGCTCGCTATAGGGAGCCACCTGACGTACATGGAGCATACCACGCCTCCAGATGAAACAAATGAGTATGTCACAGTGACTATTAAGAGTTCTGCGCAGCACTTTTTCCTCATAGCCGCGTACATACCACTGGATGATGCATTTAACGTGGACCAACTCCAGCACGTCCTACGATCCACACCTGCACCACACTTGTTAACTGGAGATTTTAGCGCGCATCGCCCCTCCTGGGGCAGCATAAGACCACAGGTAGAGGCAGGCGCCTCTTCGACGCGGCTTGCCGTAACGGCTTGACTGTCATCAATACAGGTGTGCCCACGTATAGCCGAGGCGCAGTGTCGAGGACCCTTTATGTCACCATGGTCTGTCTCCCTCAGACTGTTATATAGGCCCGCCATTATGTCGACATCAAGTAACATGGAGGCGATCACCTGCCTACATATATCTTGCTAGATGGTCCATGTGGAGGGCCATCGAACCGTGAAATTCTTTGCGCGGATTGGTCACTATACTCTGCTCTTATTTAGAAGCTCGATGGAAATTTTGAATCGTACAGCGACCTAATAGACGCCATGACACGGGCGAGAGGCTCGTGCATGAAGGTTTTCCTCCGACTATCCTCGAGGCTGTCTGTGTCCGATGCGGAGTACCAAAGGCTCCGTGCGGTGCGTCAGAGGGCTGAAACACGTGCTCGTAAAACGCGAACATCTGAAGATATACGAGTCGCTAGACGCGCACAGAGGCACGTCCAGCGACGTATGCAGAAATTGGCCCAGCAGGAATGGCAGTCGTTCCGCCCAAAATTAAACTCGCGAAAACCTCTCATGAGGATTTGGACCTTACTACATAGCTTAATGGCAACACCTACTGCGCTGCACCCTTTCTACTCTATTGCTCTGCGACAGAACCACTGTGACCTAGACGTCGCTGAAGATTTTTGCGTCAAAGTCATAGCCTTGCAGGATCCAGTTTTACCTGCCACCCTCACAGCTGTCTCTTTGCCCTCTGCAAATGTGACAGCCATAATCAAACCATCCACAATGGAAGAACTACTTGCTGCCTTGTCTTCCGTAAACAAGACTCTCGCACCTGGTCCACATGGCATCAGCTACGCAGCTCTGTCGCACCTTGGAAATAAAGCTAAGAGCTTCCTTCTCGGCACTTATAACAACAGCTGGGAAACGGGCCGCCTCAAACCGGACTGAAGCGAGGTCGGCTTGTTCCGGAACTCAAATTCGGCAAAATCCCTACCGAAACTGAGTCTTATCGGCCCCTCGCAATCCTGAGCTACGTGGGTAAGCTGATGGAAAAAAATGGTCCTTGTTCGGCTAGACTGGGACTTGACCAACCTGAACGCGTATGCCCCGAAGATGACTGGATTCAAACAGTCTCGAAGCCGCACCGACAAAGTGTTTGCCCTTAAGAGTGCAAAAGCCCAGAGTCGCACCACTCTAGAAGTGTTCATTGACATTAGAGCACTCTAGCCTTTGGCTGTGTGGCCCATGAGGCGATAAGATCTGCAGTGGAATCGGTAGACATCGGAAATCGCATGTATACATGGATACCCGATTACCTCTTCGATAGATCTGTCTTTATGTCCACGAAGGATGGCGAAACAGCCTCTTGCCATGTCACGCGCGGTGTGCCGCAGGACAGTATTTTAAGCCAAACCCTATTTAATATCAACCTCATCGGAATTGAGAAGCGGGTGCCACACTGTTGATATGTCGCTCTATGCCGATGATATCTGCTTCTGGTACTCTGGCCGCAAAAGGCGTGTTTTGCGAGCTCGCCTTCAAAAAGCCTTCAATTCAATAGCACATTTTTGTCTAGACGCGGCCTCGGAATCTCGGCTGGGATATGTGCGGCGATAGCCTTGACCAGGCATGATGTATCCCACTATCATCTTTCAGCGGCAGGGCTCTCCATATTCTTTAATTTGTGGACTGACAGACTCCTTGGCGTGACACTTGACAGGTCACGTTCGTCTCCTGAAGGGGAAGCTGGGCTCCTTTGCTCAGGTGCTACGTAAAATAATCAGCGGCTCAGGAGGCTGTTCTGTAGGGTCCCTCTTACGTCTCTATACAGCACTCTGCGAAAGTCTGCTCCGATACAGCCTCCCTGCGCTCGGGCCTCTTTCTAAGACCAACACAAGGCTGTTAGAAAGTATGGAGGCCCGAGCTCTGCGGTTGTGTCTTGGTCTTCCGAAGACAACTTCTACACAGGGGGCCCTACAAGAGTGTAGGCGCTTCCCACACAGTGTAGTGGTCAAAGAGGAGCAGCTTCGCACACATCTCCGGCTGGCGACACGGGCTCCTGGCAACCCGATGAGTTCTAGCTCCGTCTAAAAGGTACAAGACACTCTACCTCCCTTGTGTCAGACGTACCCTGCGGCGCTTCATCTCCCGCCCTGGATGTCCTCCCCCTGGCGAATTGTCACCAAAACACCAGGTGTAAGCAGTAAATCAAATTATCAATTCCAGCCCTAAAGGTCTTTACTCTAGAGCACATTTCGGATTGCTATCCTAACCATAGGCATATTTACAGCGATGCCTCGGTGACGGCCACCTCATCTACGGTGGGAATCTTGGTTCCATTAATGCGGACCACAATTGCGGCCAGGTTAAGCCACAAAACAACGTGGACGACCTCAGAACTTGGTGATTTGCGCTCTGCTTTGCAGAATATTCTCGGGCAAGAGGCTTCTGTGTGGGTGATTTTCACGGATTCACGGGTATCGCTTCAACAGTTAACCGCATTGCCGCAGGAACTGGCCTATGAAATACACACTCTGCAGACACACGCTACCAGCTTGCTTCACAACGTCGTGCTACAGTGGCTACCTGGCCATTGGGGGGTAAAGAGGAATGCGAATGCCGACGAAACAGCTTGCGCGGCTCACAAGCAATCTAGCGTTATCATCCCGACACTTTTCTCTCGACGTGATGGCGCGACGCTTGCGTACTCTTTGGCGCGGCACTCCCGATTCTCAATATGGAAGGACAGATAAAAAAATTATTCCCAATTGTACATAATTGATCCTGCCTGCACTTTACGAATGCCATGTGGCCAGCCACTACTTGCACAAGGCGCGCCGAGTTGCCTCCCCTGACTGTCCCGCTTGCTGTGTTCGTGTGGAAATAGAAAATGTACTGTGTGGGTGTCCCCACTATGATACCTCACGGCAAACCCTGAAAAGATCTTTCGGACTGCGTGCCCATGCACCACTAAAACACTTACAGCGTTATCGGTCTATGGCACTCCACTGCCTCGTAAACTCCGAAACTCAGTGAAACTTTGCTTTAACTTTACTACTGTGCGTGTGCTGTGTGTGTGTGTTTCTGTGTTTGTCGGTTTTGGTGTGCTTTTTTGCGTTTTTTAGTGTTGCTGTTTTGGCTTCCTTCGCTCATTTTCACCCCCACGCATGTTAACATTGTCACGCAGCCAAAGACGACGCAGTTGTCTTCAAGGCAAACAAGTTTATTGGAGCGAACATTTGACCCCCCCCCCCGTTAACTCAAAGAATACACACACGGCGGAGTAGCAGTCAACAAACTAACGTGCCAGACGACCGTTGGCGAGTCGAATGCCACGGCTTCTGCACTGCGGTCATTTGTCTCTCAGCGCGACGGTTTCTCGAACAGTTGAATTGCATCCAGAACAGTGTAGATCAAAGAAGATTATTCTAGGCTGGTAACACAAGTTCGAAACACTCTCCCTATCAAAGGAGCTAACACGTGCGGCATAAAGAATGAAACATGCGCCTCACTTCGCCCACGGATAACACATATAACATATCCCGGTGCAGTCGGTCGGCAAAAACAAAACAAAAACAAATCCAATACATGGTTCGTGGGAATATGCAGTAGCAAGCCAAGCTCGCTGCCAGGCCGACTTCTCGTCATCATTAAAGGCATTCCTCCTAAATGCTAAGACTGTGTAAGAATTTCTTTAACGGGTAAACTCGTAGCTAGTACCAGTGATCTCCCAGAAATATCGGAGAGACCTTAGATCGTAGGTTTCGAGCCTGTGATAACAGCAGGCGATCTCGCATATGCGTTGCGAGTCAACTCCGAGAGGGTAGTGGCGCGCAGGATGTTTCAAAGATGCGCTCAATACATACGATGTGCGACATTGCTATTGATAGCTCAGCTACAGAGCATTTTAAATGACTGTAACTTTTTAGAAAAGTGTAGTAGTGGCTACTTCTTTGAACCTTCCGCAACAGTTTAATTAAAAAACTGTTACCGTCATGTGCAAAAAGAAGTGCTCAAATGTCTTTTTTAACTGTTCACTTAAACGTAAACGAAAGCAGAAATAAATTCGCAAGTAAAAAGAGAGACTTGTATAAAGAAACGCGCATCTCCCCTATTTGTTTTTGCTTTTTTTTATTTTGCTTTTCGCGGCATATACAGCTGAATTGCCTCGGAGTGTATTAGTGTTCTTTGTTGTTAAAACCCCTTTGATGGCTTAACCTACTAAACTGCTTTTTTTCTGTCCCAAACTGCAAAAACAACCCTGTTGTCACTCTGGCCGCATGGTTCAATAGCGATTGGTTGCTTGGACATGCGTTCTGTGTCTTCGCTTTGCTTTAGCTCCTCCTTCTGGTTCCTTCTTTGCCCTCCGGTTGCACGTATCCGTGTTTTTTTTACTGTACCAGACGCCATAGGGGTTTCTTTTTGGGCGGACACCTTGCAAGTAGATCAGCAGGCACATTCCGGCGGACTCAGCGTAACGTGGCTCAAACCACATTCCGACTGCCGCAGCGAAGCAACAATTTCCGCTTACGATCGCAGGTATCTCCAAATAGCTTCAGGTTACGGACCGCGTTCGACTCTTTTTTAGTTGTCCGGCTGATTCCCTCGATCCCATTTGCCACCTTTTTTCGCTTAGAAATGCAATTATGGGAAGCAAACATTGATGCTTAGAGGGCAAGAATAACTCTAGGTCAGCCAGAAAACGTGCAACAAAGGCTGGACAAAGAAGTCTGCACCAATGCACTTTGACACTCGGCATAACAGTGGCCTGGGGGCGGCAAGCTGTAGCTGCATTAGCTGATTTGATGAGCTTGTGGAATTCAGACTCAAAATAGAGAAATGCATATTTACTACGGCGAAAATATGAGAGTTTCTTTTATCAGATGCATCCAAAAGGGCATCCCCTGCAGTTGTAAATATGGCAGGTGTTGGAAAACTGTGGTTTCAGCAAATTTTTCCCGTGTAACATTTACCACGCTATTCAAAGAGGTAACGTACGCAGAGTACGTTTGCCTCAGGAGAAAGTATAATAATTTCAAAAGAGCTTTGTGTTAATAGCGTTTTGCAAAAGCAGAATGCTGCGAACACTACACCTTTCTTCTGAGCGCAAGTGCTATATCTTCGTAGTCTAATTTCAGTTCGCTATATCTATTTGGTACTCAAGTCAACTATTGGCTTCCTTCCAGTATATCATCCCCCATTTCTTTTATCATTACCTGTAGGAACATTTAAAATTGCACAGCAAAAAAAGAAAACAAGATTTCAATTATAAATTATTAGGCGCGGTAGGGAGCCTGAGATCTCCACCGAGAAAGAGAAACACAATAAAACAATATATTCCCTTCTTTCCTACTTGATGGCCGAAAAATAATTACTTTCCTTGCTGTATAAACTCTAGTTTGTGCGCTTGTTGTTTTATCTGCCTTTTATCCCAACTTCTGTTTTTACGTTGGAAAAAGGGTGCCGCTTTTAACTTGACATGTTGCGTGCAGCGTTCTGGATATTCATTTATTATGTTCGAACAAAAAGTGATTAAAATGCCTGACACGACCACTGAAGGCTTAAAAAAAGTGAAATGAGTCGCTGCTCAAAGGGTACAATAAAATAAAGGATTTTTAGACGTGCCTGAGACAGAAAAAGTTTTGAAATGCACGAAGTGAGTTGCCTTTTTTACCTGACATGGTGTTTTATAGATAGCATCGAAATGGTTCTGAAACTTCAGTGTTCAGGAAAACTATTTTAACCCTCGGTTCAACCTGCCATGACTGCGCATAGAAAGAGAGCGAAAATCATTTCAAACGGTGCTTGAAAGCGCTAGTTTGAATGTTCACGCCTCAATAAAATATTTACAGGGATAAAACTGTATATATGGTTATTGGTTTCTACTTATTCATTTTGTTTTCAGGTAATAACAAATCATATTCAACGTAATTCGTGAACGTGACACCTTATATAACGCTTCTTCCGTTTAACGCACTGTGCGACATTTCAGTCTAGCTATATTTCTGATTGGCACGCAAATTTGTGAGTCGCTACTCTTTTTTGTCTACCTTATTCCTAGATCGTAGAAATGAGGTCAGCGACACGCTTCAGTTGAGTGGGGAAATTGACAAAATCTTTTTGTCGGAACACACTTCTGCTTTTTTTGTTCTAAAATATATTTTACTAACTGCTTTTTCTAAATAGCTTCATTTACTACTTGATAAACCAGTTAATCACAAGCTATTGGCTTCCGGGCATTTTTTACATTTTCCCCGGAAGGGGGCGTAAAGATTTATCCTATTTATGCGCGTTTGCTTACATTCTATTTTTGTATTTTAAACATGTTCACAGAAATATTTAGTTACAACGGAACCCCGAATGTGGGATTCTGGTTTGCTAATGACGCTAGACCTTTACGTCTAAGGCATCGTAAAGCCACAATACTGTCGCTATTAGCAGAGTTCCGGCCTTAAACCACGTAACAACGAAATGTGATTTGACCTGCTGCAGATGATTCTGCCGAGATCTATACATCTGCAAATCGTTTTGGCTTTTGTTTCGTGATAAGGTTATTACCTCGGTCAACGCGGAGAAAACCTGAACCCAGGATATGCATCAATGCGCGCGGTACGTGACTGCCAATGGTAACGGAGGAAAGGGTCGCGGAATACACGACGTACTTTTTGCTTTGGGAGATTTCGCTGAAATGCAATCGGGGAGGACACTTGAATAAAGAAATGTAATTCGAGAAGTAAACTTACGTTCGCCACAAAAAAAAAGAAAATCACGTAGGGTACGCAAAGCAGTTTTAATGAATTTCAGGCCATACTGCCGTTGAGATGGGACCAATTGCGAGGTGTAACCAAGATGTTTTATTAATCCGGCACTGATACGTTTTTCCTTTTGTGAGTGGAATCCATCCCCACGTTAAATGTTACCGCAGCCGAACCGACCATTTCCGGTTTTTAATACACTATAGCCACCCTTTATTTTCATCGGAAGTTATACATTCATTAATAAATTCTTCAATTGTAATTACTTTGATGCTATCCGAAATGGGCTTGAATATTTTCAGCAGACTGTTTGAGGGGGTCCGCCCTAGTGAAGCAAGAGCAGGTTTATTCCAAACAGATTTACTTTTCAGCGCATTTTACAGTTAGAAACCACAAATTAAACCAAACCGCTACTTAACTCAAAACAGAATATCAAAACATTGAGAATGTACTTTTAAATGCATTTCGCAATATTTTCTAAGATTAGTGCGTCCCGCCGGCTGTCGCGACCCCTCGCTAGTATCGGCTTCGGCTGTAGCAGCAGCCATCGGACCGGCGTTGTAAGACATCCAGTCTATACGAGCGCCTTGTCATTTGCTTACCTTAAGACCAAACACCACATATTTGATATTAAAGTTCTCTCTCCCTCCCTCCCTCCCTCCCTCTCTCTCTCTCTCTCTCTCTCTCTCTCTCTCTCTCTCTCTCTGTCTCTCTCTCTCTCTCTCTCTCTCTCTCTCACACGCACACACACACTTCGAAGAGTTGTTCGCCCGTAAAAAGACTGCTTCGGTTTCGAAACGTTCGAAAGCACCAAGGATCGTCTACAGAATGTAACGAATTACGGTAAGCGAACAACTTAGCCTCTGACACACGGATCTGGAACCTAATGATTCGCTTCGGAATCGACATCGACACAGCCCATTCCGAAGAAAATGTGGTGCGCGCATCTCGCAATACTTCTTTACGTGGATCGTTACCCAATATCAAATGATCCGCGGGGATGCAAGCCAGCTCGGCGGGAGAGCGAGACTGACAGGTACTTCGCTACTGGGGGCCAATGTGGTTGCGTAAATGTTATGACTTTATCCGGCGTGTCCTCCGTTCCACTAATATAGCTTCGTACCGTTCCTGTTTGTACAGCTGCGCCTACCCGATTGGCTCGTGGCAACTACGCTCGCTTGCACATGAGACGACGCGTAACTTTTCTCGGTCCTTCCGAAGGTGCAGCTTCTGTTTTATTCCTGTCGTTTTGGTTTTGTATTTAGAATAATTTATTATTTTCTTTTGTATTAGAATATTTTTTAATATAATACTTTGTATTATTTTATTTGTTCGTATTTCTTTTGTATTTTGTATTGGTATATTGTATTTTCTATTTGTGTTCGCGTTTTTATACCTCTCACAAGAATGCTGCGCATTAGAAGATAATTCTCTGAATTTCCGCAGAATTTTTTTTTCAAATATCGGGTTTGCAGCTGTACACAACCATTTAAAGAAATAGCGTTTAACTCTCTAATGTTCATAACGTGACGTCAGTGCTAGTTGCCCTGCCGACCGACGATACACGCATGGTAGCTTGCGATGCTCCTCAAGACGAGAATTTGTAAGGCGTCTCTCAAATTCCAGAAGCCATGAATTGTTGAAACATTTGGAATTTATGTCATTAAAAGTCCGCTCAAGCGGACAAATTAAGCACGGACAAATGCATTCCCTCTTCGCCACCCTTTAACATGCACGTAATGTATTGCGCAGAATAATTGTTTTGTTCTTTGCTCATAGTTCATTCATAGTTCCGAGTCAAGAGTTACGATACTCGTTTCATCAGTAGCCATTACAGTGACCCCATTCATGCTTTTCAAAGTGAAGCTTTAGTGTCCTTGCTGATGCCGTTGTACGCCAATACACCGTGCAGGAAACCCGCCTTTCTCTGATGATGCGTATAAATGATAGTGGGTGAAGTAAAAGAGAAAACGCTTCCCGTGGCCGGAATCGAACGTGTGTACCTTGCATTATGGAGCCGGCGTCTATCCGATTCCTCTATTTCTACATGGTCGAAACGAACGAAAAGCAGCACGAACCGGTTCGCGTCGTACACCCGAAACCCAAACGATAGGCCTGCGAAGTGAACACCCCAGAGTTACTGTGTGTATTCTAGAAAAGGGGTGCGTTGCTCCAAAATACCTCATACTTGAAGTGTGTGATTGGTAAAACCAAAGACTCCATCACGAGAAATCTCGGCGTTCCACCATCGTCGTCGTTGCACGGAGAGCTGGATGATTTTTCCAGTTCGCCATTCCTTAATAATGGATTTGAAATAAGAAACGATAACACAATTCGGCGGGAAGGTTTACAAAGACTAAGAAAGAACACAGCACATACGCTGGAACTGTGGAATAATTCGTCTATAGCGTTCGCTTTTTGGCTTTACCTACCTTCCGGTGTAACGTGTTCCACAACTAACTTTCCCAACAGCCTATTCTTCTAAGGAAGCGAAAAGTTCAGCTTAGGAGTGGAACACGGCACAATCAAACGAGCGCTGCTTCGCCAGCTCTTCCGAATGTCGGTAGAGATGGTTACCTCTTTGGTGCACGTTCTTCAATCAGTAGCAAGGCCCTCAAGCACAAGAACAGGTAGGAATCTCCGGATATCCGCCCACGCCCCGCCCCACAAAGAAGGGAGACGCGGCCTCACCCACACGCCCGCGTATCGACCCACCGTCCACACCTTCCATACCCAGAAGGTGGTAAGGGGAGAGCTTTAGAACTTTAATTCGCTGTGTGTTGTCGTTGGATGTGGAGTATGTTGAGAGCAAAGCTGAAGTTTTTTTGTTCGTGTTTAGGTCTCCCGGAGGGCATTGCAGTTGTTAACGAGGCTTTTCACTATGTGGTAGATGGCCTGACACTGTTCTAAAAGCGTCATCTGCACTGGTGAGAAACAAAAACATTCAGGGAAGCTCGCACGCACGCGCAAGACTTTAATGGCGAAGCTGTCGTAGGTGATCATTGACGGACACATTAAAGTTGTGGTGCAGTGGTTGACGTAGGCGGCGTGGCATTTCAATGACCTTATGTCCAGCAGGGCCACAGGGAGCTGATCGTTGTGGTCGACGTTTTAGTACGTCACTCTGCAATTGCGACTTATCGTCTCTAGTGGATGTTTCGCACGCCACGTCTGTCGAAGCGCGGCCTTTCCTCGGCTGTGCGAACTATCCTGAGCCGGGCTATGTGGAGCAAATTATCACCTACAGCAGCTTCAACTTTGCGGAGCGGATGTGCACAACGACACGAGGACGAACAAACGGGGGCGTATGCTATGACACGCCTTTCTCGTTCCGAGCAAGTGTAGCCACGATACGGCGAAAGGTAGTTTTTTGTGACCAACGTTGGCCAGTCTCCCTAACTGGTCATCCTTTGCTGGAGGAACTTGCGCTCGAGGCACGCGTGCATGAGTGCTCGGCATTTTTTTTTGCATTTTTAAAATTGCGGACACCTTGCACAAACTATTTGCTCAACAGCTTCGCTGTGCAAAGCAGGAGCAGTACGGAAAGAGTTGGGGAACATGTCACTGTCCATCTTGAGGTGCGGTTGAGGATCTGTTTTCTGTCCTAAAGGGGAACGTGTGTGTGTGCGTGCGTGCGTGCGTGCGGGCGTGCGTGCGTGTGTGTGTGTGTGTGTGTGTGCGTGTGCGTGCGTGCGTGTGCGTGCGTGTGCGTGCGTGCGTGCGTGTGTGTGTGTGTGTGTGTGTGGGTGTGTGGGTGTGTGTGTGTGTGTGTGTGCGTGTGTGCGTGCGTGTGTGTGTGTGTGTGTGTGTGTGTGTGTGTGTGTGTGTGTGTGTGTGTGTGTGTGTGTGTGTGTGTGTGGGTGGGTGGGTGGGTGTGGGGGGGGGCGGCGGGCATGCGTGCTGGTAGGTGGTTCGTTGGGTGGGTATATACCGTACTTACTCGCGTAAGGCTCGCACTGCCTAATGTGGGCCAGCAAAAAATTTTTCGAAGGCAATAAGCTTGAAGATAAACGAACACAAAGAACGAGGGAGATGCACGACCCACTGCTTGTCGTACTCCTCCTTTCTGTTCGCTTATATTGAAGCTGATTCCGATCGAAGATGTACCACCTAGCAAAGTCCAGAGCCATTTCGGATTGTTTGGTTCCTGTCATAATCATCGCACTCCCAAAATTGGAGCTGCGAAAGTGGCCTGATGCCGAAGCCCGCATGATGCACGCGCTCTCCACCGC
The DNA here is from genome assembly GCF_048455015.1 of Haemaphysalis longicornis. Classification (NCBI taxonomy): domain Eukaryota; kingdom Metazoa; phylum Arthropoda; class Arachnida; order Ixodida; family Ixodidae; genus Haemaphysalis; species Haemaphysalis longicornis. The sequence continues at coordinate 76,532,071 of NW_027526225.1, read as the reverse complement.
TCGCCATCTACTCCGCCATTCCGTTCGGCGCAAAGCGATGTGGCATAGAAGCCGCATGAAGCCTGGCGCCATCTGTCGGACGCTACTCGCACTGCCGTTGAACCGCTTTCGCCTGCTCACAACGTCACAACTAGAATGGAGTTGGACTGCGGACGTCGTTGGGTGCGGGCGTGTATTGCGTTCGCTTTCTCGCGGCCGCAGCGGTTTGCGATCTTCGCCAGCCTACGTCGCGGCCCTCGGTGTAGGATTCTGTAATAAGCTCTCTGCTGCGCCGGGCCGTCGACTGAAATCTCCCGCTCGCCAATACCCGCCTATTTACGGAATCTTGAGCCAAGAAGCTCCCAAGTTTCGGGACCACCTTCGACAGCACTTCGCATCGCAGCCGCGCCTCCACGCTCCACCGCTACTGTCTAGTTCCATCTCCCGGGCGCAGCACGACACCAGACTGAACTGTGAAGTGTGTCCTACTCTCCCTTCTACATTCCCATGCGCGGACTGGGTTGAATGCAGGTAAACCCCAGTTGAGTTCAATAATATCCCCAGTCCATTTCATTTCTTCCTTCTAAACCAAACCACACAGTCACTCAACTGTTATGCGTTCGCCCAGCCCGCGGTCGTCGTGTCGCCGTCGTTCAGTAGCAACCAGACAGTCTGACAGTCTCATCGGTTTTCGAGAGCTCGCTTTCAGACATTTTGAGAAGTCTATCATTGCCTGGTTCGGTGCTTGTTGCCGCTTCGCCATGGGGCGGTACGCCAGGTACACAGGCGATTTCAAGCTGAAAGCAATAGATTACGTTACAGAGCATGACAACCCCGCCGCAAGCAGACAGTCGGCGTCAATGAGTTCAGCGTGCGCTACCGGACGTGGCAGTACGAGGAACTGAAGGAAACCAACAAGACACGCTGGGCTTTCTCTGGTCCAAAAATGCAAGTTTCTCCGAGTTGAGACACTACTCTTGGACCATGTCAAAGCACTATGCGCAAATGTGTGCGCCGACTCCACGGAGCTCTTACACAACCAGGCATTCGTCATTGCCAGGAAGGAAGGCGTCCCGGCCCAAGATTTTTGCGCGACTAAACGGTGGGCGACGCGTTTCCTGCAGCGCAATGGCCTTTCTTTGAGTAGGCGGACGAATCTCAGCCAGCGCCTACCGAAAGCCTACAAGGATAAAATCATGAACTTCCACCGGTTCGTGATCAGAATTCGGCGCCAGAAGTACTTTTTGCTGTCGCAGATTGCGAACGTGGACAAAATACCTCTAAATTTTGAAATAAAGCTTGACTTTGGGCTAGTTGGGTACACATAAAACCTTGAAAAACAGCGCGAAAAAACTCGGACGGAGAGCGGGGAAACAGACACGAACGCTGCTCGTGTCTGTTTTCTCTCTCTCCGTCCTAGTTTTTTCGCGCTGTTTTTCAAGGTGCCTAAACTGCGAGATTCCAAGCAAAACTACTGTTGAGCTTAGATGCGCTCGCAATACGGACGTACGTACCACTGCTTGGATAAGCAGTGGCGCATGGTGATGCTGGCCGTGATGGCGGTCTCCCGGAAGCTGCCACCGTACGTCATCATTAAGCGGAAGATCCTCCCCAAAGATACGTTTCCCCCCTATGTGACCGCGCGGGGGCAAGGAAAGGCCTGGAAGAGTGCTTACCTCATTGCCGATTGGATGACGGCCATGAAGTGGCACCGACCGGTTCACGCAAATGTGTGACCTGCGCACGGACCTGACTGTCATTCCAGGTGGCTTACCGGCATGCAGCCTCTGGACGTGTCTTTGAACAATCCATTCAAAGATAACGTTTGAAGACTGCACGGAGAGTGAAAGGCCAAAGGCTAACACGCTTTGACGCTGGCCTGCAGGGTAACGAGAGCATCGGTGGAGCTGCTGTGCAAATGAATAGCGGAAGCGTGGACAATGATCGGCGCCGACATCGTTGTCAAGAGCTTCAAGAAGACGGGCATAGTGAATGCCCTGGATACGACTGAAGACCACTTGGGGTGGGACGAAGACAAGGCCTCCAAAACCGATGAGAAATCCTGAGGTGACGGTGAGGCAACGACCAGTGATGTTAGCACTGACTCGGACTAGGGCTCTTCTCGCTTATTTCCCACATTCTACAGACCATCGGCCAAGAACGTTTGTCTGTCGGCTGCATTTTTTCTTCCAAAAGTCCCTTTTCAGGGAGAACGGCATGATGCATTTGCGGGGAAAGCACTGCGAACAGTTTCTCACACCTACACCCTGTAAAGTTTGCAGCGCAAAAACTACGAATAAACTACATAAATACACACATACATGCATACATACATACATACATACATACATACATACATACATACATACATACATACATACATACATACATACATACATACATACATACATACATACATACATACATACATACATACATACATACATACATACATACATACATACATACATACATACATACATACATACATACATACATACATACATACATACATACATACATACATACAAGTTATTTTTCCAGGAAATATATAGAACTGCATAGAGACGTTGCATCATAATTTAGACAAATATGCTGGTATTGAGATATAACCAAAAATACACCCCCATTACTGGGTGTAGCTTTTCCAAAGAAACGTGTACAAGGCCAAAAAAACTCACAAATACAGTCTCAAACGTGCTAATAAGCACAAGTTTTAATGCTCAGAAAAGAAACATGCAGTCCCTTCAATTTCTTGCATAAAACGAACGCAATTCTTTCCGAAATTTGCAATAAGCGCTTTGAGAGAACTCCTTGAGTACAGCAGATAGGTTATATTTTATAGTCTGGCATTTGTAGAATGTGCGAAAGTGTGGGATGGCTCAAGTGTATACATTTCCTGCCTGTATATTATCAACCTCGCGAAATATCGACAATAAGGGCATTAAGTTTCAGCCTACTTCTTCCCCGTATCCAATATTCTCGGCACCAAAGTCCACTGGAATAAACGATGCCAGTTTACGAAGGACGTTTGTAGTTTCAGTGCACGAAAAAAGGCGTGCGAGCGAGTACGGAAATTTCAAACCGCCTGATTTTGTTGTCGAGCTTCACGAGTACGCCACGTGTATCACAACGCCCGTATATGGGCCGCGAGACGGGACACGCCCCGAAGAGCGTGTATGGCAATTTCACGACACCGAGCTTCATTAATGCAGTACATATATCATGACTGCAAAATGGGGTGCGCCACTCTGCGCGACTGCGACTGAGCGAGTACGGTAGCGCTGCACTGACTGTTGCCATTTCAAAACACTTAAGAAAAAAAAATGAAATAAAAGGAGTGGCTGTTGGCAACACTAGGCTTAGAGATAAAATCAAAACAAAGAAAAAAGACCGCTGTATTTTCTGGAATTGGCAGGATACTGATTGGCAATATTGGGGCTCTAGGACCTAGCGCTTGGTACGACCTGCCAAAAGTTTTTAATCGCTCACTTATTGCACACTCCAACTTCACATAATTTTTTTATAAAAAACGTCTTAGCAATTCCCGAATAAATACGGACATTGTGAGCGTGAATCTTGCGTGCCTCCTCCTAATGGAATGCTTAGTATTGTGAGCGATCATTACCACCTCGACGTTTCCCCTCGTCCATACACTGTCTGCGTCTGTCATCGTCAAATCATTCATCTTTCCTCATATTCCATCATAATCGGGATTGGGCCATTTAGGCTGGGACACGGATCAATAAATAAACGTCGTACGCCAAGCCGCTTGCGTTTTAGGGATTAAACACCCAAGGGGCTCGGCCTGTGGCGTTTCATGTAGTTGCGGTCCTAAAACTCGCGGACAATCGTGTTCAAATGCCTCGCGCTAGAAGGGTTCATCTTCAATGAAAAAAACGTGTACTAAAAGAACACAAATAGCACTCGTTATCGATCGCTTCGCGCTAGAACGTTTCATCACCATGGGCAAAAAACTGTACAAAAAAAAAAAAAAAACAACACGTCGGGACACTCACTTTTGTACGCCTCGCACTCGATGCTGTCATCTTGATGGGCAAAAACGTGTACTAAAAGAACAAACCGCGGCACTCGTTTTAGAACGCCTCGCGCTAGATCGTTTCATCTCCAGGGGCAAATACAGATACCGAAAGGACACACCGGGAATTTCATTTTAGAACGCCTGGCGCTTGAACGTGTCACCTACATGGGGAAAAATGCGTACTAAAAGAACACACCAGGGCAGTCTCGTTTGCACGTCTCGCGCTAGAACGTTTCAGCTACATGGGCAAAAACGCGTACTCAAAAAAACACACCGGTACACTCGTTTTCAGACGCCTCCTGCAAGAACGTTTCATCTCCATGGGGAAAAACGCGTACTAAATCAGCACACCGGGACACTGGCATTCGAACGCTCGCGCTAGAATGTTTCACCTCCATGGGCTAAAACACGTACAAAAAGAACACACCGGGAAGCTTGTTTCGGAATGCTTCGCGCTGGAACGTTTCGTCTATATCAGAGAAAAAGCGTGTTAAAGGAACATACTGGGACACTCATTTTCGAAGGCATCGCGTTAGAACGTTTGATCTTCGTAGCCAACAATGCGTACTAAAAAACGCACCGGGACTCTCGTTTTTGAACGCCTCGCGCTAGAACGTTTCACCTCCATGGGCTAAAACATTAAAAAAAAGACACCGGGACAGTCGTTTTCGAACGCCTCGCGCTCGAGTGGTTTATCTCCACGCAAAAACGCATACTAAATCGGCACACCGGGACACTTGTTTTAGAATTCGTCGGGCTAAAACGTTTCATCTTCATGAGTGAAACACACCGAGGAAGTTGTTTTGGAATGCCTCGGGCTGGAACGTTTCCTCTTCACAGCAAAACAAACGCACTAAAAGAACACACTGGGACACGTGTTTTCTAACGCATCGTGCTAGAATATTTCCTCTCCATGGGCAAAAACACGTGCAAAAATAACACAGCAGGACACTCTTTTTCGAACGCCTCACGCGAGAACATTTCATCTTCATGAGCAAAAACACGTACTAAAAGAACACACCGGGGCACTAGTTTTCCCACGCCTCGCGCTGGAACGCTTTGTGTTTCAAAGACACTAGATGTTTAAAGCAGGGCGTTATACCTCTACCCCCTAACAGTTTCATTTCCGTGGGAAAAACACCAACGCGCTACGGTATATGATGCCCAACGCTCAGAATTGACACCGCATTATACAATTCATCATGACTTAATCTCATGTCATGATACATTAAAACCGCACCAACGAAACCGCATAGTACACTTATACACTGCATGGTTTGCTCTTCCCAGTTTTCCTGTTTTGGAGATGGCCCGGTTTTTACCCTCCCTTTACATATTGTCACGAGAAGGTGAAAGAGAGGGCAGTAGCAAATACTGCGGCGCTGCTTTCAAATGGTAACAATGGAGATGATATATGTTCGCGCAGCCGGAACTGGCTTTTCAGCTTTATTTCCACATTTTTAGTCTTACAAAACGAAGCTGAAAAAATGTTTGGACAAAAAAAAAAAAAGCTATAGCAAAGTAGCTTGACGGGGTTCCTGCCCATTTCTTGGCACCGAAGAAAAGAAGCAATGCTAAAATTGAACATAAAATACACGTGAGTAACGCATCAGATATTGTCATACACATTCATAAAAGCACAAAAACACATTCATTTTTAAGATGTACAAGATCCCACGTACGATAGAATAATTTCACATATACGGTACAAGTTTACATATTCGGAACACGTGAATAAAATTCATCAATAAATACATACACATAATAGTGTATCAACAAAATTCTTTCACTTACGTAAATGCGTTAATTAAACTCAAGTACATACCACCATTGAACAAGAAATACTACATAACAATGGAATCTGTGCGACAATTAAAATGTAAAAAGCAGCTGTAATCACTTTATATTCAGAATAAGATATGTCTTGAACGATTAGTAACAGTGCCCAACTCAATGCCCTAGCACTGCAGTTGTCCAGAGAAAGTGCACATGCAGTGTTCTAGTCTATCAAATATACGGTTGGTACGGGAGAAAGGTATTAACCCAAGGTCTCTATCCTTAAGAGCATATTGGTATTCATGAGATTTCCTGAGATTACAAGGTCTCAGCAAGAATTCAAGAATTCAATACGCTTTAAACTGTGCTTGTGTTTCAACTTCAACTTCAGAGTAGTTCAAATTCAAAATACTTCAAATTTAACTTCATAGAACCTGCAGGAGTTATTGCGTCTAGGGGCAACACCGAATCCTTGCGTTGTTCATAGAGAATACAGCATTAGGCATGGTCTTGCGTGTACCTTATCCAAACAATATTGCCTGTCTATATTGCTTGTCTACGGAACCATACAAACAATATTGCTTGTCAACGGAAGACGGCCGACTACGATGCTTCACGCCATGCTTCCACACGTAAAAGACGACGACATCTATGCCGACATCCATGGGTACCTTCAGCGTGCAGAGTAGGCCCGCCAGCTCGCTCGAGTTCACACAACGGACCAGCAGCTGGTGGTTGCCGGACGCAACAACCTCCGAAGCCGACACGCCGAGCACCTCCCAGGGGATCGTGTGGAGGTTTGGACTCCCATCCGACGACATGCACTCAGTGAGTAGCTTCTGCGACGATATTTCGGACCGTATCGGATTCCACAACGTGTTGGCCAACTTACCTACGAGGTTGTAAGGTCCACTTATGAGTTTAGCGGCCAGGTGCCCGGGCTGCGCGTGAGAACGCGCCGCTCTGTCTGGCGACATAGCACTGCCGACACTGCGCTGCAACCACCGCTAATTCGTCGCGGCGTGCGCGGGAGACGGATTGTCTGGCCCTCCGCATTCCTCAAGGATAATCCCCCATTGAGAAGGCAGACTGCGGCGCTGGATTCCAGGAACGCCTGCCGGACCCGCTGGGATTACCGGCGTGTCTCTATTGTCGCGCATGACGCACGGTCGCCGTCTTTTCCGCTTCCCCCCCCCCCGCGGGGTCGCCCGAACTTGCTCGTCTACGAGCGTGCTGTTGACCTGAGATAGCGGCGCCTCCTTGAATATTCCGTGACGGGCTGAGTGACAGCTGTCTACGTGAATTCGGGCACTCCCATACTCGTGTACGAACGCTACAGGGGCGTTCCCGAGAGAGGGTGATCTCGAGGTTTTAAAAGGCCGAACTTGGCCGTTGGAGAGGGTTTTCGTCTGAGCGCTGAGCTGGCAGTTCCCGGCGAGACAAGGAGTCTCGACCGTTAACGCTAGGTTGGGATTTAGGAGCCTCCTAGTCGAGGTTAAGATCGCGTCGGAGGTTCAGGGTGCAGCGCCGCACCGGGCAACTAGACGGATCTTGCGGCGAGACAGAGTCTCGGCCGTCGTTTCTCGAGCGGTTTGTGTACGCTCCGAGAATAGGAAGAGTTAGACGAAGTTGAGGAGCTCGAGTGATTTGTGCGCACTCGGAGCTAGCGTCTAGCTGAAGTTTGGAGTTTTTCCTTTATTATTCATGTACCCAGTTTTCCCACTGTAAATAGCTGCATATAAACCATTCGTCTCATTTATTCAACCCCAACGCCTTGAGTTCGTCAATTGGACTGCCGCCTCCAAGAACCTCAACACCATCACCCAGCCAGCCTCCTGCCAAATCAACCGGAGCCCGGGCGATTGGGTTCCTGATCGACACCGGACTTCGGGGAAACGATCTTTACTGGCGCAGTCGACAGGATTTGGCAGAAGAAATCACCAGGCCACAACCAGGGGCAGCAAGCGGACGCAAGCCCGCCTTCATCGGCAGCAGCCGAGCTCCGCGCGGAGCGGAGCGGCAGAGCCAAGCCAGCGCACGGAGCCAGCGACGCGGCAGCCGACCACCGCAAGTGCGGGTGAGTGGGATTTCTTGCGTTTCGTTGTGGCGGTGTAGGCTGAGTCCGGGGTTGCATAGTAGTCACGCGGAGCATGCTAGCGAACATGGCAGCAGGAGGGGTGGTTCTAGCGGAGTCCGAAATAATGATTATTAGGCGAATGGAGTTGGAGTTTCAAGAGCGAAGGGAGAAAGCAGAGCGCGAAGCGACGGAGCGAAAAGAGGAAAGGGCGCAAGAATTTAAAGAGCGCATGCAAAAGCTGAAGCTCGAATCTGAAGAGCGGTTGCGAAGGTATGAGTTGGAGCTGGAGCGGAGAAGGCAGACGCCCTTGCGCTCGGACACCCGCGAGCAGAAACAATGGGTCACAGAACCAGCTAGTTGTATAGCAACAGCGAAGTTGAATGGTTCCGGCCAGTGTTTGGAGGTTGTACATTGCGATGACAAAGCAAGCAGCCGTGACTCCCTAAACGAGGCTAGCATTTCCGCCGATGTCGAACGCGCGGAGATGCACATTGGGATGAGGAGCGACGAGGTAGGCGCGGCCAGTGATACCGTAGAGCGGTGTAATGAAGTGATGCTCGAACATGACGAGCAGCCTTGCAGGCAAAGTTTGGGAATGGAGCTGCAGCGCATGAGACAGAACCCTTCGAACAGGCCCAGTTACGCGCTGACAGCAAAGTTGAATGGGGGCAGCCCGTTTTTCAATTTGAAGCCGCGCGACGACGAGATAAGCGGCCGTGGCTGCGCACGGGAAGCGAGCGGCTTCGCCGTGAACAGCTGCATGGAAAAGGAGGCGAGCACGCGGAGTGTTCAAGCGAGCGCGTCCGGTATAGGAGAAGAGTCAAGGGGTAGCCCCGTTGTTGCGAGTGTAGAGCCGCCAGCTGCTTTTGCGCCGGACACTGCGCTAATGCATGCGGAACTTGCTGGCACGGGCAGTACCCAAACTCTAATCGGTGGACCGGAGGAGACTGGAGTCGCGCAGGAAAGTCTCGGGGCCCGCCGCGCTCTAAATTCCGCTCGAAAGTTGCACGAGAAAGCGAACTCCGTGTCGGGCGTTCAGGAGCCCGCGCAGAAGAGAAAGGAGATAGAAGACGAGAAAGCATGTGAAGAGTCCGAGCAAAAAAGAGACGGAGTTGACGATCAGGCTGAAGGAAAGCTGGAGTTAAAGCCGGATAAGCGAGCTGAGAAGGTAGACTGGGTTGAACACGTCGAAAATGGAAGAGGAAGTGAGAGAGAACGCGAGAAGACGGAGGATGAGGAGCTCAGAACATTTGAAGAGGGTAGGAACGATACGGAGATGGCGCGTGGGTTTGGTAGTCTTGATGGTGAGAGTGTAACCGAGGAGGCCGATGGAGAACACGAAAACGCAGGCGTGGAGACTGCGAAACCAAGAATGAGAGCTCCCGAGGACGTTGTGAAGGAGAGGGAAAAACCGTGTGAGGAGGCAGCTACAGTTGAAAGCGAGGAACGAGGCGCAATCGGCGATCTCGCGAAACCGATGGCTGAGATAGAGCTTCGTATTTTTAGTGTTGGTTGCGGCCATTACCGAGCTTTAGTCGGGAGCCGCGCTGGATGGGTTGACGCACTAAGTTCTGCGACCTGGCAGTGTGTCACAGGCCCTAGTCCTGAGTTGTGCCAGGATGAGTGCGTGCTGGGACAGCCGAAAGACTGTCTTTCTCAGGCCGCTGCTCAGAATGCACGTAGCGTGCACGAGCGGTTTTTGGTAGTGACAGCTGCTTGTGAGGTTGTTGATGTGGGACAATCTATACGTAAGGGAAAGAATGACCCCGTGAAGGTCATCGCGTTCGCGGGCCGACATTCCGCTCCAGCATCAACCCTTCGCTCACGCCGCCAGCACGCGGCATTGTCGTACGTTGGGGCATTGGAGAGGCATGGCCGCGTGGCCTACGGGGCAGGAAACGGGGTCGCCTTTGGTGATACCACTCCGTCTTCCCCGAAGTTGTGTTCGCCTCATGGGGCTAAATTGTCGAGACTTGCGTTGACATTGCAACGCTACGTGGTCTGGATCATCTGCAGAGGGGGCTGGAAGTACGCGAATGCACTCCCCTGCTTTCAGATTGTTGCTTGGGGGGGCTAGTATTGAATTGCCTCCGAGCCTTAACACCGCCACGACGGACGTGAACGTTCCCGTTCACCCGTCCTTTTTTGTTGGTGGTGTGTGTGTGTGTGTGCCGCGGTTGTGCGCGACGAGAGGCCTTGAATGCTCGATCCGTGCACCGAATTGATCGATCCGCGCACCGAACTTAACTTTCTGTGCACCGCAAGAGAGTGAAACCACAGCCGAACATTCTTGAAGGGATGTTATCAGGCTACGCCGTCAAGGAGGACATTTGTGCGCGTGCGCACAGTGGCAATGCAAACTTTCTTAACGTTTTATTTTTGTTGACGGCAAAATTGCCCGTGTTCTTTGCCGGTCCTTATTCCTTTTGTTCTTGTTGTCGAGTGCCGGAGGGTTTGTGCGTGTTTGCAGTTATAGCGCGCATCAGTGTTATAGGTCCAGTTGTCTCGTTGCTCGTGGCGTTTACGCGCCCCGGAGAGACCCAATTTCCTTTTACTCGCACTTAGTATTTTTAGCATTTTTTTTGTGTGTTCCCAGTTCGCTAGAGTATTCCGTCCCTGTTGAGCGGCTAGTGAATAGGTTGTGTTTGTAGTTTAGGCGAGAGAGAGTTCGGATCAGTTGCAGAAGTAGAAGGGGGCTCATTTGTGGTTATACTCAGCTCCTTCCACATGTTTTTTTTTGTTTGTTTGTTTATGCCGCTGTTATTGCGGAAGAAGAGATGAAACGAGTGGCCCTTTTAAATTCTTTTCGGATTGACTGAACCAAGAGGTCCAGTAACCCTCTTAAAGGGGGGAGTTGTAAGGTCCACTTATGAGTTTAGCGGCCAGGTGCCCGGACTGCGCGTGAGAACGCGCCGCTCTGTCTGGCGACATAGCACTGCCGACACTGCGCTGCAACCACCGCTAATTCGTCGCGGCGTGCGCGGGAGACGGATTGTCTGGCCCTCCGCATTCCTCAAGGATAATCCCCCATTGAGAAGGCAGACTGCGGCGCCGGATTCCAGGAACGCCTGCCGGACCCGCTGGGATTACCGGCGTGTCTCTATTGTCGCGCATGACGCACGGTCGCCGTCTTTTCCGCTTCCCCCCCCCCCCGCGGGGTCGCCCGAACTTGCTCGTCTACGAGCGTGCCGTTGACCTGAGATAGCGGCGCCTCCTTGAATATTCCGTGACGGGCTGAGTGACAGCTGTCTACGTGAATTCGGGCACTCCCATACTCGTGTACGAACGCTACAGGGGCGTTCCCGAGAGAGGGTGATCTCGAGGTTTTAAAAGGCCGAACTTGGCCGTTGGAGAGGGTTCTCGTCTGAGCGCTGAGCTGGCAGTTCCCGGCGAGACAAGGAGTCTCGACCGTTAACGCTAGGTTGGGATTTAGGAGCCCCCTAGTCGAGGTTAAGATCGCGTCGGAGGTTCAGGGTGCAGCGCCGCACCGGGCAACTAGACGGATCTTGCGGCGAGACAGAGTCTCGGCCGTCGTTTCTCGAGCGGTTTGTGTACGCTCCGAGAATAGGAAGAGTTAGACGAAGTTGAGGAGCTCGAGTGATTTGTGCGCACTCGGAGCTAGCGTCTAGCTGAAGTTTGCAGTTTTTCCTTTATTATTCATGTACCCAGTTTTCCCACTGTAAATAGCTGCATATAAACCATTCGTCTCATTTAATCAACCCCAACGCCTTGAGTTCGTCAATTGGACCGCCGCCTCCAAGAACCTCAACACCATCACCCAGCCAGCCTCCTGCCAAATCAACCGGAGCCCGGGCGATTGGGTTCCTGATCGACACCGGACTTCGGGGAAACGATCTTCACTGAGGTGATCCCCGATGGTGATTCCGGAACATCACGAGGACGCACGCGGCCCGAAGTATCCACGTGCCGCGCCTTAAACCTTACTACGCAAGATAGGGGACCTTTTTGTTGTTCATTCGGACTGTTTTTTTTTAGCATCGGGTCAATGCCCTCTTAGAGGGGAGTAATTCCGCGAACCATTCGTTTTGTTTGTTTGTATATGTTTTGTTTTTGCCGACCGGCTGCACTGGTCGGTGCTATCAGTGTTATCCGTGGACCAAGTTAAGCGCATGTTCTATACTTTCTGCCGCACGTGTTATCTCCTTCGATGGGAAAGTGGTTCGAACTGACGTCACCAGCCTTGAATAACCTTCTTTGATCTACAGTGTTCTGCATGCTATTCGACGGTTCGAGAAACACTCGAGCCGATGGATATATGCCCGCAGAGCAGATGCTGTGGCATTCGATTACCGACACTCGCCAGCGCACGTCACTTTTTTGAGTGCTGCTTCGCCACTTTTCAATTTTTTAGTTGTTCGCGAGCACAAGTTCGCTCAAATAAACTTGTTTTTCATTCGAAACATCTGCGTCATCTGTGGCTTCGTGACAATATGACACCTCCCTCTGCTCGTTATTTGGTGACAAAACTCCTTTTGTTTCCATTCCTTAGCTTAAGTCTAGTACGCATCCCTAGAGCCGTTACTCCGGAATCCCATTTTTTATTTGTATTTTTTTCTGTCTTTTCTGTTCCGCTTTGTCTTGTGCCCCGTACGTCGTTCTAACTTTATCTTTTTGTTTTTGAGTTTCAGAATTGGCCTGTTCCTTGAACGTTGCTGTTGCCAACACGTGCCATTTCAGTTCCGCGTGTGCGTGTGCGCGCGTGCGCACGCATGCGCACACGCACACGCACACCCACACGCGCACGCACACGCACACTCACACGCACGACGCAAACGCACATGCACACACATACACAAACACACACTCGTGTGCATGCGTGTGCGCGTGCGGGCGTGCGTGTTTGCGTGTGTGTGCGTGCGTGCGTACGTGCGCGCACGCGCTTGTGTGTGCGTGTGCGTGTGCTTTTGTGTGTGTTTGTGTGTGTGTGCACGTGCGAGTGTTTGTGCACGTGGGCGCGTGTGTGTGTGCATGTGTATGTGTGTGCGCGCATGTGTGTGTGTGTGTGTGTGCGTGTGTGCGTGTGCGTGTGTGTGTGTTTTACTTGACATGGTTATTTTCCCCCTATTCTTCCTTTTGTTTCGTCCTGGAGCTTGCAGATACCTTCTGATAATAACTTGTAACACCACCTGTTCTGCTTCCGGCGTTTCTGCGAACCTTTCTGTTGTAGGCCATGCGGCGTGACAACAAACACCCTCTCACCCTTTCCTTCCAAGAATTCCACGGAATATCCACCACACCTGGCTTCCCCATTTCCGACTTCGCGGCTAAAACTATACAACGTTCCGTCTTCCTCAATATCTTACTCTGCACCCATCCAAACCAATCCGGTTCGTACAAGTCACTTCCTTCTCTCTTCTCTCCTGGAGACCTACCCCTATATAAAGCGTGCCAGCCAGGCAAGGGTTTGCCCTGTCGAAGGCGAGTCTCTTTGCTGAAACGTTGGAAACAATCGTGGTCGCTACCTGATTCGAAGTTTTCCTTTCATGTGTTCTCTACCATTTTCCCGCTTTTATTTCTTCCTATATTTATCAACTTTTTATATCATGGGAGAGCACCTTTCTGTTTGCTTTTTTCCTGTTGTTTTCCTTTCACGGGTGAAGCAGGCAAACTGAACCAAACATAAGAGCAAATAAAAATGTTGTATCATAACGACAAGAAGGCTGCCTGGTCAAGCTCTCTAAGAATCGGGAGGGGAAAGGGAGCAGAAGCAATCCGAGTAAAGTGCCTCTTTCCTTGCTCTGCTTCTTGTCAAACCGCGTGTAAAGAAAAGAAGCTCTCTGTTTCGGTGTCAGCTCTTCTTCGGAAATGTGTCCAGATAAATGTGTCTAGTAGGAGTGGGCTTTGTTTATAATATTGTTGCCTTGCAGTTTCGGCGTTGGTCTACTTGCGTGCTTCCAAAAATAGTGGTAGTATGGCGTGATTTATGAAGCAAGCTTCGGTAGCTGGGTCTAATATCTAAATAAAAAGTTTATGCGTTCAACCTGAATGAACTTCACTTCGCGAAGATAAAAAGCACACGGGTTATCTAGTCTACTTTTGTGTTTTTTGAGCCACTGTTGGGGAATACGGAGTGCCTGCTTTCCTTTTTCTGACTGGTTTGTTGCAGTGGCGGCTACCGCGCACAGTTTTGCACGTGACCCAATATATAACGACAAGTGAAGAGGCCGGTTGTCGGTACAAACTTTCCGCGGAATAAGTGACGTGAGCCAAAAAAGTTATGAAGATAATAAAAAAAAAACATGTAGGTGAGAAACGAAATGCTACATTGCGCGTGGAATGCCAGGCGTGATTTTTTCTGGGAAAGGCTTAGGTGAATAGCATGTCGTTTTGACTCTTTTGTCTGTGACCGTTTGTGACGTGGAACATGCTTGGAAAGGTAAATCGCTTATATAGATAATTGGCCCTGTAGGCTCAAGCGCTAAATGATCCGCATATGTCCGAACAGGCATTGGCTTTAAGATTGGCATATCAGCCTATAATACTCGTTATCTATTAAAAAAACCGATGCAGTCTTTTGAAGTGCTGTGGATACGCAACGGCTCGAAATTGTTTATGTTTTACAGTTTAGCGCTGACAATTTGTGGCATTTTTCTTCTTTTATAGTTTAGCACTGACAATTTGTGGCGAGTTTTTATGTCTATTTTTATGGATAAGGTGCACCTAAGTTCCCAACTCGTCTACTTTTTTGGAGCGTAAAGCACACGACGGGCAAAGGGGTGTATATACAAAAGTATCGCGAAGTGTGGTTTACGCAGAAAATATAATACGTAGCACTTTTCTTTTTTTCAGGACCTCAGGAATTGCCCTTGTACATTAACACAAATACCTGCTATGTGTAATGCTACAAAAAGGAAAACATTACCATTAACAGGATAAATGTTTCATAGCTGCCAGCCGCGCGTCATCCTCATCAGATTGAGCGGTGCTACGAGAGAGAGAGAGAGAGGAGAGAGAGAGAGAGAGAGAGAGAGAGAGAGAGAGAGAGAGAGAGAGAGAGAGAGAGAGAGAGAGAGAGAGAGAGAGTCTTCATTCCCCACGTCCCCGTAACAGAGCCCAGCCATGTAACCATGTCTCCGCAACAGAGCCCAGCTCTGTTACGGGGACGTGGTGGCCGCCGGCTTTAGCCTGGCGACAATGGCAGCCCGATTCGTCAGAGAGGCTTGAACCTCCGGATCAGAGCTGCCCAGCGCCCTCTCCCAGTGCTCGTCGCAGGTGATGGAGGGAGAAGGATCATTGGGACGAGCCCTCATGGGGTAGGCTAAGGTGGCGGGAGTGCCGCATGATGGGCAGTTCGGGGAGGGAAATAAGGACGGGTGAGTGTGAAGGAGCAGCGGGCGAAAGGGGAGGCTACCTGTCTGCAGAAGGCGCCACGTGCGTTCTTGCACGTTGTCGAGACCGACGTGAGCAGGAGGAAATACACAGCGCGCGAGGCGGAAATATGTCGCTATGTAGTGATAGCTGAGTAGGCTATCTTTAGCTATCTGGCACCGTGCGAGTGGGCGAGGCTGTGGCCAGCTCGGAAAGTGAACTCTCGAGCAGCAGATAGGGCCGCCTCATCACCTCCCAGCCCAGCGTGAGTGGGGGCGCAGATTAGCTCTACTGAGGTGGAGGGGAGATTTTGACCGAGAATTCTGAGTGCCTGTGGGGATAGGAGCCTCCTGGCGAAACTTGGAATGGCCGTTTTTTAATCGGAGATCACAATTGTGGGAGTCGGCCAGTGCGTTAAGGCAAGCGCTACTGCCTCCTCCTCTGCGGTTGCAGGATTGATGGTGCGGACAGAAATGAAGTCATCAGACGGGCATTAGGGCGGTCAATGATTGCTACCGCACATGCATCATGATGGCGGTAGTCGGCCGCGTTCACATAAAGAATGTCCGTTCTAACGGGGAGTCGCTTACTAAGCGAACATAGCTGAAGCCAAAGCCCTCGTCATCACACATGTCAAGAGATATCCGGTTCGAGAAGACACTGCTTATGAACTCAGTCGATGCCGTGCCATTACTTTATTCATTTCTTCATTCACCATTTATTCGCCAGTAATGGATGGAATGTTTATATGATAGCCGTATAATAATCATATATTATATGAAAGGAAGTGTTTTATTGGACAGAGAAGACGTTCTTCTTGTCTAGTTATTACACAAGGAATTGTGAACACTCAGCGCACTTCTAACCGCCTTGTGCTACCCCTGAGCAGTGGTTAGAACTCTGACCGGCATGTAGTGGCGCTTTTGTACCCCTAGTATTACTTGTGACCTGGTCGAATTAAATAAGTTTCCGTTGTTCTCTCTGCTACTGGGTTCACCACGATGATGTGGGTGTTCTTGCGTAGTACATGAACATCCAATTCTCCGAGTGTAATTTAGTCTCGCATTTTTAGCAGGATCCAGGGTCCCAGAAGGAGTGTCTCGTGTACCTAAGTTTGCGCTCGCATCTCATCAATAAGCAACAGAGAGCTCAAGTTGGTGCTGGCTAAACCCAGGGTTTTTATATTGGGTAAAGCAGTATCGCCAGTGAATTTTGATTCCCTCGTCCCCGGCAAGACATTCTGACTGTCTACCAGTGCCTTGACGGGCCGCATTAGGCTCTGGTAACACATCGTACGAAAGGTTTTGCAGTTGTTGCTTTTGCTACTGAAGAAGTCAGGTACAGTGCCAAATGAACCGGCTTTGAGAGGCTCAACGGGGATATCTCTCTTGCTTGGTGTCCAGGCCTGGGATTAGTGGCGTGTCTACGGCGGCAGAGGTTGTCACCAAGATAGCTACCGTTTCGTGTGGTAACTGCGTTAGTAACCGTTTCGGAAGTTGGGTTGATGCCCTAAGGAGAAGCAAACACGAAGTTATATGTTCGCTAAGCCCACCGGAGTCTCAGAGTGGCGACACTGTCATTAAGCTCGGCCTCGCCCAGGAGTGGCCGGACAACAGGATTCCAGTTAATCCTACGGGAGCGACGCGGCAAAGAATGTCGTAAGTGGCTTGCTACAGCAAAGTGAACGAGAGGGTTAGTAAGCAGGCGAATTCAAAATTAACGACATTAGAATAGGAAACTCCACGGCCAAAAGTTCTAACCAAAGTGCCGTTGTTGCATTTGGTAGCAGCAGTGACAAAATATTACCTAGGTTCAGCTTGTATGCTTTTACTTGCCTAGCTCATTTACTGGCTTTTATTTCCTTTTGGGCAAAGTTTTTTACTGTTTTTTAATACCTTTGCTACAGGGCCATTTCAAAGGCCTTCGCAAGTCCTTCGAACCAACTGTTTATCGAATGTCCTATTCCAAATAAATTAGGTGCACTTCCAAGTCAGCGTTCAACCGTCAACTGAAAGTTGCCCTGTAGCATAAACATTAGTCTGAAATAAAAAGCGGTTTGATTATGGATGGAACTGGAGTCCCTCAAACCATTGAAGGACCCTGATAGAGCTGTTTTATAGCAGTAGACTGTTCATTTTTTATCGAATGCCGTTTTTGTCAAGAAAGCATGGAGATAAATTGGAAGAGGGGAAGACGTATCCTCCAACGAAGCACTACTTCTAAACAAAAAGCATTAAAAAGAATTCGCCATGAGTGGCGTCAAACATTTGGATGGCCATGTCGACAAGGTTTTGTGGTGATGGGGGAGCGTTTGCTTGGATCACTTTAAATAGTTTATATCTGCATGAAGCCATTCACGCCCTCGCAAGCGTCCAATGAAGCACGCACGGGAAAAACTGTAATGTAAAAATGTTCCCATTAAAATATCCCGTTTTAACGAGTCGCTCCTGCTACTTTAGATGTGTTTTGAACCTTACGTTAGCAACATGATGTTATAACGAAACGTGGCTATCAAAGCCACGCAGTCGCTTCCAAACTGGCTGATGGATAAAGAACGAAAGTTTTTTTACGACCTCGCTTTTTATGTGGGCTATATCATACGCCATGACATAAAAAGTTACAACGACGATAGGCAAGTTCTCTGAAACAAAACTTAGCACTGCAAGAGACGAAGCCACTTCTGTGCGACCGTCGTTGCATATAAACTGCGTCGTATCTCTGTAAATCATGGACGCGCGGCCATGTTTACCAGTCGTACTGGCGGTTGGCTCCGACCGTTTTTTCGATATTTATTTTTTGATCGTTGCTTGTCACATTTTCTCACAGCGCTCAGCCACGTTCTCGACGCATAAAGCGACCATGAATTGTGGTTCATTAATTAAAAAAGGCGAACGCGGTAATTTAGACTACTTTATTCGGAAATAGAGCAGTTCTTGGCGAAGAAAAAACACTGCACGTCTATTACCGTTAGGGCTGTGCAGATAAGTGCCGTAAACACTGCAATTGCCTACCTTTGAGCTGAGTGGTCGGTTAATTAATTGGATACCCGATGATTTACTAATAATACCGTGAAGCGCACGTTTTTCAATTCTTCGGTTTTAGCCAGGAAAGTTACTTCTATTAAATGAGACAGCATAGCCTTCTTTATATGCACGCTTAGTTTTCGAGTGTGATGCGATACGCTGTGTTTTCTTTTCAAGGTTTTGGTTATATCTTGCATGCCCTTTTTGGCTTGATGAGTGGCATCCGAGGGAAGTGTGCCTAAAATTTTATATTTCGAGGGCAGCTATAGAGAGTAAAGGAAGTTTACCCCATCGTTCGAAGAGGCACCCAGAGAAGACATATGGAAAGAAAGGCACGCAAATGATCGTCACCCAGTGAACGACAAATTTTCCCGCCACAAACAAGACGCAACCATACAATGAATCCTTGCGGAAAAATGACTACGGCACAAGAGTAAACCGTCATGGCGCTGTGGGTATACCTAACGTAAACGAATATGGTAGATGTACTTGGCGTCCCCAAGCAGTGCAACTCAGAAGCCTTTCCTTACACGAGGAGCTAAAGCGTGACCTAAATGCGGCACTCTAACTGAGGAACTTTTTGGGCCAAGTTCCAACTCTTGGGCAGCAGAAAAAACATACGAATAAACCTTCGAAACGAGCCCCCACGCGGCAGAATCTGAAAAATGGCCCCGCAAGTGGTGATGCCCAATGACGTATTTATAAAATAGAGCTTTCCCGGGCGCACATTTCTCAAAACAGTAATGAAAGAATTGCTTTGCTTCTATAACCGACAGCTAAAGTACCCACCAAAATTCCACTAGAGCCTCTGATCTCATCGCAACCATTTTTCAAGGGGACAGCGTATAGACGTTTTAAATAAACAGCCTATTTTGACAGATGCATGACCCGTGGTCATGCATTGCGAAACAAATTTCAAGGTTTAGGTTTGGGGTCATGCTGGCACAACGTTTTACTTCTCTTATAAACTACTAACTTGAACTATCCCTGATTCTGTCACTTTTTACGACTTTTTTATACCGACACATTTCTCACGCTACACAGCAAAAAGGGTAAACGTTTAATTATATATTTAATTTATTTTATCATACTGCAAGCCCATTAATGATCTTTTGCAGGGAAGCCAGCGGCAGCGTGAAATACAAAACATGGCGAACGAGATGGCATGAAGCCGAAAATCCCAACGCGTTGCTCTAATGCCTGTCAAGATAGGCTTGGTGGTTTAAAAACGTTGATTGTGCCCTTGATGGGATTAAAAAGGAAAGGGACGAACAAGAAGGCCGTGTCTTCTACTCGTCTTCTTACCCTCTTCCTATTCCTTAGTCGTCAGCCAGAAGTCCTTGGATTCTAGAGGTGGCCACGGCCATCCGGACAAGCCGAAGTTGCACTTCCGGGTCGGGGCTAAGCAAAGCGGTCTCCCATTGCTCCATGTTCGTTGCAGTAAATGAGTTGCTTCTAGCATTTATCCAAGTGGGAAACGAACCCGCGGCCTCCGGCCCGCAGTAACTAAGTCTTCACGATTTAGCAAAAATGGAATTGCCGAGTAAAGTTCATGCTTCATGAAAACATTCCTACTAATAGATCAGTACCTTTACGCGGCTGAAGTACCAAGAAGGGCAGAAGACAAAAATAGCAAACTTTAAACGGAGCAGTTGACGGACTGATTATAATGGGAGCGCTGCGTACGGAGACAGAAAGAGGCTTACCCGGTTTGTAGTTAATTCCCCCTTTTTGTTTCTTCCAGAACTCGTAAAAAGCAGACTCAGCAACAACACAAGTAAGGTTGCTGTTTGCAGGCAAGAAGGGGCGAGTTACAGAAAAAAAGTACTGACTACGTTAGATAGGGCTAAAAAAATAAAAAGCGAGCGTAACCTAGCACACCGCAAAAACGACGACGACAGAAATAAATAAAACGGAAGGGGCAGTTAGGGAAGGACTCAGAAAGGTTGGCTGTTACCCTTCATTGCGTGTTCAAGCGAGCATAGTCGCAAAGAGTCAGTCGGGCAGCCGCAGCTGCATAAACAAATGATCCGAATCCGCATCCGAGCTGTCTGGATAGAGGGAGCGCAGGTTTGGCGAGAGTATACGGAATGGACGAAGGCCGCAAAAAGTTAGGCCTGAGTTTCGCTTCTCAGTACTGAAGTGCGGAGTAGCTTTTCCGTCTTGTCGAATGGACTTCCTTTCTACGGGTAATTTGTCCGGGTTACGACCTTCGCAAAGTAGCATTGCAGCATTAGACAACCAGATTTATTAAGGGGGAATACTTGTATTCCTCGTCTTTCAGTCGACCTTGGTCGTCATTGTCCTCCACACTTATCGTAAAGTAAACTGAAGGGTCCGCTAAGGAAAGCCTCACGCTATGAATTACCTCGCTCATAAAATGCACGTGGAGCTTGTGGACGCCTCGAGTGAGCTAACTCGAATTTAGGGTGCAAGCATGGCTAATTAGGTCAACGAATTCAGGCGAATACGAAATTACCAATCAAGGTAATCACTTAAGCTATGTCAATAAATTAAAATAAATCAGCTAAACGAAATTTATATGAACGTCACGTAAGGATCACCAGTAAAAAAATCACTGCAGAAAATAAGAAGGTGATATCGGCGGTGGACTTGAAAATGGAGATGTTAGAGGGTGTGCACGTGTGCAAATGCTCCAATATGTCAAAACAGCGGCGCGTTTTGTGGGGAGCCTATGCACGTGCATGTCTTTAATGCATCGCCACTCAAGCTTTTGCCTCCAAGTCAACTTAGGAATGCCATAAACCTTGCGACTTTTTCGCCGTAAGCAGCGTCGTTCCGTATTCTGAATCGAATTGTAAGGTTGCGGCGTAGTTTCGGCGAGCTTTCCAATCAACACAAAAAGGTGTTTCAATAATGTGAATGTGAAGAGGTGGGGCGAAAAGTACTGCAGCTGGGTCGTTCTTGGATATATTGCCTTAGAACGGCAGCTCTGCTACGCTACATCTTTCAAGGTAATTAATGGCATCGCAAGTGACCTTCAGCCTCCAGCGGAAGCTGGGCCTTTTGTTCTGATCGCATCGCTTGCTCGCAGCCTCGCCGCCGCGGTACCACGTGATTCAACAAATGTAAAACGGCTACTTCGCCTGCGCTTGATCGCTCAGCGCCGGCTGGGTCGCTTGTGCCTACTCTTTAGCGCAAGTGAACCACGTGACTAGGCAAGGGTTTAGCGGCTGCTTCGCCGGCGCTCTCGCCAGCCATGGCGTGCCAGCCGTGCTACCCGTGGGTGCCCTTCAGCTCAAGCGGAGTGTTGATGCCAATCATCGAGTAGATATAGTAAGACGGCAGGCTGCGAAATTTCAGGCAACGACAAACTTTCTTGAAACACTGCTTAGTTTAGACGGGTTAAAGCTGTGCAAATATTTTAGTTAGTTTAGGCAGTACTGAGGAGTCAAAGCTAGCACGCTGAGCGCGACGATGAACTTCGATATCGCTGAATGCACAATCTGTCATTACTGTATTAAGCAATTCACGCAGGAGCGTAGTCATAGGTGTGACGCTAGGAAGCCGAAGCTCCTTCGTTGCTTCTCTCGGGGTAGAACCATCGTTTCAACTTCATTGCGCGTATTGCCTGTTCGTGTTCACCAAATTATGTTTTGTCGTTACGCTGGAATAAATGTCACTAGTCAAGTAAGGAAAATAGCTATATTAGAAAACTAAACCCAGGGCAAAACGTGAGAACAAAAGTTTTATAGGTGAAGCCCAAGATGTCACAAGGTTACCACCTTTCTAGTGAAAATGGTGTTTAGGAATTAGATATGCTAGTGCTTATTTCACGGTCATGACTAGAATTTTGACGTAACCGATATATTTCTTATTGTTCTGAACGTTTTTGGAAAGGCACACTTATTTTTAATGCAATACGTGCTACATACTAAAAAATATTTTCTCGAGAATTGATAACGCCATGCAGAGAAGTGTGGTAATATACTATCAGTCACCGAGGCTTATTCTGTATAAAGACGCTTCATCAGTTTTTGTGGTTATAGCAAGAAATTCATGCTATGTGCTGAAAGATCCAAGCTTCTGAACCTCAATAACTCTCGATAAAGACAAATAAATTTGGAGTCAAATAAAAAAGAAAAACAACATTATTTTAATCTTCAGCTTAGTCTTAGGTTCCTAAAAGTTCTTACGCTTAAGCGTATGGGTCAGTCTGTGAAATCGGCGAGACCAAGTCCGAAGTTATAAAATGCCAAAGGACGCCAGTAACAGAAGAAAGACCACAAGCAGCGCAGGGCTGTGTGCATTCTTCCTTGTGTTCGGGCCATCCTTAGGTAGCGCATTTTATTTCATCATGTAAAAGGACCAACCAGCCCCTCAGGCTGCCTTGATGTGTCTGAAACCTCCAAGGTTGGAAGTTAATCAATACCAGAAGTGAGGAGAGCGCATTGGAGCGGAATATGAGGAAAAACGTACTACATGCTGCGCTCGAGTTCATAGCGCCTGAGAAATAAAACAAGAAAAAGCAGTTCCACTCAATTTGAAGGATGTCAAGTGCGGTGTGGGGATTCGCCAGAGGGGCTGTGGCGCCCTCTCTTGACTAGTTTCGGTACCAGCCTGGGGATGATACCGAAAGTACACAACAGAGGGCTCTGCAGTTTCTGAAAGAAATTATAAAGAGAAACTGGATTGTGTTTTCTATAATTTGGGGTAATCAACAGGAAAATTCATATTTTTCTCCTTATTTTATATTCCTGTGTTATTTGGGACCAAGCAATGGTAGTCTCCTTGAAAACGACACAGCGAAAAGATCACCCCGAACTCTTTGTACATGAGAAATGGTTTTTCCGTGGCGCAATAGGATTGACATCGGCTTTGTTACGTGAGGGAACCAGGTTCGTTCCCGAGCGGGCTTAAGCGGTGACGCTTTCGAAGCCTTATCTGGGGTGCGTGACACCACGTGACTACGGTGGCTAGATACCGCGACCCCGGAGGAGCCATGGAACAAAGCCGGGCCTCTTAAGTGCACCGCACACAATAAGACGCGAAGAAAAGCTTATCAACCCGCCGCGCCCCTTCCCGGCCGGGAGAAGCACACGTAATATTAAAAGCGGCACTTTCAAGGCCATGTCGTAGACACGTGGACAACCCGCTGCCGACCTCGTGCCCACCACCCAACATTACGGCACATCAACACAACATTTTCCTCCTCCTCACCTGCAGCTTACTAAAACAGAAGTAATACTCCGGACACTTCAAACAAACACCTTTCCTCACCCCACTTAGCTACATCGGATGTTGTACCCCACCCAAAACCCTTGCCACATGTAAATTCTGCCCTAACCCATGTACCCTCATCCACATGATCTTTGGGAGCGCACACAACCCAGCCTTCCCACCTTACCTACTTCCCTTCCCCTCCCTGAGCTGTGAGAGAACCTGCCGACCAGCGCCGGCTTGGATGCACAGCAGCTCCTGGTGTCCAGTGCTCAGACAGCAAGGTCGTCCCATGGTCTCCTGGACTGGGGAGCCACTCCCACATCACCAGGCTCATAATAAAGTTTTTCCTCCTTCTGCTACTCCTCCTCCGGTGGACGGCACCCTGCAGCAAGCCCTGGGCACGAGCGGAACAAGATCGGCAAAAGGGACGGGCTTGACGTTCCAACCGTGCTTTAGCCGTTACTATACAATGTTTTCTTCAAAAGTGATAAATGAAGGCCCCACACAATGCGCCGCTGCCACTTGATAGATTTAAGGAGCCGCCATTTTTGCAACTTCAAAAGTAGAGCCAGAAACGCAGAAAACGGCGGTTTAGGTCTGGGAAAGTAATTATTCTTCCACCCGTAATTAGGAGCTGGAGAGCACGCATGTTTTATTCATTTCTGCTCCGGTGAACATCACATCTTAGCTGCTGTACCGAATAATTTATGATTTCCATTCTTGCTCTTCTCTTGTGCTCTGCTCTAAATTAGCCTGTCAGTATAACGGTGAAACAAAATCGAGATGAGGCACACAGACATCTATTACTTTATTAAGCCCTACACAGCGCACTCAGGAGGATGTTGCTGGAGATTAGACTCAAGCGAAAAAACTGTCTGTACAAGCCTGAAACAATAGAAGAGAAACAGAGAAATGGGGTTCTGATCCCACGCACGTGTTTCATTAAATAGAACTCACTTTTTACCTGCATAAAGTATTTCGTCACCACTTGTAGGCGTGTTTCTTTTTGCACCAATTGCACGAATCTCGCTGTCCCAACGGCTTGTTGAAACTTAAAATATCCAGCATTTGAAAAAGAATAAGAAGGGTAGCCTTTTTTTTCTGATTTGAACACGCATTCCCGTGTTTTCCCAGTTATAAAACTTGTCCGTTTATGTAGCCGTGGTTGCACTGTGTATAATTGCTACAATTAAAAAAAAAAGCAGTTTCAGCTTTAGCCATGCAGTTACTTATCGAGGATGGGCTCTGCTTGAGTTTATGTGACTGTACTGCGAAAACGTTTCACATTTGCATGTAACATCTTAGGCAATATTAAAGCAAAATATATTGACACGTTCGCGGTGGTCTGTTTGCGTGGTGTTAAATAGGCGGGGGGTTTTATGGAGGGGTTTAAAATTTGGTGTTTGGTGCCGTTGACTTAACAGAATCAACTTACTATCAGATTGATGGGTGACACAAAAAAATCACGCCATATCCACGGAATGAATGATGATAAGTGGGGCGAAGCTCGAGAGGGGGAGATCATCGGTAACCGTAACTCTCCCGTTAAAGTTCGCCCATTACATCATTAAGAAAGACGTAAGACTGTGTGCGTACATTGTACAAATCAACTTTTATTTTCGGAGTCAATGCTCCCAGGCCCAGACCTCGTGAAAGACCCCGCGCCATCGAGGACTACCCCGCACCTCCACCACAATGTGTCACGTAGGATGGGACACAACGGTAAAGAAAGAACTTTTATTTAGGGCGAACTTGTGCCCGAACAAGACGAGAGGAAACGAGCAAAGGTCCTTGCGTCTCGTTCGATCTCCGAGAACGACTGCCTGCGTTCGTGGCGTGATCTCTTGCGTGATCTCCCCCTCGCAGTGCACGTGCGCTCGCGCCTCCGTTGGCGAACACAGACAAGCTCGCGCTCCCGGTGCCGAGTTTGCGCTGCCGGTTGCAGCCGGCTCTTGCGCGTGCAACGCGGCCCACTTTGCGACATCTCCGAAAGCATGCGGCGGTCACGTACCACGAGACACAAGGGATGGACAGACCCGTGGCTTTAGGAGCTTCGCCCCTAAAAAATGGGCCAGCATCACAGACTTAATGTCGCGAAGACTGATGAAACAGCATAGCTACACCCCAGCCCCTGCACCCCTGGCACTCATCATACGTCATTCGTTACTTGCTACTCCTTCGTCCTCAACAAACGTGGCGCAGCTATTTCTTCCCTCCGCCTCGCTTAGCCTTCCCCTCTACACTTCACCGAGCGGAGTTTTCTAGCGTACGTCTTTTTCTCTCTCTTTTTATTCTTGTTCTGCATGGAACAGCACCAGCGTAGCTCGGTCCTTTTCGCGCTCGCTTTTATCTTGCACGTGCTGAAGGCAAGTTTTCTGTTAACGTTCGTCATGGCCGGTACTCAAGCTTAAAGAGCCCCGACGTTCAAACTCTGCCAATAGTAATAGTAAGTGGAACAACCGCATGTGTCTTTCGGTAGTGTTTCAGTTCAATTAACCTCAACAGGTTACGTACGTACAAAGGTAACGACCAAGTGCTTTCAGTTTTTCTTTCATCACTGTTTTACTTATCTTAACAACCAACCAAAGCTTTTTTTCACTTTCATAATAAGTCAGTAGATACTCACGTAGCGGCCGGTTTAGAAAAGATAAAAATTAAAACTTCCTATGCAGTTATGCTGTGGGCTACACTAATTGAATGTTTTCGTTTAATGCAATGAAGCCACGCTATGCGTTTCCCTTGATTGCAATTGCTACTGTGCCAATATTAACAAATAAAAGGCAGTGCTGAAGGGTACTTATGAACGTCTTTCTTTTACCCAAAAAGGAGTCACTTTTACATTGTTGAGTGTATGGGGCGCTCAAAGGACCTAAACGTACTGGGATTTACGGGTCGTCTACAAATGCAGCGGCAAAAACATGAGGAAAAATGCAAATTGGCTGGTTCCGTTAGACGCCTTTAAGATACGCTGTCTTCGTACAGTGCAGCTTAACATACGTAGCTAGAATTTCCACAGCATCAAAAAGAAAGTAAGTGCAGGAACAGAGAATGCCCGGGAGGGTCCATGCTAAAGCGTAGCTGGAATTGGTTGAGGCTGTCCTTTTCCTACACAGCGCACTCCCAATTTGACAGGCTGCGCAGTGAATGCGAAGAATTTCCCCAGAGAGATTACCGTTCTTGTCGCTAGACGTTCGTCGAGCATTCCCGAGACAGTTTCGCTTCTGCATGCGTCCCCCAACGCTGTGGGAATGGGGACGCATTTAAGAACATTTTGCATTGTTAAGTTTATCTTGTCGCTTTTTTTTTGCGTTTCGCCCATCATTTCGGCTCCCGGTTTCGTTCCTTTTTGAACTTTTCATATAGACGAAGCGAAATGACAAACTGGCTTCGCCGAAACGGCGCGTGGGGGATATTAGCCAATCTCGCAGAAATTCGCTTGGAGGCTGGGGGACTGTCTCAAAATGGGCGGTATGGCAGAGGTATGCGGGATGCCGGTGGGACTATTCTCTGCAGCTTTTAGTTGAACGTTTCATCTTCTATCCTGCCTCCATTGGCATGGCGTCCACCACTCTGAAAACAATGCTACATTTTGTGTTGGCAATGTCCGACCACCTAAAAGGTGGGGGTCTGGCTGATAGCACAACTCTGCCATAATGCAACTGTTTTAACTAAGACGCTGTTAAAGGGACCATGTATACGAAATACAACCTGGTTTTGCTTGAAAGATCCAGCATTTGTAACCCCTTCAATTCCATTCCCGCCATGAAAGACATTTTCTTGAGCGGAAAAAACGCAAGAGACATTGAACAAGTCCATGCACCCCTCCATCTACTACTGACGGATTCTTTGGTTGTCGTCTGAGTTTGGACTGCGTTTTGACTGCGTCGAATTGGAGCAATCGAATTGGAGCAACGCGGAATCATGAGCTCCGTCGGAGCGGCGTTTGCGGCCAAGTCTGGCCGTGGTAACAGGAGCGACAACGAAGCCCAGAAATACTCTGTTGTTCTGCCCCCTCTGCCAACCGGGTCTGTTGTTTTGAACACTCGTTTTGCATGGCGACGTAAGGGCACAGCCTTACCGCGTGGAAGACTTCCGTGACGCGTTAATGCATGACGGTATGATTGCCGACGTAACTGCTCTTGGCACATACCAACTGAATCATATCTGGGCAGTTACCTTTAAGAGTGTCTACGGGAAGAAGAAATTGCTTTCGAAGAAAGAAGTCACCGTCAAGGACCACAAGTGCTTGTTAATTGACCCGTGCCACCAAGACGTCCGCGTCAAATTTCACTGGTTCCTGCACAATGCTGCGGACGACCAGAAAAAGGAAGCGTTCGCGCCATACGGCAGTGTTGTTGAAGTGACGAAGGAAAAGTGGCGTGTTAATAGCTGCACGAACTTCAGCACCATGACACGCACCGTAGTGCTTCGTCTGAAAGGGGGCGTGGCTCGGGACGATTTCCGCATCAGCTGCGTATGGCTGCGTGTCGGGGGCGAGCTAGCTCTCATCGCTGTGCCAGGAAGGCCTCCGCTATGCCTTCGCTGTCACCAAACTGGGCACATTCGGAGGGAGTGCCGAGTTCCCAAGTGCAATGTCTGCCGCCGCTTTGGACATGACGGCGCCAACTGCGTGAAAACGTACGCGGCGGCCACCGCACCCGGTACGAATGAAGAGCGATCTGAACTCATAATGGACGAGGCGGAACCGGAGGAGGTCGACGGAAGCCGGGCTCTCGAGCGTACCTCGACCCCATGCGACGCGTCAGCAGGAAAAGGAGACGCCGCCAAAGGTACTGCCACCGAGGCGACGGCGGACAAGGAAGAACCTGGAGCCACACAGGCGCCGGAGGTGCTGCCTGAAGACACCCCACTTCCAAGTGCAGACGATGGCTACCCGAGCCACGGCTCCATGGATGCCGAGGGCGCCTTCACGCGTGGGAAAGGTGGTGTGGTGAACGAGCTTGCGTCTAAGCATCCATGGGAACAATGGGCTGCGGATGGTGATGTGACGAACCAAGAGGAAAACGCGTCAACGGGACCGGCAGTAAGGAGAGAGAGAGAGAGAATAGTCTTTAATGATACTGGCAGTAAGGAGAAAACCCCTCGACCCAAAGCCGAACATTCACGTCGGCGAGAAGAGGCCCCCAAAGCCACCCTCGTGAAAAATTTGTGTCTGTTCTTCTTGCCACAGTGATTTACGCCAACACTGACGCATCCATGTATCCGTCAAATCACCGAGGTAAGTGGCATGCGGTCTGATTTTTTTCTCAAATGGCTGTAAGCCTGGATACTGCAATTAATGTTGCCACAGTAAATGTCCGAGGATTGACAACGAGAAGGAAGCAATGTCAGCTTAGCAGGCTGTTTGCGGACAGGGAGTTAGATATAATTGCAGTACAGGAAACCAAAGTACAAAGCCAGGAAGTGACAGACCGCATGGTGCATCCTTTCAAAGCACATTTCAATGTGTGCGTTTCGCATGCTGTGTGGACATCGGCTGGGTGCGCTTTTTTTATTGGGTGATCACTGGGCATTATTGAGCAAAGTGTCGTAGCGGATCCCTGTGGCCGCTTTGTGATTTGCGATTTCTTTTTCCAACACCGAATGCAGAGTGATATAGATTTATGCACCTAACCGACAAAGTGAAAGGGAAGCGTTTTTTCAAAGCATTGGTAAACACCTTGATTGCGAAAGGGCTATAATTTTGCTTGGTGACTTCAACTGTGTGTGCATGCAAGGAGACAGAACAACAAAAGAGCGCATTAGAGATAGGGGTACTCAGTGTTTGATGGATATAATTGAACAAAATTATCTTGAAGACGTGGCTCTTTTCACGCCCAAAGGTCCAGTGTGGTTTACCCACTATCAAGGGAGTAGCCACGCTAGACTAGACCGCGTGTATATTTCAAGCGAACTAGCGCCTTTGTGTGCCAATTTCACTGTCGAGGCTTTGGCTTACAGCGACCATTGCTTAGTGGCCTGCAGCCTTGGAACGAAGCATAACGCACCTAACTGGAACTGGAAGTTGTGGAAATTGAACAGTCGCATTCTTACAGGTGAACCTTTCCCAAACAAAGTTAACGAACTTTTTACTAGTATGTACACTGATATACGAATGAGCTGGGGGGCCAGATGAGAACTTTTTAAAGAGAAAGTCAAGATTAGCGCAATAGAAAGCAGCACGATTCTAAACAAACAACGAAGAAAGAATGAGAGAGACCTACACCAACAGTTGAGCACCCTTCTGCTAAAAGAAAGCCTAAACCCCGGGTAATTCAAACAAGAGATAAGAGATACGAAAAACAGGCTAGAAGCAATCGATGCTGAACGCTACAGGGGAGCCATCGTCAGAGCACGCGCAGATAAAATGTGGATGGGAGAAATGCCCACAAAGCGTGTGCTATCAGACGAAAAGCGCTATGCGCAGAGGAACATAATAAAGGAAATAACGTCCCGTAATATCCTTACAGCCAACAAGAAAACGATTGAAGGCGCATTCGTAGAGTATTACACAGAACTGGTGGGCCCACATATTCTAGAGGATGAAGGTTTCGCTAAGGAATTTTTACCACTCATGCCCAAGTTAAAGACGTATGTTACATAATTGAAGCACGAATTAGTGTGGGTTAACTAGAAAGAGCAATTGATGAGCTGAGCGTTGGCAACGTCTTTTAGGCCAATTAGTCTGACTAACGTCGACTATAAAATTTACATGAAAGTCCTAGCACGAAGGTTGCAAACCGTAATTCAGTGTCTGGTAGGTCCACATCAAACTTGTGGTATTAAGCATCGCACAATAAGTACTAATGTTCATGTAGGTAGAAGTGTCTTGGAGTGCTATGATGCTTTCTCGGGTCGTGTGGCAATGGTGCAACTCGATCTGAAGAAAACTTTCGACCGGGTATCGCACGATGTACTGTTTAGCATTTTAAAATACGTGAATGTCGGCGAAACAAAGGATCTGTCGGTGACGGCACGCGAAGATCTCATATTGATACAGAAAAATTCGTTAAAACAGATGCGGAGACTAACAACGGGAATGTCGAACCCTTTGTAGTGAATGACTGTTATAGGAGCTGAACGTAACAAATGGAACGAATTATCGATACGCTACGTCAATTTATGGTGAAAATAAAGTAAAATAAAACGAACGTTAAAAGAATTCGTTGCCCTTATTCAGGCTGAAAGTTGGGCCGGTTGGTTTTGACCTGAGTGCTTTTCACCAGCGTTAACAAAGCAAGTCTTTTTCTTGCATGCGAAATGACAGCAGAAAAGCCCCCTCGTGATGAAGATTTGTGGAATGCCATGCATTTTTAAACGTGAGAGCGTTTTACGCTGGTGTTCGTCGACGCGACACGGTATTATTAGGTGCGTAATATGTATTTATTTTGTTCTTAAAAAATGCGCAATCCTTGCCTCATATTTACGTATTTGATGTACTTGTTTGCATAATACTGCACACCAAATGAATGGTCCAAGCAGGGTGGGCAAAACAAAAAATTATGCATGCACATACATCGCTATGCAATACAATGCACAATTCATTGGAGACAATCCAACATCAACGAAAATGCACTAGGGGGCACATGCACTGAACAGGCCAGGCTGAAATTCTCATTTAAATACAGGCATAGCACGGCTGCCAATCCACTTTTATGAGCGTTACTGTTAAAAAAACTGAGTTACGCTAGTGCCGTTTTTTCTCGAGGTGCGTTTTTCATACGTACAACATTGGAAACAAAGTACGTAAATAGAACGATCAACAGAGATGTGTTCGAAGACTAACCTCTTCATTGGTAGATTCTGGGATTGCATTTATATTTGCACATTCAAGACAAGTATTACGCACAGCTCCACCATTTTGAAAGGATTTAGTATGTGGCTTTGGATTGCTAATAAAGATTGAAAAAGTTAGTTCCCGAATACGCGGGTGATCTGACACAGATCCCGCATGAAGGGGTCATATATATGCTGAATGCGAGCTGGAAGAAGCCACACACTCTTTTCAGGTGATTTTAAGGATGGATGAGATGTTCTCTAAAAATTACGTGTTGTTGGAGCCCGCTTGGTAATATAAAGTAACGTGTGTGTTACGCACATGCGAGCTGCATATAAATGTGTAAATCAAATGTTCCTGTTAGAAAAAAGAACCCCTTAAAAGCTGAAACAGGAATATATGGCAGCATGGTAATGTTCGTGTTTTTTCACTTCACCACACAATACCCTATTCCATGCAATGTACCCCACCATCTACCCCACATTTTGTAAATACTGCCCCCACCTTGGCACCGTATACCGTCTCGTATGGGGGTGTCAACAAACCCCGCCCCTTACTCCTAATCCCAAACCTACATACGAGCAGTGGGTATATCGGCTGACCAGCTCCTACCTGTCCTCCAAGGATAGCCCGGTGTAGAGGGGCCGGGTGGCCAGCGCAGGTCAGGGTGTCCCGGAAAAGAGGAAACCCCCACCAGGCGGCTGCCCAGGCATCAGCACGAAAGGCTCGCCTAAATAATGTTTACGCCTTGTCCTCCCCGTTCACCATCGCTTTGCTGTGTCTTCTTCAGGCTACCTCTTGCACTTCATTTGGTAAGCAGAGAATATCACATCCCCTGCATTTGAGAATGAGCCATAAGTTGCAAGCGATGAATAATTATAAGCTTCCGTTATTAGGAGAAAGTCTAAAATATCTTAGGCGTGTGACCAAAGTATCAAACAGTTTTTTGTAAGTTTGTTCGCCATATTTCAGAAGTGTTTTTTGTTTAGAAGTTACCCGAGACCGTCTGCATACAGGTTTCTATAGTATGGAACCTCTTTTGTTTTGTTCAAAGACGCTACCGTCGCAGCCTCGGTTTTGCGTGGTTTGTTTGCGCAAACGAACTTGTATCCGTAACCGCCAGAGTAAACAGCCAACCTCGAAAGACCAGTGTGAGGATGCGTAGCTGAAAGAAGGAATACGGCATGAATCCTCATCCGGGACTTAGAATTGATGCATTGAAAAGGAACAATTGAACAAACAGCCCTATCTTCGAGGAATAGTTATAACAAAACGTTGACTGCCTACGCTGCTAGTCATAAGAGAAAACACTGAGGCGCTGTCGTACAGAACCTGACATACGGTGGGAACCAAATGCAATGAGATAAAAGCAAATACGCGACTTCCTACGCTCCTTTCCTCCTTGTAAGCCCGACGGGCAATGGTTTCAGGCTTCTCCTCATCTGACACTTTGTGTCCCGAATCCTGGAAATTTCCCTGGGGGAATTTTTGCTGCCGACGGGAGTCAGCCACGCCAGCGAAGTTAGATGGCTTGCTAGCATGCCCGCTGGGCTTGCGGAGCTGCGGCAGAAAGGAGACATTTGAGAATGTCTGAAATGGCAGTTCTTCATGCTACGTTGGCTTCCATTTTGCGTGCGTCTGTGCTTCTTTCGTTTGTATTGTTCGTATGCTTTCAATTCCCTCGGTGCCTTGGGCGGGCTTGTTAGTAGCAATGGAGATGTCTTGGAAACGACGCGAATGCGAGATTAGCCGTGCAGGCGGAGAGGTATATTGCGGCCGGAATGCAGCCTAGGCATTTGAGAAATGCAAAGGTATGCAGGTTTTGTCCGAATGGCATTTTATCAGGTTATTAGTAGCTCTTCCGTTAAAACGGCATTCGTTTTTTGTTATATTATGACCTACAAAAGCTTGAGAAATTCCAAACCATTGCTGTTAGCGGCTTTGTATGGGATCTCCGGAAGCGCGCCGATTGTATCTCGATATCGGAAATTTAATGCAATGTAAAACGGGAGGACAAACTGAACTATACGAGAAACTCAAAAAAGGGGGAAACCTGAGAACTTTTGATAACATGAGAATGTAAAAACTGTGACGTCCAAATTAAAGTTGGTGGGTGCTGCGACGACCTTCTCTCAGCAAGTGTTGTTTTGAAGTTTTGCTGCTGGACATGTTTCAAGTTGTTCTATAAACTGCTGCGATATATTTGTTACGATTTCTTGGTTAGCACGAAGAGCTTGTAACAAATGTAGACCGGAATCTTTTGGACGATGTTTTTGATAGTTTTTCTGCCACGTTGCACAGCCTCGCCGGCTGGCGACTATACAGCAATGAAGCCTAATATTTATGTCTTGGTCTTTTTATAATTCACTTTCTCGCATTGTATTTGTGTACTGCAGTGAACTCTTACGGCAGTAAATGAGCCACGTTAAAACGCCCAGGGGACTTGGCGTCAGGGCGACACACATATGGCCAGATCGCTTAAACAGTATCGAAGGATTCCTAAGAAGAGTTTCCTTAAGATATTTTTAATATTTAAGATCTACCACCCGCTTAACCTTTACAAAAATGAAGCCTGCGTTATCCCAATATGCGAGAGTTCCCTGTGTGTGGCCTGTACGCATATAAAAGTAAGCATAAACAACACGATATGTGCTTGCTTGATGGAATACGTCGCACATGCCATTGCTGACGTTCTGTTGTACTTTGGCAAAAGTTTAGTTTTTAACTTTTCCGAATACGGTAAGTATTTTCACAGAATGAAGCAAAGTACATGAATGTTGTCTACCCCCTTACGGCTTTGTTCCCCTTACCGTACTCTTCACGCTATTTCACACACATGACAAAAAAATTAGCAGTGGCTTAGCTCTGCTACGCCAGGATGTAGTACGTAGCGTGAGTTAAGGTTCAGCTGGTTATCCTTACCTTTCCTGGTTGTCTAGGATAAGCTTGATTATCATGCTTACTGCTGCTTCAGTGACACACACGTGGTATACGTATAATGTGACACATGTATATTAAATACAGAGCATTTCTTTAACTCACGATGTCACCCGGCGTTGGCGTGCCTCGGCGTCCGCAACAGCCGTTCCAGGTGCGCCCTCTCCCCCACTCCTCCTCTCCCGCTTCACGCTACCCTCCTCGCTCTCAACAACAGGTCCGCACCCCTCCCCCTACACTACATAAAAAATAATACTTACCGGCGCCTGGTTTCGATCCCACGACCCTGCGGGTGGAACGCAAGGTACATGGTGCTCTACCCACTGCGCCACAAAGCCGACACAGAATGGAAGGCTACGAACGCGCCTTATATCCTTGACTCATTAAAACTACGTCAAGAAGCTGCTGATACAACGCATTCACTACCTGTGGGCGGAACGCGAGGTAGTACATGGTGCTCTTCCCACTGCGCCACAAAACCGACACAGAATGGGAGGCTACGAACGCGCCTTATATCCTTGACTCATTCAAACTACGTGAAGAAGCTGCTGATACAACGCATTCACTACCACCGACTCCCCAAACACTAAACGTTAACGCAATACACCCACCCCCTAGGCGACGCATTTAGGCGTCACCTAGGGGGTCGCCTAGGCGTCGCCTAGGGTCGCCTAGGGTCGCCTAGACGTCGCCTAGGCGTCGTCGTAATACTTTGAAGCACATCGTATAACTTTTTGTAAGACACTATACCTGCACCTATTTTCCCTACACGACCGAAGCAAGTTTTTAATCAGCTGGTTCCGACTGGATGCTGGAGATTTACAAGTTTGGAAAAACCTAAAAAGAGTCGGCGCTTGCCTCGCTTTTCTTCCTATCCCTAAGTACCTTTACACGTCATTCAGTTAATTTCTATGAAGGCGTTCTTCTCACGCGAGAACTTGAAGTTCATTCAGATGCTTTCGAGCCTATGCAGGAACTCCTGATTAGTCTTCTAAGTCGGTAAGTCCGTTTTAGACCGTCGAGGAGGCAAAAGTTACCGTTCAATGGGAACAGTTTGTTGCTTTCAGGAAGTAATACATTTCGGCTGATTCCCGCATTCAAAGTTTACTTTGCAGGATCTTAGATGCTTTGTTTTCTTTTTTTAGGTTGAAGGATAAAGCTGTACATGCCGTACGCATCACCGGTCTTTCTGCTGTAGCACTTCACATCCCATAAAGTGCACAGATACAGACCAGCATTCGTCCTGTGAAATCTCTAGTTTTCTGTCCCACCTTTCAACGCCACAAAAATGCGCTTGAATGCAACGGTAGTAACTGCAACGCTAGCAAGAAAAAACGGAGACCTAACTTTTTGACGGAACTTCTCAAAGGAGTGCCTTTGAAGCCGAGAGACACGACGGACTAAACTTGTGAGATAACTTTCTGCGCGGGAAAGTTGGAGGCGTCTACAATCGTGACGATGAAAAAGGAAAAGCGCGGGTCAATGCAAGAATGCGGCTCCAGTCGCTGTGTCGGCGTGAGGCACGTGTCAGCGTCTTCGGCTTCGTCTGAAGCCTTTGCAGTAATCTTTCGCTCGGGTGAAACTTTCTGTACCACGCCTTCTCCGAAAGAATTTGACGCTGATGGAACTCAGCCTCTTGGGTGGCTTATTTATATATCCCTATTTTTTGTGCTTTGAAAAGATGAACAAGGCCCATATAGTTGGCCAAGTTCTGGATCCTCCGTTGTCGGCCTATTTTCGCTGCACCTAAAGGCCCAAAGAAAGAGCCTTTGAAAATATTTTCTTGGCGCCGATGTGCTGAAGTCATGCTGGTCGTGGCATGGCAAATTTCCACCAAAAAGTACTTTTTCGTCGGTAGGCAGCGCTAAAACATGGAGCACTAAAGGTGGTCGAATCGAATTCGTTTTTAGAGCGAAGCCTTCCATGTCTGTGAAAAAGCACTGCGAAAAAGCCGACTGTACACAGCGGGTTTCATAAAACTGTGGTAATCATAAGCGAAGGCACATAAAGCGCCTCAAGAAAACAAGCTTTTCATGGGAGATGTGGTCGTAGGGGTGGTTCTTTTGCTGGATAAGGCGGTCTTAGCCGGGCCGGATGTGCTGGCAACTGTTCTGCCCGAACGCACCTGATGAGTCAATTATGGTCTCTTTTAACTGGCGGACACGCATGGTGGATGCTGCACCTCCGTCTACCGAGTTATGAAGACGACGTCCATCCGATTCCGCCATTCCGACATAAGCGAAGCAGTTTCGCGTTTTAATTATCCAAAGCAGCTTTAATTTTGTATTACTGCAAAGATCTCCATCGCCTGTCGGTATATAACAGGCGTACATAGCATGTTTTGTGACTTTACTCATGCCAGCTTTTTTTTTTGCTTATTTCTCGGCAAATAACGCATCGTTGCTCGTTGACCAAAAGCCCATAGATCTACGAACCATACACTCTTTCAGTTAAAACATAATTTCATTCAGGCTTCGGTGTCCTTGATAAGGGGTTATGAAGACACAATACAAGTTTGGTTCATTATAAAGACTTCATTGTCTCGATAACAATGATAACAATTTCAGCGCCAACTTCAAACAAATATTCTGGATATTAAAGAAAGCAGAGGAATTAGTGGCGACACTCCGCCTACTTTTTGGCGAAGTCTCTATGACGAAGTCTCTTCATAGTTGGAAGCGCGTCACATGATCTTGTTTTCGTGATCTGCGATCGCCGACCTAAGCAACCGCCAAGGAACATGACTGTGCAATTGGAGTGAAGACCTAGTCCCGTTTGATCGTGTCACTTCAATATAAACGTGGATTAAACACACTGACAACTTTTTAAAGTGTTCCTTGTATCGTATCAGGGGCGGTATTCTCGTAACTGTCCCTTTTGAAAACGTCCCTTTTGCGCCCCTTCCTCGTGACGTACTTCCGGTTAAGCAGTGAGCGTTGGCAGTAGGTTTGCCGCGCCTGCGTTACGTCACTTCCGATTGTTTGCTTTTAGCCAATCAGGACTTGCCAAAAGGACACTTTTGAAAGGGACGCAAAAGGGACAAAACTCGAGAATACCGCCCCTGTGCTCATGTCACGCAGCGCCAAATATTCACATTTTTTTACACGTCTTCGTTTTTTTAGCATTAAAAATTGG
>NW_027526225.1:75790700-75792932 GCF_048455015.1 Haemaphysalis longicornis | reverse complement strand
ATTTAGCGATTTCGAAAGGTTTTGGATGTGCAAACTTCCCGCTCCAAAATTTGGTTTTACCGTTTCGGCAGCGTGGCTGAATTGAAGGTTAGACACTCAGACATACGGACCGACATTTGATCGTTTAGGTAGGCCCCCGAAGAGTATCTTCTTTAAAAGACCTGCCTTGATGGCACGACTTCTACGAAAATGGTTGGCGCGAATTGATGCCGAGCTGACTGACACTTTCGTGGTTTTAGGCCAGAAAAAAACATACATAAGAAAGAAGGGTGAGCTTCAAAATGGCAGCAGAAGTGATGGATGCGCTTTCGAAACAGAGACTCCAGTCGCATTCGGCTCATGCAAGAGGCAGCGTTTGGGCACTAAGCTCATCCTCTCTGTACAAACATCGTCGGTGTGAAGACTGGAGCTGCAGCCGTCTTGGGCCCAGTTTCCCTCCTTTTACATGGACGAAACGTTATTTCATATTGGCCCAAGGGGCCTGTCTTCTTGAGGAGGGAGGAATGTGAGGTGTACATAGCATCCTCTCTGGCAACCCATACCAGCCCCTTTTTTTATAGTTTACTGTGTCACGACACGGTTGAGTATGTGTCGAGACATAAAAAGTAAAAACGACGCCGTCCACATGACAACAACAGCGGCATGGCTGGCGGCCCTGGTCAGCTTATCCCTTCATAATCAGCGCTCACTGATCCAGAGGGTTAAGGAAGCAGTCGTTGCATCTCTAGACCTGGTCCTCTGGTTCGACCTAGGCATCCTATTTTAAGTGCAGAATACTTTAAGGGCCCGGGTTATCGTAATAACTACTACAGGATAATGGTGTCATGCGCCAATACAGGGGCTTCGAAAAGGTAACCGTTTCCGCTAGTCGGGATAGAACCTGCTCTCTCCCGTAACTAAGCTCATGTCTGCCCCATCGGGCCGCCGAACCTCACGTTAGTCACATGGTAAGTGTTGCGCGTGGTCTCTGCGCTGCGCCACTGCCGCGGAGGTTGCTTTTGCTTTGCGACAAAAAGTACACGCTAATATAAAATAGGAAAAACGCCATGAAATATCGCATTATTGCCCTTAATGAAAAATCAATCACACGGCCTCTTGATGGGCCTTTTTCTGGGGCTTCGCCGCCCTCTCTTGACAGCTTTCGCTATCAACGCCAGGCTGATACTGAAACTAGTCCCCTGATGGCGCCACAGCCCGTCTGGCGAACGACTACACCGCACTTCGGCAGCTTCCACGTTCAGTGGAACTGCTTTCTCTTTGCGCCGCTTTCCATTCCACACTTTCCCTTGCCCCCTAAAAACGTCTTTTCATCCATACAAATAGTTGAAGCTGGAATTACGCAAACGTGCTAACGTTTCCACAATTTCGCGTTTCTTCTTCCCGGTCAACGCAGGACGACGCGTACGTGACCGGAGACCTCGCGCTGCTCCAGGGAATCGGCCACGTCGACATTAGTCGCTTGTACTTCTACGAACCCTCTCGACAATCAAACGGAAGCTGCCTTTTCGTCGGCGATTGCATCTTCATGCACTGGCAGGTTGTTGCTGGTGGGAAGGCCATTGAAGAAGTCGCGCGGACCCTGGACGCTCGCTTCTACTGGTCTGTCCTGCTCTCGGACCGAAAGGTGCACGCGGGAGTGAGGCTGGACTTAACCAGGCTTAAGTCCCGTGACTATGCACTTGCTTTCCAAGAGACGAGGGCACTGCTGGTCAAACGCAACAGAATTGATAAAGCGCAACAAGCGGCTCTGCCGTCTCCCTAGATACGTCGAATTTTCTCGAAAGATTTTCTTCTTGGACGCTGACCGAAAATAGGGCTCTACCAAACAAGCGTAGTTCGGTGCTTGACAGTGCATATGTGTATCTGCTGGCCTACATGTAAAAATAAATCCGACTGTGATTACATACGTAACGCCTCATTGTCATGCCCTGGAGCATGCCTTGTGGGAAAATGGCATTATTATTCCTACCCATACAAATTCCTGTTGCTAACCGGTGGGTTGATATGCGAAAGAGATTTCTGTCTGCTCCATACGAAAGAGAAGATTCTCACCTGCGCACAGTGACATTCCTTGTACAAGCACTTTATGGTTTCAGCAACAAACGTATCATCGTTCCTTATTCTTATAAAGTGACAGACCTAATATTTGACGGCAAAATACTAGGGCGCCCACTCTGGGCAGGAGTTGTTTGTGTTGGTAAGTAATACCCCTGTTATACGCGCACTTTGAAT
>NW_027526225.1:75570700-75785700 GCF_048455015.1 Haemaphysalis longicornis | reverse complement strand
GATGGGCATCCGAAGCCCGCTACCCACGTCGACACGAATGCGGACGCTACCGTGGGCGTGGAGATGTCGAGTAGCGGCGTGGCTTCAGGCCAGCGTGTGAATCGGTCCACACAAGTCAGTAGGTAGCGGTGGCCTTGGCAAGGGGGCAAGGGACCGACGAGGTTGATGTGCACGACTGCAAAGCGCTCATCAGGTTCTAGGAACGTCTTTGCCGGCGGAACTGGGTACCGGTGAACCTTTGCGCGTGGGGCGGGAGGGGTGGGGGAGCCCTGTAGCGGCAAGCCACAGTGCCAGCGGCAGCAGCGTGACGCAGGCCCACGAGCGCGCTCACCCGCCGGAGGGCTCACGCGTCCGTGGGATCAGGAGATAGAGACCCCACGGTGTTCCTAATAAACCGCCTTGATACGTGGTCTGGTCGTCTCTCTTTCAACGCCTCCGTGGCATGCGCTCTACAGTTTCTCTGGGAGGGATATCACGTCCGGGTTACCAACTGTAAAGCGCAATATATATATATATATATATATTGCAGCGAACCATACATTGGGTTTGTTTATTTGTGTTTTGCTTTTACCGCCCGGCTGCGCCGGTCTGCGTTATCTCTGCGCCAAGGGAAGCGCGTGTTCCATTCTTTCTTTCTGTGCCGCATGTGTTATCTGTTGTGATAGGGAGAGCATTTCGATGTAACGTGAACAGCCCAGAATAATCTTCTTGGATCTACTATGTTCTCGATGCGAATCGACGTTTCGAGAACCACGCGCGCCGAAAGATAAAAAGCCTGCAGTGCGGACGCCGGGCCATTCGATTCGACGACACTCGCCTGTGCAAGTCACTTTGTTGACCGCTGCTTCGCCGCCTCTGTATTCTTTTGAGTTGTTAGGGGAGCACAAGTTCGCTCCAATAAACGTATTTCTCATTCAAGACAACTGCTTCGTCCTTGTCTTCGTGACATCTGGTGGAGGTGCGGGGTACGCACCCTTCATGCCCACTACAACCTCTGGAAGCCGCCAAGCCAGTCCAACAAGAGCCAGCCTCCGCGTGCAAGATTTACCACCCGAGTTCGGTGTACTACCGGAGAAGACGAAGAAGAAAGACGTCGCAACCAGCACCATGCTCAACCAAGCCAATCCTCCTGTCGTTCTGCAGCAGCCACGGGAACCGCCATCATTCCGAGGAGCCCCCGCTGAAGACCCAGAAGAATGGTTGGAAAAACTGGAGCGCGTCCGGAAATTCAACAGGTGGGACGACGCAGAAACGTTCCGGCACGTTTTCTTTTACTTGGAAGATTCGGCTCGCACTTGGTTCGAGAACCACGAGAGCTCCTTGACAAACTGGGCTCAGTTCAAAAGCGAGTTCACTAAGACCTTCACTACCGTGGTCAGAAAAGAACGCGCAGCGCTTTTACTCGAAACTCGAACGCAGCACCCCAACGAAGGGGTAGTGATCTTTGTTGAGGAGATGAAGAGGTTGTTTCGACGTGCGGATCCGGAGATGACAGAAGAAAAGAAACTAAGGTTTCTCATGCGAAGGGTAAAGCAGGAGTTTTTTGCTTGCCTTGTCCGCAATCCTCCCAAGACGTTGGCCGAATTCGCGTCTGAGGCGGCCGCGATGGAGAAGACGCTGGAAGCTCGAACGAGGCAGTACGATCGCCCGGTCAACGTGATGGTTTCCGAGACGATCGGTGCCGGGGCTACAAGCTCCGACACACTGCGTGAGACCAACCGAGCAGTGGTCAGGGAGGAGCTTCGGAAGCTTTTTCCGACGACGCCGCAACCTCAAGTGGCTTCCCTGACTGACGTCATCCGCGAAGAGGTTCAACACGCTTTGGGCACTTCTATGCCATCCGAGGCACCCCGCGAGCCACAGGCGATGACCTATTCTGCGGCTGTTCATAGACCCCGCCCTGCTCCAACCCGTCTACAAGAAGCTCCACCGTACCGCCGTCGACCGTACCGCCGTACACAGCCCAAACTCAGACGCCGAGGAAGACTGACGTTTGGCGAACGCCAGATCATCGTCCGCTGTGCTACCATTGCGGGGAGGCCGATCACATCTATCGTCGCTGCCCGTACAGGAGACTCGGACTGCGTGGTTTCTCCGTCGACGCCCCACGCCCCCGACCCGGCCAGCGCCCTACTGAGATCGACGAATACCTGTCCAACACCAACCGAGGACCAGCCCGCTCACACCGATCGCCATCGCCCTACCCATACCAGTCGCCTAACCGCCGTAGCAATGCTGATTTCGCACGTGGAAGGTCCCCCAGCCCACGCGGGGGAAACTAAAAGCAGCAACTTCTGGAGGTGAAGTTGCTCTACGGCGAAATACTGGAAACCCTCCAACGACGCAAGGACGCACCGAAGACAGTGATTCACGACGACAGCTACACGGCGCGACGCGTACCCGACCTGACCGAGACGTCCGTTGAGAAGACGACGACAACGACGATGCACAGTGCCCGACCGTCAACACGTACAAGCAGAGATACGACGCCCCGACGAACCCGGAACTCGAGGAAGACTGCATCTGACGTCAAGGTGTCCATCGACGGCTTTGACGTAGTCGCCCTCGTAGACACGGGAGCTGACTATTCGGTAATGAGCGGACCATTTGCGTCTAAACTGAAGAAAGTTATGACCAGATGGGACGGTCCGCATATACGCACAGCAGGAGGCCACCTCGTGACGCCAAGTGGAACGTGCACATCGAGCGTCACCATAGACGGCACGACGTACCCTGCCGCGTTCGTCATCTTGCCTAACTGCTCCCGCGACGTAATTCTTGGAATGGACTTTTTGATGGACAATGGTGCAATAATCGATCTGCAGACCAAGTCAATAACTTTTTCCCCCAATCACTCCATGACGCCGGAACCGAACCCCGAACGACGTGCTGCTGTAAGGATTGCCGATGATCATGTCACCCTGCCACCCCGCGTAAGCTTCATGGTCGCAGTCTACTGTGAAGATGCTGCTCCTGACGTCGACGCTATCGTTGACACCGATCAAAGGGTGCTTCTCAACCGTGGTGTGCCGGTCGCAAGAGGCATTGCGCGCTTCAAGGAACACCAATCCCACATTTTGGTTACGAATTTCACCGAGGAGTACCAGCATTTAAACAAGGGCGCGGCAATTGCATTCCTCGAAGAAACGCAAGAAGCAAGTGACGTGATCGCGGTCGCCGACTTTGAACGCACCCCCGTAGAAACCTTCAAGCTCCCGCAGCCCTTCGACGTGAATCCGGCGCTACCGCAAGAACCACGGAACAAATTATTGGCTTTGCTGCGTCGCTATAGCGAATGTTTTTCGTCGAGCGCAAAACTACGTCAGACCCCTCTAGCGAAGCACCGAATAATAACCGAAGACGGAGCCCGACCTACCCGACAGTCACCGTACCGCGTCTCTTCACACGAACGGGAAGCCATCCGGACTCAAGTCGACGACATGCTCAGCGACGACATTATACAGCCATCGAAAAGCCCCTGGGCTGCGCCCGTCGTACTCGTAAAGAAAAAAGACGACACATTAAGGTTTTGTGTTGACTACCGACGACTGAACAAAATCACGAAAAAGGACGTGTACCCCCTCCCCCGAATCGACGACGCCCTCGACCACCTCTGCCACGCGAAGTACTTCTCATCGATGACCTGAAGACCGGCTACTGGCAAATTGAAGTGGACGAGAGAGACCGAGAGAAGACTGCATTTATAACCCCAGACGGCCTATACGAGTTAAGGTGATGCCATTTGGGCTGTGCACAGCACCAGCGACGTTTCAAAGAGTCATGTACACTGTGTTAGCTGGCCTTAAGTGGCACACCTGCCTCGTATACCTCGACGACGTAGTGGTATTCGCCCGTCGACGAACACCTTGCAAGGTTGGAGTCTGTACTCGAGGCCATTCGTACGTCGGGGTTGACGCTGAAGCCTGAAAAGTGCCGTTTCGCATACGAGGAACTCAAGTTCTTGCGCCACGTCGTCAACGCCGCGGGAGTCCTACCTGACCCGGCAAAAACTTCAGCTATCGCGAACTTCCCTAGGCCGAAAGACAAGAAGGGCGTGCGAAGATTTCTCGGGCTGTGCGCATACTACCGGCGCTTCGTCGCAAACTTCGCACGCATTGCAGAGCCACTCACGCGCTTGACGAAAGACAGCACCCCTTTCAGCTGGGAAAACGACCAAGAAAAAGCATTCTGCGAGCTGCAAAAACGCCTGCAAAGCCCGCCCGTGCTCGCTCATTTCGACGAAAATGCCGAAACGGAAATGCACACGGACGCCAGTGATATAGGCTTGGGTGCCGTCCTTGTCCAAAAGCAAAGCGGCTGCGAAAGGGTAATCGCCTATGCCAGCCGTGGTCTGTCGAAGGAGGAGAAAAACTATTCTGCCTCTGAGAAAGAGTGCCTGGCTATTATATGGGCGATTTCAAAATTTCGCCCATACGTGTATGGAAGGCTATTCAAGGTTGTAACAGACCACCATGCGCTGTGTTGGCTCGCCAATTTGAAGGACCCCTCTGGCCGTCTTGGGCGGTGGAGCTTGCGCCTGCAGGAGTTCGACGTTACAGTCGTTTATAAATCCGGCAGGAAACACTCCGACGCCGACTGCCTGTACCGCGCCCCCATCGACCCACCACCACAAGACTCTGATGAAGACAGCGCGTTCTTCGGGATCGTGACGGAGAGCGACCTAGCCGCCCAGCAGCGTGCCGACCCCGACTTAAGCCCGTACTACATGGAGCGATTTCGCCTGCGAATTCGCTGATGCGGCGCCGCTCGTGCGGCAAAACCACCTTTTTTCGTTGCTGCGGCAAAGTGCCAAACATTTGAAGCGGTCGAGCAAACGCCGCTCGTGCGGCGTGTGCGGCGTAGAGGGGCCGGACCTGCGGCCAATAGGAGCACAGCTCGGCACCACTTGCACGCTTGGAAACCAGATGGCGTTGCTTGTATGAGCGCGACAAAAGCGCGGGCAAAGCAAAACGTTTGTCTTCTCTGCTGTGTGTGCGTATATTGATAAAGAATTGGCGATTCTTATATAAAACCGCAAATAAACTTATATTTACCGCAAACCAGGCAGAAACAACTTGCCAAGAAAGTAAAATAAAACTACCCTTGTTAAAATCACAACAACCTTTGCTGGTGGCAAACTTAATTCAGTCTGCAAACAAGGCGCATCTGAAATGCGAAAATCGTGGCGTTCGCAGGCCCCATGTAGACGATAATTCCAGGCATTGCGAACTTCGCAAGTTCGAATGTTCGTTCCAGCGGATTCGCAGGCGAAATTCGCTCCATGTAGAACGGGCTTTACGCGTCATAATCGAGTACCTCGAGGGATGCAACGTTGCCGTTCCTAGGACATTCAAACGCAGCTTACCAGCATTCAGCCTGAGAAACTCCGTCCTCGTGAAGAAGAATTTCAGCCCCGGAACAAGAGCGAATTACCTTCTCGTCATCCCCGCGGACCTTC
Organism: Haemaphysalis longicornis; assembly: GCF_048455015.1. Taxonomy (NCBI): domain Eukaryota; kingdom Metazoa; phylum Arthropoda; class Arachnida; order Ixodida; family Ixodidae; genus Haemaphysalis; species Haemaphysalis longicornis. Next base: position 75,780,242 of record NW_027526225.1, on the reverse strand, counting down.
GTGACGAAATTTTGGAAGCGTGCCACGACGACCCGTCTTCCGGACATCTCGGCACAGCCCGCACTATTGGAAAAATCAAGGCGAGGTACTACTGGCCCGGCCTTACCTCTGACGTCACCCACTACGTCCGGAGCTGCCGTGACTGCCAGCGACGAAAAACGCCGCCGACAAGACCCGCCGGACTTCTACAACCGATCGCCGTCCCATCGAGACCATTTCAACAGATTGGAATGGACCTTTTAGGCCCGTTCCCTACGTCACGATCACAGAACAAGTGGATTGTCGTAGCGACAGACTACATGACGCGCTACGCAGAGACCGCCGCTCTTCCGAGGGGGACTGCACAAGAAGTGGCAAAGTTTTTTATAAGCCAAGTTGTGCTGCGACATGGAGCCCCGGAAGTCCTAATCACAGACCGCGGAACGGCATTTACTGCGGAGCTGATGCAAGGAGTATTACGCTACAGCAACACGGATCACCGAAGAATGACGGCGTACCACCCCCAAACGAACGGACTAACAGAACGTCTGAACAAGACAATCGCAGATATCCTGTCAATGTACGTTGACGTTGAACATAAGACTTGGGACGAAGTGCTCCCGTATGTCACGTTTGCGTACAACCCGGCTATCCAGGAGACGACGCAGCTGACGCCGTTCGAGCTTGTCTACGGTAGAAGGCCCACTACGATGCTCGACGCCATGCTTCCGCACGTAGAAGACGACGACCTCAACGCCGACGTCCACGGATATCTTCAACGTGCGGAGGAGGCCCGCCAGCTCGCTCGAGTTCGTATAACGGACCAGCAGCTGGTGGATGCGGGCCGCTACAACCTCCGACGGCGAGACGCCGAGTACCAACCAGGGGATCGTGTGTGGGTTTGGACTCCCATCCGACGACGCGGACTCAGTGAGAAGCTCCTGCGACGCTATTTCGGACCCTACCAGATTCTACGACGTGTTGGCCGACTTACCTACGAAGTGATCCCTGATGGTGACTCCGGCACATCACGACAACGCAGGCGGCCTGAAGTCGTCCACGTGGTTCGCCTAAAAGCTTTCTACGGACGATGACGAACTTTTATTTTCATTTGTTCGGACTGTCGCTTATGTTAGCATTGGGTCGATGCACTCTTAGAGGGGGGGGGGGGTAATGCCGCGAACCATACATTGGGTTTGTTTATTTGTGTTTTGCTTTTACCGCCTGGCTGCGCCGGTCTGCGTTATCTCTGCGCCAAGGGAAGCGCGTGTTCCATTCCTTCTTTCTGTGCCGCATGTGTTATCTGTTGTGATAGGGAGAGCATTCCGATCTAACCTGAACAGCCAAGAATAATCTTCTTGGATCTACTATGTTCTCGATGCGAATCGACGTTTCGAGAACCACGCGCGCCGAAAGATAAAAAGCCTGCAGTGCGGACGCCGGGGCATTCGATTCGACGACACTCGCCTGTGCAAGTCACTTTGTTGACCGCTGCTTCGCCGCCTCTGTATTCTTTTGAGTTGTTAGGGGAGCACAAGTTCGCTCCAATAAACGTATTTCTCATTCAAGACAACTGCTTTGTCCTTGTCTTCGTGACAATATATATATATATATATATATATATATATATATATATATATATATATATATATATATATATATATATATATATATATATATATATTTATAAGACAGGAATAAGAATTGGCAGAATTTCTGTCTTATTTTCAACGAGACTCTCATTTCCTATTCTGATTCGCTATATATATATATATATTGCTGCCCAAAAAATGTTACATTTTAAACCAAGTTGCCTCATGGCTAGCGCTCCCCTCTCACGATACATGGCGTGCGTAGCGATAGTTTCGGTCGTCAAAATCGTATACCAAAGCGTATGATATGCCACCGAGAAAGTTGTCGCTGACGAAAAAAACAAAATGTACTTCAACAAAGACAACACACGACAGATACGGGCGCCTGTATCTGTCCTACCTTGTCTTCGTCCAGGACCATGGAGTAAGTCCACTACTGTTTAACGCCACGTTTCCTCTTTTTCTTGTTAAACTGTTGCTGAAGGTCGGTGCACCGGTTCACCACGAAGGCGACGTTTTCATAAGCACGCTCAAAGCAGCTCAAGGCGCTGTGCTGCTGAGCACGACGACACGGGTTCGATTCCCGGCCGCGGCGGCCGCTTTTCTGATGGAGGCGAAAAGAAAGAACGACCGTGTGCTCGAGATTTCGGCGCACGTTAAAGATCCCCAGGTGATCAAAATTAATCCGGAGCCATCCACTACGGCTCTCCTCATCGCCTGCGTTGCGTCGGCACGTTAGACCACATAATCAATCAATCAATGTTGTTGTAAATCGTGTGTGAACCTCCCGCGCGAACGTCACGTGGTTCGGATAGCTACAAACAGAAGAGGAGCGACCAGCAAAAATGTGAGGGGGAGGGCGCTCCTTGGCGGTGACTCATGACGAAAGTTTGAGGGGAGCAGTTAAATACTGAGCCATGGAGACGCGCTGGGAGATGACACCTTAGCAGCACGCGTTGCCCTCCCCCTCACACTTTCGCCAAACGGTGTTCCTGTTTTCTTTCTGCTAGGGTGGCTCGTTTGCTCACTCGGTTACGTGGACACCACCGCCTTCGCCGTCGCCGCGAAACCCCTTTATCGCGCGCCAAAGTACTTCGCACTAAAGCGTTTGGACGTGCGTTTTCTTTTTACTAAATATCACGCGCGCGTTTGCGCTGCATTGAGAGGAATTGTTCGTAAACTAAATTTGCGAGTCGGGCGAATGAGGCCGACTTGCTGTTACGTTGCCAATTTAATGCTTCAGTGCAACGGAGTACATGACTGGTAGCGCTGCTTTTAAAGTCCCTTTGTAGGCTAGAATAAAAGAATGAAACAGAGTCAATGTAATGAAGGGACTTCATGGGTGCCCGTGTAATGGCTGCGACAGTTGAGGGCTACCTCTATCTCAGTGTTTCACCGCGCAAAACACACCCTCCTGGTTCGCCCACTATCACCCTACGCCTAGAGGGCCATATCATTGAGCCATCTCCAAGCGTGAAAATCCTGGGCATGATATTTCCGGCGGACCGCTCGAACACCCTTCTGATCAACAAGCTTAAAACGATAACCGACCAGGTTACTCATATGATACGACGGGTCACGACCAAAACCTGGGGCATGGGGGAAGCGGACACGCTTCGCCTTGTCCATGCCTTCGTCGTGTCTAGGATTACGTAAGCTATGCCTTGCGCCTTTGTTAAAGCCACAGAGCTCGAGAAAATAAACATCGTGATCAGAAACGTGTACACACAAGCCATGAGTCTCTTGGCAAGTACCTGAACCCAACGGCTACTCCGACTTGGCATCCACAACTCGGCCGAGCAGTTATTAGAGGCGCACCTGTCTCGCCAATGATTAAGGTTAGGAGCAACCGAAACGGGGAGGTTCATCCTCTCACGCCTGGCGCTGTCGACCCCACTCAGCCACCCACCTCTCTTTAGTGGAAACGTAGCCCACTCCATTAGAAAACGCATAATTGTACCCGTTTTACTGCGCAATATGCACCCTGTGCATCACGAGCCCAGACAATATTTATGTTGTACGGAGATGCATCACCTACCGCCTACACGGGCGCAGTCTTTTACCCCGGAACAGCAGCCATGGCAGCCACCGTCGTTTTAAATAAGCAGAACAGGTGCAGCCCCTCGATTCCCGGATACAGCCCTCTCCGAGCCGAGGAAGCGGCGACAGCACTTGCGTTTAGCCAAAACGACGCCAAAGTTATAATCTCAGACTCCCAGCAGGCATGCCCCAACTGTTCCAACGGTCGATTCCACGTCACAACACTTCGACTAACCATTCAGAGACCACCAACGAGACCAGTCAGGATTGTATGGGCACCAGCTCACACAGGCATCCCCGGCAACGAGATCGCCAAACTCGTGGCTCGAGATTTGACCCACCGACCCAGCGCTGGTGAAGCCGAAGCCGAGCCCAAGGGCATGCAACTCCTTGTCAAATACCAGGAAATTACACAGCACTTACTAAAGGTTGTCCCTTAAAACCTATTCTTGACCCGACAAATCGCGACCGATGGATCAGGAAATATTATTGCGCGCCCTGCAGGTCAACACCTTCCCACATCCCACGAGACTTCCCCTCTTTGACCGAACACACCTTTCTCCACTTTGCCGCTTCTTTTGAAAGCCTGGGACTCTCACACACAAAGTGGGTGGCTGCGACAAGTCTACCCTAGATCCCCCTACCCTCCACCTTTCCACAGAGCTTTCTTGGCCAGCTGAGGCCTCGAAGATCAGCTGCGCCTGATCGAAAGGGCTGTCGACGCGGCCCGAGCTCAAGGCATCCTGGAATGAGGATGCCTCTCTGAAGCATTTCCTTGATTTAATTAAAGTTTATTCTCTCTCTCTGTCTCAGTGCTCCCCGCTATGGGGCATTCTCCCATTTTCTCTTCTCGTTAAAGGTAGTTTGCTGTGTACTTAAGGCCCAGCGGCCCTTCCTGACACTTTCCGCTTGCGCTCCCTAACCTGCTGTTTATCTAGCATTTGTCTGTGCCATTTAGTTTCTTTTTTTTTTTCTGGTCCACTGTTGTTATAAGACTTTTATCTAAAATACATCTCCCAACACATCCCGCAACACGTGTTTGGCGACCGCCCTTTCTGCGGCGGAATTCGAAGTAGAGGGAGCTCACCGCTTCTTCCCGCAACCAAGCACAGCCCCACCACCGGAGACAAGAGTGGCAACCTCGAGTCCGCCCATTTCCTGGCCAAGCCTGCACCACCCGCCGACGGTTCGTTCTCAGCACTGCGCTTCTTGCCGTTACCAATTACACGTCCAACGCCTATTACGCAACCTGTACCCTCCCCTTAGTTCCCGTCTAACTAATGAGGCTGCGTGCATCATTCGGCAGGCTCAGACCTCTCCACTCCCCTTCCATCACATTCTTCACCGCATCTATCGGTGCCCTGACCATCCTTCCTGTCCCACCTGTTCTTCCTAACCATCAATCCCTTCGTCTTTTTGGGACTGCACACCCCCATCTTTTGCCCCATCCCTCCCCTCCATCACTTCCGGGGGGCTCTGGTTGTCTCACCCGTCCACATTAAACATCCAGGCTGCCCTCTAATAACATGTGCACCGGAGCAGCACGGCCATCCTGCCGTACTACTTGGACCCAGTGAATTGAACACTGAAATTAGGACCTCGACTTAGGTCCGGCGTTAAAGGTTTTTTCTCTCCCTCCAGCTACCGCGTCAAGCTTGTGGTACCTCACCCCCAGAGAGACATTCTTCAGGGAGCGGTCCTCTCTCCTACTTTATTTAACCTCGCCATGCGCCGTATCCACCGCGCTGTAGAATCTTTCCCGAAATTAATTACTCACTTTATGCCGACGATATCACTATCTCAATCTATCGCGGCAGTCCAGGCTTCATTCAAGACACCCCTCAAACAGCTGTCAGAACTGTTCATCAAGCAGCTCGCACTATCGGTCTAGCTTGCTCGGCTGAGAAAACTTCATTGCTTAAACCCACACTGCTTAAAGCCTCCCGTCATTGCAACCCACCTCAAGTTGTCCATCATTACAACACCATTCACCCACAAACTTTGAAAGTTCTTATTCTCCACATGAAATCTGACGGAGGAAGAGGTTCGGCCGTACGACACATTCTCCATTTAGCCGAACCCATCCTTAACATGATGCGCCATGTCACTATACACACTCCACGGGACTCAAAGAACAGGACCTTCTGCAACTCCGCGATGATCTTATCTCCCGCATTTTTTATCAAGCGCCGTATGTCATTCTCACGCGCACCTTAAAAGGGAAGCTTGACGCTGTTATCCTCAAAGCGACAAAGATAACTGTGGGTCTTCCGATAACAACTACCACCACCCGACTTGCGCCACATGGTGTTCTCCGGACGGTTTCTGATATAATTGAGATCCATCGTAGCCACCAATGTCAACGACTCTCCGAAAATGAAACAGGTCGTCATATCTTACGCACATTAGGATACCCGACCAGTCCCCCCCCCCCCCGACGTCAACCGACTCCTCTAGACAGCAAAATACTCCAAAATATTACCGCAACCATTTCCCGCCACATTGATAAGGAACGCAATCCCAAATGCCTTCTTATTCGTGCCGCATAGTTCAAGAATATACACCATGGTACCGACAGCAGTCACGAATTCACAGACGTGGCATTTGAAGATAACCTCGATGCGACCGCCATCATCACTTCACGAGGTATTCACCACTCCATCACTCGACGCTGCACCTCCCCAGAAGAAGCCAAACTTCTTGCCATCGTTTTTGCCGCTGCTGACACCACATCCCCCGCCGGCACAACCAACATCTACACCGATTCCAAGTCAGCATACTACCACCTGGCCCAGGGTCTCGCCTTCCCCTCTGCCTTATCATTTCTCAACAACTTTGAAGGACCATTTCACGGGCACTGGATCCCTGGTCACGCAGGCGTTGAAGGGAACTAACACGCTCATCAGCTTGCCCGCGATGCTCTCCTCCGGGACCCTGTCGACGCGCGCGGCACAAATCATGGTCCTCCCCCTCTCCTCCCCACATGAGCAGACTTTCGAAGCATCCGTCGCAAGTTCCCTCTCCTCCACTCAGGGCTTATCCGTCGCGACCAAGTAACCATTCGGCAGGCACAAACACATTCACTTCGCACACTCACTCAGTAACATCTATTCCAACGCATACCAGCACCGCTGTCCCACTCTGTACCCACTGCCTTATTCCCCATACGGGAGCGCCGTTACAATCCTACCCAACCACGCAATTACACCGGAAACTGGCTGGCTGTTGTGACGAGTCTCCAAGAGCAACGGGAACGGGCGGCCCACATCATCAGGGCCCTCAGCGGCTGCCTGGACAGAGGCGGCTGAATCATCCCCACCATCCCGCTACCAATAAGGTTTCCATCCATCCATCCATCCATCCATCCATCCATCCATCCATCCATCCATCCATCCATCCATTCCTTCATCCATCCATCCATCCATCCATCCATCCATCCATCCATCCATCCATCCATCCATCCATCCATCCATCCATCCATCCATCCATCCACCGTCCGTCCGTCCGTCCGTCCATCCATCCATCGATGGCGACGCCAGCATACAGATGTTGTCGGAACTGAACACTGTACGGATGTCTGGTCAATTACCGGTTGAATGGAAGAACTCCGTAGTTCATCCCATTCCGAAGGCCGGAAAGATGATGACCAGTATCAACACGTGCGACCTATCTCACTCACTTCTACGCTTTCCAAGCTCCTCGCGCGCAACTTGAACACGCCGGCTAAAAGCCGTACTGTGACGTTGCGCAAACTGGATTTCGACCGGGGCTTTGTACCCATGACACTGCATGGATTTCGTTTCATTTCATTTCATTCACGTACTCTTAGAGGTGTGAGACTCTTTGGGAGGAGGGATACAATGAAAAAAACAAGAGAAAAGAGCAGGGCAGTTACCGTAAGTGATCTTTGACGAAGACGATTGGGGCTGGAAGGTGATTCCACTGCAAGCTGGTCATTGGAAAAAACGAGTTCCGGTAGAGGTTTGTTCGGGAGTTCGGCACAGCAACTTTTAACAGATAATCATTGCGGGGTGATACGTATGGTGAAACTGGAAAAAGGATCGTTTTAAGGTCTGATTGTTGTAAAATATTTTATGGAAAACACATAGGCGGGATATCATACGAGGGATTGCAAGATCAGGCAGTTGTAATTTTTGTTTCATGTTAGTGGCATTGTATGACCGAGAATAACCAAAGAATATAAAATGAACCGCCCGATTTTGCATAGCTTCAAGGGTAGAGACAAGATTGGCGGAATTCGTATTCCATGCGAAAGAGACGTATTTAATCTTCGGACGGACAAGGGTCTTGTAAAGCTACTGTTTTAATGAAGTAGGAGCTCGAGAGAAATTACGTCGAAGGAAGCCGAGCATGTGGTTCACATTAGTGACAACCCATATATTCAATGTGGGGTGTCACTAAAGGTTACCGGCAGCAGGAGACCGCGCAGAAGCAAGATCTCCCCGTGCTTCTTGGAGTGGACTTTAAGACGCCTTTCGATACCGGTCGGCATACCGCTGTTATAGCTGCTCTGGAACACTGCGGTGGTGTTACGCGCGTGATTAACTTCGTGACGAGCATTTTGAATGTCCGGACATTTTAAGTAAGAGCGCATGTGCAGAATCCCCGCGTGTTCACGAACACTACCGGCGTTCCCCCAAGGCGCAATCCTCCTACCCTCCCTATTTAATTTGGTAATGAGAAAGGTAGCCAAAGAACTTCGAGATATCCCGCACCTGCAGCACACCATGTATGCGGATGATATTACCATCCGGGTGGACCTCACAAAACGGGGTTCGGCGCGGGTTACATAGTTTCAACAGCCCAACGTGGTCTGAATGTTATTGAGGCACGTCGTCCTGCCACCGGAATGAGGCCGTTGCCTGATAAAACGAAATTCCTCGCCATTGGGGGCCTCGGCCACCTGCAAGCGCAAGTGCATTTACCATTGAATGGTCAACCAATCGAACGGACTGCCGACAGATGGGTACGCATACTTGGCGTGCCGCCGCGCAAAATAGGAGGGGCAACCGAGGTGCTCAGACTGCTGAAAATTGTTTGGAAGTACCAGCTTGAGATTCTTAAGAGAATAAGAAGCCGCTTCGGAAGCGCGATGACGAAGGTACTACGTACCCTCATGCAGGTTGTGCTTATATCTAAGGCCTGTTATGGGGCAGTATGCTTCACTCTAGCGAAGGCCCAACTCTAATAGTTGGAAGTTCTGAACCGCGAAAGCCTCAGAGTTTACCTGCCTACCGAAGCACACACGCGAAGATGACCTTTATCGTTACGCGCGCCTGCCCTCACTTGAAGATATTATCAAGGAGAGGTTTGAAGCACACGACAGGAGAAGTGAAGCCACCCGCGCGGGAAACCTTCTACAGAATTTTGCTGTCGATCACCTCGACCGAGTTCCCACGCAACTACCTTCAGTCGTTGCCACATGGGACGACGTCTCAGTTCAAGGCCCAAAGCCGCTGTCACTCTCCGGTAGCCCACAATATCACCAGCCAGCGGGTGCATTCGTAGCCGCACGCGCCGATCTTCAAGAAAGGACAGTCTTCATTTCACTTCTTTCGGCACATTTAATTGTTCGTCACGTGACCCAGACACTCTCACAGTCAGAACCTTGTCCTGTCACTCCCCTTAGATTGTACTGGACCTATGTGCACTCTTAACCCTTTCCAGAGGTGTGCTATTTTGGCAACGATGATCCTGCTATCTGCAAGGCAGTGTTCACGTTCAGAAAATGCCGTAAACAATACAGTAGGCGTGAAGACTGGCTTCTTTAAGCACAAGTAATTTACGCAAGAAGATTATCACAACCATTGTTGTGGCCACGGCGGCCGCTTTTCTAATAGAGGCAAAAAGCAAAAACGCCGCCCGTGTATTCGATATTTTGGCGCACATTAAAGATTCCCCAGGTGGTCAAAATGAATTCAGAAACCTCCCCTACGGCGCGACTCATACCCTGTGTGGTTTGGGCGCGTTAAAATGTGTTCTGCTTGGTTGGAGGATGACACTGAAGTTGAGACGAGCAGCGGGGCTCCTGACATCTTTATCAAGCGAATAACGCTAGCCGGTCGAACGTCGCCAATAAAGCGGTGTCCTCTAACCCTCGCCTGCTTCATCGCTTTTACGATTTGGTGCCGTGACCAGGATGGAAGGATTACACCGTTGAAGGCCCCTACCGATGAAGCAAGCTCATTGAAGAGGATACACCGGCCAAGAAGGACGCATCGCATCATCTCCCACCGGAACGTCATCTCTGCCTACCGGGCCCCATCATGGACCGTCTGAAACAAAAACGGGGTGTGGTCCGCGCCTCGACTACAAATATCATCAGCGAAATGAAGGCCATGATGGGGGTGGCCCCACTGCCGATCCGTGGGCTGGCTGAACAGCTTAATATGCTTAAGCGGAAAGAGTTTGCCTTAACCGAAATAGACAAACAGATGGAGCACCTCGTCCCCGATAAAGAACTAGATGATGAACGGAGAACTGCAGAAGATTACCGGGATTCCATCGCACCCATGGCCTTCAGCGCTGAAAGACATCTTCCAGCAGCATGACCTTTAACGACAACTGGTGTGGTACAGGCCGCAACTTCACCTCAAGAACGAGTTTAAGTAAGATTGCCCAAACTTGATATCCACTTTTTTGACGGAGAATTCATACGGTGGCCTGCGTTTTGGGACCAGTTTGAGTCGATGAGACATAAGAACCAATGGCCGACCGACGTTAACAAATTCAAGTACCTACATAGCTATCTGAAGGGGAAAGCAGAAGGCGTCATTGGCGGATTACGATCAACTAACGACCGCTACCCCATAGTTATCGAACTGTGGCAGCAACGTTTTGGAGACAAAACAGTGATCATCAATGACCACATGAGCAAACTGCTAAACCTCCCAAAATTAACCTCCTGCGACAACTTGAACGGCCTTCAGACGCACCACGAACGTGTTGAAACTCACTTTAAATCACTTAAGAACCTGGGAGTACACATCGAGTCCTACGCAATCATGTTGAAGACTTTACAAAGTGTACTGTTGGGCGAGTTGGTAGTTCATTGTAAAAGATGCTACATCGCGAAATAAAACGCGGACACAGAAAGACGACGCTCGTCCCATCGCCTTTCTGTGTCCGTGTTTTATTTCGCGCTGTAGCATCTTTTATAATGTTGAAGGCTGCACTATCGCAGAAGTTGCCCTATGAGCTCGAGCTTAGATTCAACCAGTAAACGTTAACAAGGCCACAAGCACAGGGAAGAGAACAACCTGCTTAAGTATCGACGTTACTTGAACTTTGGGTCCAGGTAGTGCAAAGTTGAGAGAAGATCACTTCACTAATGCCTGGATCATACATGCCTACCACAACAAAACCACACCGGAACCAAGTCAAGGAAAACATGCAAGTTACTTCTTCCACACTTACGGTAACGATATCGCGCCATGCATGTCTTCTCTGTGCATCCAACGACCACCTCACCAACGACTGCCGCGCTCAGCTTACATGCCGAAAAGCAACCAAATTGCGAAAACAAGGTTGTTCTTTTGCTATGCTAGGCACTTCTACTGCGCCAAGGATTGCAAGAAGGCAAGAAGACTCACATGTCGGAATTTCAAAGTATTTCTCATCACATCTTTGTGCGATCCCAAATGGAAACGACCAACTTTATAAAAACTGTCGACTGTGTCCACATCGACAGCTATAACGGAGACGCCCCGAAAACGTTTTTTGGGTGGACACTGCCCAGAGACGCGACACTTACCTCACCAATCATAGGATCCCAAGTGGGTTCAAGCTCGCCCGTGTCAACTGAAGGACCAGAGTTCAATCGGGAAAAGGCCTCTTTGGACGCGGACCAACACACGAGCTACAGACAAAGAATGCGGAAAAGTACATGGGTCTTAAAAGTCCTCGCCGAAATCGAAGCAAAAGCCGATACGAAAGAAACCGCTGAATGTTCATTCTCGGCTTCATCGCCTGAAGCTTCATCGGCCGGGACACTCTGGAAACGTTGGAAGCACGGAGAACAACACCTTCTGGAGAGACCATGGAAACTAGGGCGGCGGAACAAAAACCTGCACGCGTTGCGCCCCGAGCACACGACTCCAGGGAAGTCTCCAGTTCTTCTCATCCTCAGAAATTCCAATCATTCGCCAAGCGCGTTCCAGGTTCAAGATATTAGTCATCTGAAGCCAACCAGATCCATATTATTGCGCCGGCCCGTAACCAGGTACAAAATGAGATCTGGTTGGTTGGAAGACGGCGACACCGAAGCGAAGACGAGCAGCCACCGCATGAGCAGCGGGGCTCGTGACACCGTTATCAAGCGAATAACGCTAGCCGCTCGAACGCCTAAATAAAGCGGTCTCCTCTACCCCTCGCCTGCTTGCTGGTACTCAACAAAAACAAAGGAAGAGGAACACAAGGACAGCCGCTGTCTAACAAATTAAGTTTAATATCAGGAAGGCGGTATGTAAACACTTAACAAAAAACAAGAAAAAACCTTGCGCATGAGTAAAACAATTAAGGTTGTAAAGAAGCGGGGAAGACAGGGGTTGGCTGTGCTGTTAACCACAAGAAACGCTACGTCGCCTGTGCAACGGGGGTTGTGTAGAGCATTTCTTTATCCTGTGGACGAACATTTGCTGTACAAACTGTTCGTTGTATCATCGTGCGTTTGAGAGAGCATCAATTGTCATTAAAGGCCCTCCCTCAATTGCCCAATCTTTCTTCACATTGCACTAAGTGCAGCGGATGTAAACCTGATTTCCCTACCACTGACATTTTATTTAAGCACTGTGAACAAACGTCCCGCGTTATTATGGAAGCGTTTCACATATCTGAAAGAGGAGACAAGTGTATCAGCCAAGCAAGTGTGTGTCTTCATCCCAAAGAGATTGCATATCTGCGAGGACCTTGACTGTAGCCGGTGCCTATCTCGTTGCCTTATCACCGTGGCGTTTGTAAACTTCTCTCGCTCATGCACAGTGTTTTTTTTTTATTTTTGCGTTATGTGTTTATATTCCCCCTTCTTGATATTAAACAGTCATTGGACTGGCGGCTGTGGTTATTATCCTTTGTCTTTGTTTACGTTTGCGCTGGTTTCATCCAAAAATACCTCTTTCCGACTAGCCCAGCTTGCAACCCTTCTCCTTCTCAGGTATTTATTTTTGAGGCTTACTTCGAGCGGAAATTTGGGGCACGCTTCATTTTTGGATAAAACCTTCAGTGTGAAAGATTAAGAGCTCGCCTTAAGCAATATTAACTCGGGACAAATTTTATCTGTCACGTAAAGATGAATTCGGGACTAATTTTATCCCTCATGTAAACACGGACAGCGTGCACGAATTGAAGGTCTGTAAAAAGCTAAAAGGTAAGATGGCACAAATGTTAATGCGTTTCAACTAATAAGAACCGTGACACTACTTCCGCCTCTCTTCATTTAAAAAGTTATAATAAACAAAAAATATGCGAAAATTTATGGCACTAATTACTTCAAACGACCTTCGCCTGTGTCCGCGATGGCAGCACTAACAGCGTTCACATCGAACTACGCGCGCCTATGGCTCCACGAATGAGGCTCTTCTATTCGCGCCGCTTGAGAGCCTTGTAGGACGGACGCCGGATGTCGTCGGTGGGAAGGCGGACGTAGCGCTCTTCCATGGCAATGCGCCTCAGCAAAATCTTCCCAATGAGCGCCAGGACCAGCGCGACCGTGGAGAGGGCGGCCAGCGCCTGGTGGAAGAGCATCGGCTGCCGCTCCAGCTTGGCCCCGACGCAGAGCGGCGGAAAGGCGGAACTGGCGCAGGCCACCAGCATCGCCAAGGCAAAGCGCGAGGTCGAGACGCCCGAGTAGTCGTGCAGCAGCAGCAGTGTCGACGGCATGCTGGGGGCCATGCAGGCGCCGACGACGGCCATGCCGATCCACAAGAGCCGCGTCTGGTGGCCGAAGAAAGCGCTGAACCCGGTGGCCGCCACGAGCAGTGCGTTGCAGAAGAGCAGGGCGTCGAAGGAGCCCCGCTGCGGGAAGCAGGCGATGGAGACGCCGCGGACGGCGGTGAAGGCGGCCCAGAAGAGGCTGGTCACGTACGTGGCGGCCGTCTTGTTGTGGCCAAGCAGGAGCGCGAAGGGGGCCACGAGCTGACTGCACAGCGTCTCCACGGCCAGGCACGCGGCCAGGTAGAAGAAGAGCAGCACCACGAAGCCGCTGCAGGGGAGCACGGGGCATTGGCTCTCCATGTCCCGCAGGTCCTGGTGCCCGGGGTCCACGAACATGGCTACCAGCGCGAGGAAGGCGACGCAGAAGGCGTACACGCTGATGAGCCAGTACGCGTACCCCACGTAGATGAAGTCCTTGTCCTCGAGGTTGTTCAGATCGCTCAGCGGGGCCGGGATCGCCAAGTCTGCGGTGACGATGCTGCGGTCCGTGATGAAGGGCTCGCTCAGCAGCGGCCCCAGGACGCAGCCCAGGCAGAAGGTGAACGTCAGCGTCCGCACCAGGAACCCGCTCGCCTCTCGCCACAGCGCCGATGTCCACAGGACCCCGACTGCACGAGCGCAGTATTGACTTGCACCGAAAGTGCGACTGCGCAGAAGCGCACACAATTGCGCCGTTGCGTGTACCTGACCGTATCGTGGCGAAAATAACGGCCCTGTTCTAGTGGAAAAGGGCTGAAATGACAGAGGCGCGATTAGACAGGTTACAGCAGACTATGAAGACGATCCTCGCAAACTGATGCTAACAAATGTCCGATCAGCCCGGATAGAAATTTATAGCAGGGGCAGCATTTTAAATACCAAGCATTTCTGCGTTTCCTCATTTGAGTAAAACACCTTGGTAGGGGGCGTGAACGCGCGTGCCACGCTGAAGATATCGAATGATTAGCACTATCCATTTCGCAAGCGAACCGGCCGTAAGCTGTTAGGTTGACCAATCGAGATATTTTCCACACCTTCCAAACCGCATCACCACACGGGCTCAATCGGTTTGCTCAGTGCGCGGTCGCATGTGGTGACTTCGTGACGTGCTCTTTTACATCACGACTAAAATTAACGGTTGGAAGGAAAGAGAGGCGCCAGCTTCTCGTTACTTATTTTATTTTTTCCTTTTCTCTTATTTTTTTTTTTGTTTTAAAATCCTGTCGCACTAATCGTCTTCATTTAGGCCATTACAAACATTACGGGTTTTACCTTTGCCAAATCTGCATTTTTGTGGGAATGCAGGACGTTACATGGTTCTGGCTGTGGGGATACTCGGCATCAAAAAGCAATGCGTCTTTGCGTTTCCACCTTCACATTGTGCAACCCTGGCGTGATTTATTCTCGGAGGCTCAATTTTACGGCTGCCGCTTATTTAGCAGTCGATGCAAGTTTCAACATTTACAGTACCGCCCGAATATTTCGTCGGAACCGAGTATTCTATTGTTCTAGAATATCAAATTCTCGTCCCGAATACGAAGATAAAAATAAAAATCATTGCATTAGTACTGTAAGTTGCTTTTGTACTGTAAATTTCATTCATTCGTACGCTCCTGGTTATATGCAGCGCCCAAGCGCAACATGAACGTGTTTTCAAACAAACAATCCGCCCCATCAGAGCTGCAACTGAAAGCATGTTTTTCCACGTGGGTAGTGTGTGCGTGAGAAAGTGCTCTTTACAGGGAGGTGACCGCGCGCACACACTACGCACCCCCGATACGAAAAAACAACGAAAAAGTCGCGGTCCCGGTAGGGCTGCGACGCAGTCAATAGGAAAATATGCTTAGTGACGTCACATACAGATCGGCACACACAAAAACCCCACGCTAGCCACACTACGTAATTGACTGGCTGTCGAAAGGGAGCTGCCACGTGACTCGTCCCAGCTGTGTAAGGTTGGCGCCAATTAAGTAAAAACCTATTTTTGTTGATTGCGGCATCGTTGCGTGGGGAGGCAGGCCTGGATGTCCTTCTCAAACCTGACGGTTTCTGTGCAGCTTCACGCTTGCTAATTGCTGGGTATTTCTGCACACGGCATTGCCGTCATGTTTAAGGTGGAGTGCCTGTGTACGCTTCGCAGAGTTGCGCGTCTGATTTCTGCGAGCCGCCGCCCGCCCGTTCCACCGTGACAGGAGAGCCCGCTTTAAAGGGACACTGAAGTGATTTGTAAACATTGCGGGATTACTAGCGCAAATTGTAGTTCGGAGTCCGTAGGCATTGTTTCGACCACTCTGCCCGCGTTTACGCGAATTTATTTAGTAGAAAAATCAATTCGAAAATGCTGTCCTCCTCTCTTTACGCTCGCCCATTTTCTGTGGCGTCTTCGTGTGACGTCAACAGGAGATGAGCTGGAAAATGGCTGCGCTTCTGCACGGTTCGCCGAGCAGCCGACCTACCGATCGAGTCAGTCGGCCCAGCGTTTCGTCCGCCGGCCGCCGACAGGTCGTCGCTATTCGGTCGCTCAATTGACACTAAGCCACAACACCTTTGTGAATGAAAGAATGTGCCTTTCCTTACTTTGTTAGTTTGTACACTGTGTCAAACTCAGAGTCCGGGTCGCTCCACACAAGCGCTGCACAAGTGCACATGCGACGCTTCGCTGACTTTACGCCAGTAGGAAAATCTAAGGCCAATTGAAGGCGGGAGAAGAGTCAGCGAAGTCAATATAGGTACTAAGAAAATAAAATCACCTGAAACTTTTACCGTACAGCGCAAAACTAGGGAGCAGGAAGCACTTTTTGCGCTGGGTAAACAAGCACAGCGGTCAGCAGCACGACCGCACATCTGCGAACGCTTTTCCGTCAAAGAAATGCAATTGCTAGACGTGAGATATAGTGGAAGTTTGGGGGACACTTACTGCAGGAGTGATATACAACAAATAGTCACATAAAGTACTTAAAATGCTTAAAATAAATAAAAGTGTAAACTGGTCATACATTATAAACCTTATATATCCAAACCCGCCAGCGCCGGTACTTAGGTGTGCCTTTGGAGTTTTATAAAGACAGCGATCCGTATTGGAGGAAGGAAGCCGAAGTAATGAAAGAAAGGGCAGAAAAGTGGAAAGGGTGGAGCTTATCAATATTTTCAAGAACGACTGTGTGCAACTTATTTTTTGTAAGCAGACTGTGGTATGTCCTTCAGGTTCTTCACTGTTCCCGAGCAAATGTTCAAAGACAGCATCGTGTATTCGCTGTGTTTATATGGGGGTCAAACTGGGAACGGACAAGCCGGACAAACCTGTTTCGTAGGGTCAGGGACGGAGGTTTGGGACTAGCACACTTGTTTGTACGTCAAATTGTAAACCGTTTCTTGTTTCTCCGCGATGTTAAGGACCCAACGTTAAGAACTATCTGCCAATTGCGCTTGGGTAGAGCGTTACCGGATATTATAGCCACGTCCAATGTTATACCTGGCGGCCTGCATGGTTTTATGAGAGAAGTTGTACTGTCATGCCGTTTCTTGGCGGTTCGATTTTCTTGGGAATACTTGTGTCAAGTAAATAGGAAAAAGTTGTATAAAGACGTGTGTGATGTAGTCCTCCCTGAACCAATGTACCGGTTGATTTATAGAGTAGGTAGGGGTAAAGATGTGCTTAAAAGAGTTAAGCGTATGCAGGTACCCCCTAGCGTAAAGACTTTTTTCTTCAAACTGCATACTGGAACCCTCTCTGTTAAGACGTGGATGGCAGAAAAAGACTTGTTCGTTACATGGGGAATTGACTGTAACATATGCAAAAAAGCTGAAACTATTGAGCATGTATTCATCGATTGTTGGGATGCTGTGTTCCTGTGGGATGTGCTCCAACGAACTCTGAAAAAGGATCTGCCTGTGGATGTCCAAGGCATACGGTACTTGCCTGTTGAAAACGAGGATGGTATGCCTTACGACCTGATCATGCTTGTTGGATTGAGCTCTATTTGGAAAGCAAGAACGGCCGCAAGGTACTCTGACATCGATGCGCGAAGCGCGAGACAGTATTTTAGAGAGGCAATGAGTGAATACGTGGAAAATCAAAAATATGTGTCGAATCCGCCCGAATGTCTTGCAGACATGGAATCGTTGGTACACCTAAGGGACTTTTAAACACATGACGTCAACCAAAGTCAGGTTGACGGCTGTCTGTGAATGAATGTCTGTGTTCTGTATGTGCCAAACCAGGCAATAAAGAAAAAAAAAAGCTCGTGGCCTAGCGGTCTGAGGCGCTGGAAATAGTTTTGAAAGTCGCAAGTTCGAATCCCCGAGGATACATGTATTTTTTTTTTGTCAGTTGATTTTTTCGTATGCGGCCGATCTTTTCTGAACCGAGTTCACCATTTTTGGGCCGTACCGTTCACTGCTCCACGAGCGAGATCGCAGAACGCGCGCATACTGACAATGACGCGCTAGCGAGTTCTCGTTGGCGTGCTGTTGCCACAAGCACCGACTGCTTGCGGGCAGTGGGCCCAGGCCTGAATCAGCACACCCTTGGCCTGGTGTGAACTAGCTTTTTACGAACAGACATGAGTGAGGCAAGCTCCGAATATGCGGGAAAAGCGCATGGCATTTGAGAGTCTGCGGTCACGCGGAGGGCGTTCATCCACTGCGTAGGCCTCGTCTAGTGATTTCTACGATTCCAAGCCGCCCTGGGAGGTTTATCTTATACATTTGGCAGCCGAAAACATGGCAGAAGCGCGGTACGGCGATAATTGAGAAATCGAGAATGCCCATCCAACAACGCCATCAGATGTCAAGCATGTTGTTTTACAGAACCGAAACCGAAACCGAAACTTTTGATTGCTAACCTTGGGCATCGTCCAACCACGGTGCCCCCCCCTCCTGACGTCACAGCCTTTAGTTGGTGCGGCCGCCGCAAACCACGCATAGTAGTTTTTCTTCTTTCGCGCTTTGTAAAATAATTACCGATTTATCAACCGGATAAACGATGAATAGTGTGTTAATTTGAGCCAGTCTACACAGTGGAAGCAAAAACGGGAGCTTGACAAATTCACTTCAGTGTCCCTTTAAGTGCTGCGTACCGAATCGTTTTTCTTGTTGTGCGCAGGTCAGCGGCTGCGGTTGACCCGCCCCCGCAACGGGCACGGCGGCTCCCACAAGCGTGATGGGTGGCTTTCCCGCACTACTTTGGAACTCACGATGGCGGATGGACTCGCAACTCTGCTACGCTAAGGCAACCATATACTGAAACTCTCGTTTCAGGGGCACGAACATTTGGGTCACGCAGCCCTTTTTCGGGGAGTTGTTTTCCGTGAGTCCAGCCACGTGACTATCTTGCTCTTATGATGTAGCGATCGCCGGGGGATCTCAGAGACTAGCAGCAAAAGAACCACGGGCCGAATTCTGTACAGCCACTTCTAGATTACTACAAATTCTGCACACGACGAGAAAAAGAGCGGTGGTTAGGTGTGTACAGGTTGCTGCATTAACTTATTGGTAATAAAAAATACGATTATATTTCCATTTCACTCGAACAGAATTTGCACCTAAAAACCCCTATTTAGGTAGGCTGGGCTGTAACAAAAGCATTAATGAGCACCGGTCAGCAATTTCAGTGTGGTCAGAAGCCTTTCATAAACCACACAATAGCCTATGAGCTGTGCGTATTACGCAGTTCAGCACTGTCAAAAAATAAAAGCTGACAGCCACTGGGATCGCAGAAGGCAGACAGTGCTTGCGTATAAGTGCCTTCTGTGTGCGGGATCAGTTTTTGCGCTGTTAAGCTGAAAGCCGTGTAAGTATCGGCTTCTCTCTCTTGAAGAACTGTTGGATGACAGCTTTACCAGTGTTTTCCCGTTAGAGCTCCTAAAGAGGCTTGGCAATGTACACGTCGGTAGTATCGCCTTCACGTAAGGACACCTTTGAGCTCTTTATTGTTCACACAGCTTTCGCTTGCAAGTTTGTCTCATTACATGTGCGTGGGCATTGTTTGGGGAGTCTGGCGTCACGCTATCTTGTACTCCGAGTAATCAAAGCCACAGCGCATGCGTGAGACGGCACATCAGCACTCACGAACGCTGATGGCGCCGAGCGCGAATCCTCCAAGGCCGAAGAGCAGCTGGTAGGGGAGGAGCGTGTCGATGTAGGAGACCCCGAGGCAGGCCATGGCCAGCAAGAAGTTGAGCAGCACGAACGCCACCTGCGGGTTGACGGGACGCAGGACGACAGCGCCTGCGGGCACGCGCAGGTTCATCAGGTATGAAATTCGCCGGCAGTGAAGCTCTCAGGCACGCCATCGGGCCTTTGCACTGGCGTCTCAGAACTCGCAGGAGTAAACTCTTGTTAGATTGCCCATGCTAGACTCATTCGAAATATTCTAGATCCGAGTTTTGGAGTGCATGAGGAATGTGGTAAAAATTTTTGTTTGCTAACAAACACCACATTGAATATGGAAACAGCCGTACATTTGTGGCGGCTATTTGTACAGCAGGCGGGTCGGTGATGCGGCGGCATAACCCAGCTCCCAATGCGCTCTTCACAAACTGTGGTCAGAAAGCGGCAGAGTTGACGGGCAGCAGCGTTTCCTCACAGAGCTGTCCGAGTGTGGACCAGTAAAGGTTTTTTCGCAAATGGGAAAAATCCTCGGGTTGGGACATGAAGAGAGGAGTCAGAAACAGGATGATTTTATGGGGCAAGCATGGCCCTCCCTTAAGACCCGTTCACACTAGCGACGAAAGCGAGCGAAAGCGACGGGAATTCCGTCGCTTTGTCGCGCGACGATCGTTTTTGGCGAATGGTCGGGACCTATTCTTGTCGTCGCGCGACAAAGCGACAGAATTCCCGTCGCTTTCGTCGCAGTGTGAATGGGCCTTTAAACGCTAGCAGTGCGCGGCCAGTACCAATACAAACACGTTGTTAGAGAGTTTTGGCTTTCTGTGTGTTCCGTACGTTCCGTCTGTACCCTGCGTACCAGGACCCGATAACATCCGCGCGAAGGCACGTCGTGGAGGGCCGCACCCTACCGGAACGAATGCGTGCGCATGGCGCGGCGGGAATGGCCAGCCAGCGGAACTAAGCCACCATACCGGAACAAATACGCGCATTTGGCGCGGCGGGGCGGCCCGCCAGCGGAACAAAGTGACCCTCCCAAAACGTGTGCGCGCGCGTGGCGCGGCGGGGACGGCCCATTAGCAAAACTTAGCCACCCCACCAAAACGGTTGTGCGCGTATGGCGCCGCAGGAACAGCCCACCAGCGGAACTAAGTCATTTTCTCCGGAACGAATGCACGATGATGGGGCGGCGGAGACAGCCCACCAGCGGAATAATTAACCCTACCGGAACAAATGCACGCTTGCCTAGTCGGTTCCGGGTACATGCGGTACACACGAAACGTAAAAAACCCACGGTATGCTAAAGCTCTCTATTGTCCTCCATTTGTAGGTCACATCGAGGAGTAAAAGCAAATAAAAATACGTGCGGGATTAACCACTCAATAAAGATAATTTCTTGCCTTTGAAGTTCTAAGATTAAACACTGATATAACGCTGTCTTCTAACGGTCCTCGTATAAACTGTCTCGCCGTTTTTCGCGCCCAAAGTTTGTGCTGCCACGAGTTACGACTGCAATACCAGCAAGACGGGCGCTGTCTAAAGAGTATAGAGAGGACCGCAGTGTTCCGTGTTCGTGTCATCTGTGCATCCTTCGGCTTGGCCATGACCCAGCCGTACCTGGTTTCGGTGTAATGACATAGAAGCCACGCACAACACGAGTAATGCGCGCCCCTCCACGCACTGACCGGTCACGGCTCCAACGAAGAAGCCGACGGCCCTGGCTGCGAGTAAGAACAGAACTCGGAACAGGCCGACGTCCATCACCACCGCGAGGTCCTGCACCGTCGGCCCAAAGATTGCGTAGTACATCCCCTGGGGAAAGTTTAGGGAAAGACACCCACGCATGCTTCTGTGAAGGAGTGCCCTGTTTATCCGACCCTTTTCTGCACGTTTTACCCCCAATAACGTTCTTTTCTGCTGCTGATCATGTCGCCACTTGGACTGTACTCGTGACATGTCATGCATAATTGGTGTGGCGCTTCGCTGCCAGAAAGACGGTAGAATGGCTTACCAAAAATGGAAACTCTTTCAAAAGTGTTTCCTCTTTTCACTGTCAAAAGAAGACGGGCATACGTGTGCCTGTCCCGGGGCAGTACGCTGCGGATTGTTAATTTCGCAAAAAAAAAAAAGACCCGTCCGTAGCATAATTCGGGAATGCACCTCCAAGTTGGACCAGCCACCCGTCCCCCTTTCCCGTACCTCCTCTTTTAGAGAGCAGAAATGTTGATGTCCGCTTCCCGCTGACGACCCAGCCTGGGGCAGGATAGGACAGGGCGCATACGGACAGGACATACGTATACACCCGCTGTTAAACACACACTGTTAACGTCCGCTGTTAACCGGTTAACCACTCCGGATGGGCCCCATTAGGCTTAATATATACGTCACCAACATCATCATCATCACCATGTATAACCGTTATCAAAGACACGATTCCCCTACCACTCTAATGCAGAACAACGGAATTCTAACGCTAGAATCCCGAAGAAGAATCAACCGATTAAAATTTCTTGACGACCTTCTCAACCGCAAATTTCGCATTGAACCATCAATATCTCTGACCTGTCTCTTCCCGGCCAACCAGGCAATACCACCCCTTTAAATTTACCCCACTGTTCGCCGGCAC
Source organism: Haemaphysalis longicornis (assembly GCF_048455015.1). Classification (NCBI taxonomy): domain Eukaryota; kingdom Metazoa; phylum Arthropoda; class Arachnida; order Ixodida; family Ixodidae; genus Haemaphysalis; species Haemaphysalis longicornis. The sequence continues at coordinate 75,757,967 of NW_027526225.1, read as the reverse complement.
AAACACTCATAAATATTCATTTTCCCCACGAACAATATCCGATTGGAACAGCCTTCCTGCCTCTGTGTTTACTTCGCCTACTCTGCATGCATCAATTGATCAGCTTTTGCACATGTAGAATTTTTTTTGTCGTTTGCCATTCTCTGTTGGTGTTTTCTAAGATAGAGATTGTATAATTACATTTGCCTGATATGCTATGTTTTTATCTTTCCACTCCTGCTTGGGCCTAATTCTGGCCTCCATTATTGTCTAAATAAATAAAAATAAATCATCGACATCATAAGGTGCGCGCGGATAGCGAGCTCACCGCTCCGAAGAAGCTGGCGTGGACGACGATCGTCTGCACCGCCTTGAAGAGCCTGTCCCTCCTGCTGGCGTGGTGAGCTGTGCCTCCCGCAGCAGCGAAGGGGGAATCCGAGTGCCAGTGCAGGTGTTCGTGCTCCCACTTGCGGTGCAGCGCCTGCGCTTCCGTCCTGTCCGTCATGTCGTCCACCGTCACCGCCTTCCAGGGCGCAGGGTGCAGAGACGTGGGAGGAGGAGGCGCGGCGGCCGCTGTAGTGGGCGCCGCCGCCGCCGCCGTCAGACTCGGTCTCCGCTGCTCTGCATCCGCAAGAGCAGGAGCGGCACTGATGTAGGAATGCAGCCTTGGGTCTGCCGTCAACGTTACCCCCTTGTCCCAAATGTTTTGTACAGAATAAGTATTACACACAAAAAACCTTTCCGCGGTCGGCATCTAACCTGGTTCCCATGGCGTTATCAAGCCGACGTCCATCCAATGGCGCGATTGGACATCTTTGAAGCAGTTTGGATTTTGCACTTTGTCTGACTGTTGTTGCATGAGAGAATTCTGCGCGATTTAACCGTCTTTCTCATACGAATAGGGCTTTGGTTTTTTTTTTTTTGTCCCAGGACATAATCACGTGGCTTCGAGGTCTGCTCTCAACGCGATAATCACCTGTATTGCATACACCTGAAGGAAGATAAAAATGAAAGAAGGAAGTTTATTAAATACGCCCACGGCATACTAACGTTCTTCTTTTTAATTTGAACTGATTTCTTGTGTAGGCTTTTTATTTTTTATTGTTTCCGTTATTCCCTTGTCTTGTTGCCTTTCACCTAATTCTTTACTTTCGTACTCTCTCTCTTTTTAGCTCTCCCTCTCTGTCTCTCCCTCCGAAATACGAACACGCCGGCAGTCCAAAGTATAACCGGAGGAGCCATATAAAGGAAACAAATGTACAAACCACTGACCTGCTTCCACCGTTCACTCGGTCCGCTGGCCATTCAGAAAATTCATTGCGCTAAGACTGAAGGGTCCGATTGCCAGACCACTCTGCGACTACGCCGTACGACTATTCTAGTTCACTATAGTACGACTCCAGGAACCCAATCTCCCACCATTTTTACCTCGACAGTTGCCCCTGGAAAGGGGCGAGAGAGCTTTCATCCACGTGTTGCCCATTAACAGCAGAAATCAGTCAGAGGCGTCTGCAGACCGGCATTTTCACCACAGCCACCATCCCCACATCCACATAACACTTTGAACGCGACATATACTATTAGCTACAAGGGGGTATCTAGGTCTCTCCTTACTTCCAGTATATCCGTTCCCAGGTATATTTCCCGGCTCAGGAGAATTAATGTACGCCTCTTCTGTCCGAGATGCCGGCACGAGCGGCACAGAAATTAATAAAAGTGTAAGCCAAACACGCCGTTGGTGTACCTGGTGCCAGAAGGCTCCGTGATGGCGTCGAAAGCCGAGGTGCCCGTGACTCGGAGGCCGGCGAATACAACGCCCGCTGCGGGAACGCCTGGGGACGCGGCGGTAGAAGCGGAGCGGCGTGCTGCGGCCTCGGCGGCGTACTCAGCTCCAAATCCACGCTCGGAGACGTGGAAGACCTCCTCCTGTACTGCCGCGGAGGCTCCACCTCCCCCTTCAAGAACGGGGCTTCCTCCGCCGGCTGCTGCGGCGAAGCGGTTCCGGAGGCTGGGGCCGGCTGGTATTCCGCCATGGCTCCCTGTTGCTCCACTTTGCTGAGAGCGGCTAGGGTCACCTGCTCCGTAGGAAGATTATAAACGTTGCCCTCCCCGTAAGAATGATTAAATTCTCGCTTTCACGCGTCAAATTACACCAAGCTGGGCTGGGAGGCGCGCCGGAGTAACGTGCGCCGAAATCTCGACACACGGGCGGTCTCGCTTTTCGCCTGCATCAGAAAAGCTGCCATCACGGCCGGGATCGAACCCACATCCTTTGGATTAGCAGCACAACGCCTTAGCCACTGAGCCACCGCGGCGGGTTCCTCGTAAGAGCACCTTCTAATTCTGGAAATGTGGCCCCATGACCTCGCACGACATTCAACTTCTTCCCTACTGTTTTAGCGTGAGGTTGACGTTAACTTGACCCGCGAAAACGTGTTGCACGCTCAGGTCTTCCGAAGATCATTCGTCCAGAGGAGACTACTTGCACGCGACTGCTTGCGCCACTGAACATCTCTGTACGCACGGAAGCCACTCGATGCAGTTCACTCTTTTGTCATATTCTTATAAATATCGTAACATGAAATATAGTAATTCTCTGCAAACTCTATCATAATCAATGTTCTGCCTATTGGACCTTTGCAGGAAGTGATTCTCCTACACACCCCTCAAGTGTTTATAAACAACCTAGTTATTCTGGACACCCCTCTCTCCCCCCCTCTTGAATCTCTCAATTTTAATCATATCAATTCTGCATTAAACGTCTGGGCAGTTTGGTCAAGCCCCAGTAAAAGGAGGAGTGAAAAAGCACGTTATCTAAAGCGAGACAGAAGGGAAAATCCGCACCTGTCATCTTCAATCTAAGGGGCTTTACATTCAACCTATGACCAAACTTCTCTGAAAATAAGAAGCCTCACAGGAAGCTATAGCTGAGTGGACGTGAGGTAAAAAGAAAAACGAAGGGATGTGGTTCGAGGCACAGTGCTATAAATGGAGAATGTTTATAAATACAAACAACGTTAATCAATGTTGGAAACAACTGATAGAACCTAAGAAAATTTTATAAAGAATCTAAAATAAAAAAACTTACGTCACTGGTTAATCGATTGGTTAATCGACGTCTAATATTTATCCAGTGAACTAAAACAGAAACAGTTAAATTTGCGTAGTTTACCCTCCCGCTACCACTGCCCCCCTCCTCCTCTCCCCCTCCCAAAGCCATTGAGACAACCCCCCTTGATTCGAATGCTGCGGAAACCCCTGCGGGCAAGTCTTTGTTTAAAGTCACCTCTGGCCGTGATTTGGTCACTGTTTTGGCAACAACGCGCAAGTCGCTTCTCTAACCGCGTACAGCATACTGAAAACACAGAAATAACCATTGATATAATATACTGACTCTAGAGGGAAAGCGCACTGCTGCGCGAATGCATTGGAACCTTACGACACAGTGGCTGACATCACACAACGATTTGAAGGTTGGCAGCTGAGTTTTTGCTCAATAAAAACGCTAAAAGGGATGGGTATTAATTTGGCAACGTGCTGCTGTGGCGTTTCCGCATCCGGCTAGCAAAGCATTCTGGGATTAATTGTAAAATGGCGGCCCACTGGCCAGGCGAATTTTGTGTAGGTGGCGTTGACAGCATTGCCTTGGTGATTTCCTTTGGGTTGGTAACCAACGTGTTTTCGGTTTAGCGTGTGACTTATATGTAGTGAGACTATTTTAGCACTTCGTGGCAACGCTCATACAAGGCTTGCTCACCAGCGCTCGAATCCGACTGATCGCATGCGCGCGCGCGTCAAGTAATCTGCTTACCCGTTCTGAGGCGCAGAGAAAATGCACCTCCGTCATGATCTCCGTGCATTTTTTACTGTGTCGCTTTATTTGCCATTCTGTGACATTTTTCATGGCGTCATATGCTTTTCAAACGAACTCAAGTGAACTGCGGCTTTAGCTGAATGTGAAACCTTTATTAACACCAAAAAAAAAAACGTTATCGCATGGTCCAACCGTGATATTGCCTGTGAGTCGCGGTCCTTTGAAGCACAAAAACAAAAGGGCGCAGTCAATCGCAGGGCGACGGAGCGTCAGAATGCATGCCGAGGGCACTATGCGAAATACAGTCAACGGCATGTCGTGTTTTCTTTTCGTCTGTATTCGTCAAGTTCCTGCTACTTTCCACCACTTCCAAGGAAAAGCTTGCGGGGATGACTGGGGCAGTAATTTTCCGCACAAAGCGAGTAGAGAACAATTGCTTATTGTTACTGTTTAAAACAAACAAACCGCATTTCGTTACATATTTTTTCGTTGTACCTTCACGAACGTTTGCGCGAAATTTTGAAGCACAGAGAGCTGTACGAAGTTCCATGAATAAAACTTAAACGGAATTATTATAAACGCTGTTTTTATTTCTTTTCACATGGGAACGACCGCTGGCTGCCACTCTATTGGCAACTCCAAGGTGCGCGACGCAGTCTGGCAACACTTGTCAAAAGAATCAATGTGGAGTCGCAAAACAGGTCCTCCATCGCAGTTTCGTTTGCGGCCGTACTAAGATTCTTAAACTTCAGCGTTGATTCGTGCTGTTTTGGTGGTGAGGGAGAGCGCATGATTTCAGCCGACGGCCTTATTTTGATCGGGGTCGATGATCGGAGCGATGAAAACGACGAGATCGTCGCTATGTGCGTGCAAACGTTTGGGGCGACCAAGGCACCGCATCGCATTTCGCTCAAGATTAGCTGCCACTCAAGTTCTGGATAAACTTATGAACCGAACATCTTACGCCGTGGCGTAATTGCCTAGGGCGTTGGGTAGCTGGCGGTGAAGTCAGATTCTATGCAACAAAGCTGTGCTTTAAATGGTTCGACATTCGTGGCGCACCTTAATTTCCCGGCACATTTTTTTCTCATAAGTTCGTATTTTGCGCTTTGAGACCCAAGTTCGACTATTTTGATTGTCAGGCGCCCGCGACGTCCGTAATTAGTTAGTACAAATTCGTACTAGTTGGTTAACAGGCGCACGGATAACTGCTGGCGTTTGGAGCATACACAACTTACTCCCGGAAAACGACTAAAGTAGAAGCTCACGTGCGATAAGAGTAAACAAAAAGCCGACACAGAGTGCGCCGGTGGGATAACCTCGTCCGCTCGCTGCTTGGAACTTTCGAAGCTGCGGGAGTACTTCCATTCACTGACTTGAGCGTGAAGTACGTCGAGCTGCGCGCGGGGAAGCCGCACAGATGCGGATTCAAAAACGACGATCCAAGCAAATAGACATCAAGGCTTCATTTCAAACAAGTATCTCGACATAATCACCACCCAAGAGATATCTTTAAAGCCTAACAAAATAAATGGCAGCATCTCCACTCCGCGGATGATGGCGAGGGTGCGGAGTACGGGGTCGGACTCGAACTGACATCCAAGCTGCGCCCCGACCATCGTTCGATTTGTGCCGTGAGTTGCACCTTGATTATTCACTAAATGAAACTGCAACTCACGGCTCAAATCGAATTTCGCTTCATTTTCGCTTGATAGTGGTGTGCGCACGGATGGACGCGGACGGACATTGGGAGGTCCTAATGTACTCCGCACCGTTACAGGCGAGGGAGTAAGCCGTTTGACTCTCGGTTACTAACTCACGGTCGTAGCCCAATGGTTAAGACCACTGACACTAACCTCGTCTGGTCTACCAGACGCAGGCTGGAATCCTGCCGGTGCCCCTGTGATTTATTGCGATTGTCCGCACAATGTCCGTCCGCGGACGCGGACGGACATTGTGCTGTCCTTAGGTACTCCGCACCTAATATCTGCAAAGAGCAGGTACATGCTTCAGCAGAGCACACGGGGAAGCGCGACGACAACATGTACGCCGCGGGCATGCAATGTGGCTCCATTACAATGAAAAAGCCAGTGGATGCTGACCTGGAAAGTAGTACTCGTTTTGAGCAAAGTGCTTTGAGCAAACATGCATGGCGTGCGTAACTTTTCTTTATGCGTAGGTTCTTTACCCACAACGCCTCGCGAAACGCGTCGTCTGCTTCTCGCGGAAACGGTAAAACTATCCACTGCAGTACTTCCATCATGCCGACACATCGAAGGAGACGCAGCAGAACTCCTTACGCGTCCGCTTTATCGTCTTCGGGTCTTCTTTCGGCGGTATCACGCCAACTACGCAGTTACGACGATAAACAAGTGCGGTGCGCCATGGGGAAGTCCGGAACCTGACCTGATTTGGGCAATTCTCGCGACGGCCGCTAGGTGGCGAGCACAAACATGGAGTCGCCAATAACCTGTAGTGGACTCACAGCAGTCATGTTCCGATCATAATCGCTATTCGGGCGTCAGTACAGGGGCGATAGATAAGGTGCTTAACGTGAAGCAAGGAATGACGGCCTCGAAAGCGCCCGAGGTGGCAGTTGCTCAGCGCGCGCACAGAGTGCATCCCAGTTGCGCACGTTTTGCACGCAGGAACATCTGAGCCGGAGATTGCACGCACGCACTGCGCAGGTCAGGTTCAGGGGCCTAGCCACTTTCTAGCGCACTTAAAGCCAATCGAAACCCAACACGAACTACAAATGTACCCGTTGTTCGCAAATTAGTTTAATTACACCGAAAGTTATTAAAGGCCTAGTATTAGTTACCCAGGCAATTATATGTAACTATATTGCATAAGTTCTTTGTTTTGGTTAAATACTCACCAAAAAACTTTTTAGCGGGCTGAATACGTGCTCTGGCAACCATGGGAATTCCAACGTATCCGCGCCAACGATCCGTACGGTTTAGAGCTCGCTTTACCCCCCTGGAAATAACTCACCAGCGCGGGCTGTGCGGCCAGCGAGGCGACAGAGGCCGGCTTGGTGTCCGTTGGGGCCACGATCGGCTCGTAAGTGAGCATAGGGCGCTCTTTGCTGCTGCTGCCATTCTTCTCCGGCTCCGGTGGCGTGTCCCTGCCCTCCATGGCCTGACCGTCGTCGAAACCGGGGGATGTACGCCAAGTGTGCCCTGCGAACAACCTCACGTTCGTGCCCAGCTCGCCTGATGAGGGACCATAACATGCCAAACTAATGGAGCACTGGCAAAGAATCACAAGGGGTAATCAAAATGAAACACCAGCATGCTGAGACTCAGGTGCCAGGTAATCTAAGTTTATCCATAGCCCTCCACTAGCGCGTCCTGCCGCAATCTACGGCTGTGGACAGGAAAACTGAACAACCCGTTGCCGTGGGGCAAATTCTATGTATAGGGCAGACTGGCCACGTTGCTTAAATGACGGGAGGGGGTTGGGGTTGAAAGACGCTTTTTTTATTAAGAGAGGGTACAAGGAGCCGTGTTACGCTTTGGTGAATTTCGATTTACAGGAAAAAGAAGACCGGTTAAGGGAGCACCGAGCAGCAATTTCGTCGCTTCACAGGCCGACCAAGCATTTGACGCCATCCATGTGTAGGGATGTGAACCCGCCCAAGCCAATCAAGAAATTCGCGGGACTTATCACATTCACACGGAAGCAGATCAGAAAGCATAAGCACGTTTCGATCTCCCTTACAGTAAAATAGTTACGCTTCTTGCAAGGGCGCCTGGAGCGAGACATAGCTTAGCATGTGCTGGGTTGTTAAACACGATAATCTTTTTAAAGACGATAATCTTTCTTGGGCTACCTAAACGCAGGAATTTTGGTTTGTCTGTATGTCTGACTGTCTGTTTCTGACTCGATCGAGCCACCCGGCCAAAGTGAAACAGGAGCTGCGCGAGAGTCTTATATATCTGCATACAAATCTAAAAAACTAAGTCTGGTGTCAGTGTTCATACTTGTCAAAACTGTTGATCAAGAACAAGACATTACGCAAATATAAGGTAGAAAACCAATAAACAAGTTAAGTTTTCAGTGTTCCTTTATTCAAACATTCATGGATGCTTGGTTTTTGCGACAGCAAATGAAGTACCACAGCAACTCCAGAAAACCATCCCCTGCTGTTGCCAGGGCTACTGTATCTCCTGGCGGCATTTAAGAAATAAAATGGCAAACGCAAGGAAAGGTTCCACTCGATATAGGCTCCTCCTGCCACTTGACACGCTTGTGGAGTAAGGCAACGTGGTTCTATAAACGTTGCAGTAGGCTGACTCGATTCACGCGCATCTCCGCCATACGGCAGCGCTGGCATCGAGGGACCCGACTTTGAGCAGAGGAACACGGTAAATTTAAATTGACTGGAGCATACCTCTAGCGTGTTGTCTTGGGAGTAACGAGACGGGAGAGGAACAGCATGAGAAATGAGTTGAAAAGTGAAGGGAGGCATTTACTTAATTGGCAGGGACGCCAGTCAGCTACCGTCTTTCGTCGACATTTGCAACGAGAGGAGCAGATACGCTGCATTTTTTGTAAATGGTATCGTTTTATGTTTCGCGTGTCCCAAGTAATTACCTCTCTTGAAGTCTGGCGCGCGTCCTGTGTGCGTTATTTGTTCTTGTCTTGATTTCGTTGAGGAAATGTATCAATGTGGAGAATAAACTTGGCGGTGGTCGCCACGCCTAAACTATAGCTTTATGTGCAGTTATCCTAACTACATTGTCTCTGAAGGTCGGCACACAACGTCCAGCCGTACACTAACCCCCAGATTCGCAAACCCAACTTAAGTATCGCTTTTGCCTTCCGACACTTCTCGGCGCCTTAGCGTGTTTTAAAAAACCAAAATTTGGTGAACGCGCACCTTTTCGCAACCATCAGGCACTACCACGGTTCTATGCTTTAGTATGCAGATTTCGCCCGTCGTGCTAACGACATCGATTAATTGAAGCTGTAAATAATCAACTGTTCTCTGCACGCAAAAACATTTTACGAGCTTATGACGAGTATACGCCTCGAGCGCTTCCTGTAGGGGCGCCCCTGAAATCCCCCTAGTGGCGCATTTCGGAAGTACTTGCGAGAGGCTCCGGCCCGTTCGCCACTGTCGTAGCTGCTTTTGCGACACGTTCACGACTGAGATTTACCGTTTGTACGGTTTAGAAACACATATTTATGTACAGCTGTCATTCTCGCAAATGTGCTGTATTTACGAGAGTGTAAATGTTTCTCACGCGATCTGAGGGGAGTACATTCGGTAGGTTTAAGCGCCAGGCGTGCGTCACAGGCCGGCGTCCCGGCGTCGCGAAAACGGCATATGCATGGAGCTGATTGTAATTACACTGCCCTGAAGTTTACTATCCCAATCTCCGTAAGCACGGTTTCTTAAGATGGTCATGTTACGTCTACCCACTACGAAGTAAATCAGTATTGTGAGCTTGCATAGTCTAAAGGAGAACTCATACCAGAACACTCCAGTTACGCTTCATACCTCAGGTATTGATCACTACCCTGGACAAACCAATGCTGCACAAATTTCACGCACATCTACGAAATAAGCACAATGGATAATGGAAAATTCTACGGGGGAATCAGCACACGAAAATAAATTTATTTCTGGATCGTCTTGTCGCGAGGTAAACGCGGAGACCGGCTTACATAGAGAGTAATGCGCGTCCGCAACTAAACGCTTCTTCGAAAAATCGTCATTTGACACAAGGAGCCTGCAGAATCTAGCACAAAATGATATCGAGGGGCCTTATCAGATACCACACTCTTCCAACGACGCCGTTTATCGCTCGTAAACTTACGTATACATACTTACTTACTCTATACTTAAAAAATGCGTCCGCCGAGTGATCAGATGCTGCTTGAAGTCGAGAAACAAAGGGAAAGTGAACCCGCAGCTTGTGTGTGTGATTACAGAAAAGGTCATTCATTGATTTCGCTCCGCATTTGTAAAAACAATAGTGAAGCGTCTTGCCCCCGATGTCTTGCGAAATATCGGTGCATTTTGCATCTAGGTGGCCTTGTGCGTACTACCTTGCTTAAGGTTCGACAAACGCCTTTAGCATTCCCGAAGCTGAATTGGGTTTTTTTTCTCCTTCCCGTACGAGCTGTTCTGTTTCTTCTGGACTTCGCAGACCATTTATTTTTCCGTGGTATCATTAACTTTCCTTAGTCCTGGATATCAGCCGTGAGTGGGTACATATTTAACGAACCACTTCCGTGGAATATACTTAACATTTTTGTGTGGCACATATTTTCTTAAGAGGAACACGTTATTGACAGGTATTGGGTAATGACATCACAGAATCTTATTTTTCTACAACGAATCTATACAAAACAAAGCCGCATTCGTTGTCCGCGCTGCAAAACGAAACCAACCACTCACTGTGCCAGTATCAGGTCTAAAATAGGTAACAATAGAATTCACTTGCGCATGACACATTCCGAGGTGACAGAGGTGATATGCTGCTGCCGTCACCGACGCCCGTAAGAGCAGCTTAAAAGCGCGTAGAACCGCGTCCCCGGATAGCTCTTGTTGGCCTTCGAAAACTCTACCAGAGTCCTTCAAAAGCATTGAAAGACTCTGACTCTACCAAGACGCAGCTATTTTTATGTAGCGTAAGCTACACTGGCTGAGGTTGAGCAGTTTCGCATGAACCTTGAAGGACCGTGCTGCGGAATCGTGAGGAGAATTGTATTGTATTGGTTTGGATTTGGCTTGGATTGGATTGGGTTGGGTTAAATTGGATTGCATCGAATTGGGTTGGAAACCCAATCCAATTGGACTACGGGAGTGTAGAGAATGGGGTGTCTATATTCGGTGGTCTGCGCATTCCAGAGGAGTGGCGTCATAGCCGCGGCAAACGCACTGGCGTCGGCGCGTGCCCAGCTGTGCGCCTCCGTTGCGGAGTAGCCAAGTCTGACGATGCGCCGTTTCGCATCGCTCCTGGAGAGCCGTGCTGTGCATTCGCAAGAAGCAGTCACTCGACTGGACTGGATTGGATTGGATTGGATTGGAAATCGTTTTAACAACAGAATGATAATGAGCTAATCCTAGACGTAGTACTTATGTATGGTTGCGGGAATTGGAAGTCCTCGTGTGAACCTGTCGGACAGCATCTCCTCCATTCTTGTGAGCGAGGGATTAGGAGCCGGAAATCTCCTTCTACCGAACCTCTTTTCAAGGAGCATCTCCTTGCAAGTGCTACTTTTTTAATTTGGACTGATTCCTTGAGTAGGCTTTTTCGTTTTTGGTTGTGTTTTCATTATGCTTTTGCCTTGTTGCCTTTATTTTTATTCTTTACTTTCGTATTCTCTCTCTCTTGATATATCTCTCTCTCTCACGAAATTGTGACCCACCAGAAGGCCTCAATGCCCTGTAGAACCATATACAGGAAACAAATCTACAAGCCGGTGGCCTGCTTGCGCCGCTCACTCGGTCCACTGACCGCTCACAAAATCCTGTTGCGCTAAAACTGAAGGGTTCGACCATTAGTTCACTCAGCGAGTGGGCGCGCTACGACTCCAGGAACCCAATCTCCCACCATTTTTGCCTCGACAGTTGCCGCTCAAAAGGGGCGAGTTAGCTTTCATCCTCGTCTGGCCCATTCACACCAGAAATTGGTCAGAGGCATCTGCAGACCGGCATTTCACCACAGCCACCATCCTCACATCCACATAACATTTTGAAAGCGAAATACTATTAGCTACAGGGTGTCAATGGGTCTCTCCGTCCTTCCGGTGTATCCGTTCCAATGTATAATTCCTGGCTCAGAAGAATAAATGTTTGACCTTTCTATCCGAGATCCCGACACCACTGACCCAGTTATTGATGAGATTGTAAGGCGACAAAGCCGTCGGTGTACCTGGCGCCAGAGGGCTCCGTGATGGTGTCGAAAGCCGAGGTGCCTGGGACTCGGAGGCCGGCGAATACGGCGCCGTTTGCGGGAACGCCTGGGGTCGCGGCGGTGGCGGCAGGAACGGGGCGGCGTGCTGCGGCCTCGGCGGTGTACTCAGTTCCAAGTCCGCGGTCGGAGACGTGGAAGACCTCGTTCTGTACTGCCGCGGAGACTCCGCCTCCCCCTTCAAGAACAGGGCTTCCTCCGTCGGCTGCTGCGGCGAAGCGGTTCCGGAGGCCGGGGCCGGCTGGTATTCCACAATGGCCCCCCGTTGCTCCACATGGCTGACATCGGCAGGGGTCACCTGCTCCGTAGGAAGATTATAAACGTCGCCCTCCTCATAACAGGGATTAAATACTCGATTTCACGCGTCGAAGATACACCAGGCTGGGCTGGGAGGCGCGCCGGAGTAGGGGGCTCCGTATTAACTTTCTGGTGTTCTCCAACGTGCGCCGAAATCTCGACACACGGGCAGTTTGGCTTTTCGCCTCCATCAGAAAAGCTGCCATCGCGGCCGGCGTGGAACCCGCGTCCTTGGGATTAGCAGCACAACGCCTTAGCCACTGAGCTACCACGGCGGGTTCCTCGTAAGAGTGACTTCTAATTCCAAAAATGTGGCCTCCCGACCTCGAGCGACATCTAACTTCTTCCCAACTGTTTTTTTTTTGTTAGGTTGACGCTAAATTCACCCGCGAAAAAGTGTGGCACGCTCACGTCTTCCGAAGACTATTTGGCCAAAGGAGACTATTTGCAAGGGACAGTTTGCGCCATGTTTTACCTCTGTACGCACGGAAGCCACTCGCTGCCTTTCATTTCTCTCTTTTACCATTTACTTAGAAATATTGTAGCATCAAATATCGTAATTCTCTGCAAACCATATCATACGAAGGAAACTTTGGTATTCACCTCGATGCTGCCGTATGGCTACAAAGGAAAGCTGTACAGCTTAATCAGAAACTTCGCAGTTGAAGATAAATTTGTCCTGGTCCAGGATTCGAACCCGGGACCACCGCTTAACCGAAGCAGTCGCTCTACCAACTGAGCTAAGCAGGAGGCTAGTAGTTTGTAGCGCGAGAGTGAATTGATCAACTCGAAATGATGGACAGGTGCTAATCGACCAGATTTAGGAGAACTCCCAAACCTGGAGTACTCTGTCGATTAACACCTGTCCATCACTTCGAGTTCTGATCAGTTCGCTCTGGCGCTACAAACTGCTAGCCTCCTGGCTAGCTCAGTTGATAGAGCGCTTGCTCCGGTAGAGCGGTGGTCCCTGGTTCGAATCCTGGACCAGGGCGAATTTTTCTTTGACTGCGAAGTTTCTGAAAAAGCTGTACAGCTTTCCTTTGCAGTCGTACGTCTGCATTGAGGTGGATGCCAAACTATCCGCCGTAGCAACTTACTTCACCTTGGAGATTTCCTCTAAATCTGGTCGATTAAAACCATATCTGACATGTCGCCAGAAGAGGACAACGAGGACGTGAGCGCGAGAAAGGCACTGGTTGTGTGGCACGAGCGCGCCTCACGCGTCGAAAGCCGGCCACTACTCTCTCCGACGCCCGACCCACTGACTATGTTCCGAACTCTTGAGCTGTATTAAATCGCCGGCAGCCATCCACGGCTGCGCAGGTGCAACAATATAATAATAATTAGAGTGTTCTACAGATTGGACCGTAGCAGGTCATTGTTTCCAGTAAACTTTGGCCGAGATTTGGTCGCTGCTTTGACAAGATCGCGCAGGTCGTTTCTTCAGCCGTGTGAAGCATACGAAATACACAAAAGTAACTCACCGGCGCGGGCTGTGCGGCCAACGAGGTGGCAGAGGCCGGCTGGGTGTCCGTTGGGGCCACGATCGGCTCGTAGGTGAGGCTTGGGCGCTCTTGGCTGCTGCTGCCATGCTGCTCCGGCTCCGGTGGCTTGTCCCTTCCCTCCATGGCCTGCTGGTGGTCGAAACCGGCTGCCGCCGGCCAAGTGCGCCCCACCACCGATCTCACGAGCGCGCCCAGCTGATCTGATGAAGATGAGGACGCAGAACATGCCCAGCTAATGGGGGATTGGCAAAAAAACCACTATGGGTAATCAAAATGAAACACCAGCGTATCGATATTTAGGTCCAAGGTAACCTACGTTTATCCCCAGCCCTCCATAAGCGCGTCTAGCCGCGATCTACGGCTGTGGACAGGAAAACTGAAGATTCTGTTGCCATGGGGCAAATGATATGTATAGTGCAGACTGGCGACGTTGTTTAAATGACCGGAGGGCGTGGTGGTTGTAATACGCCTTTTTATTTACAGAGGGTACAAAGGGCCATGTCACGGTTTGGCGAATTTCAATTTACAGGAAAAAGAAGACCGGTTGAGGGAGCCCCGACCACCAACGTCGTCGCTTGCCTGGCCGACCAAGCAGTGTGGGTGCGCTCCAGCATATGTGTTGGGACGAGCCGAAGCCAATCGAGAGATTCGCGGGACTTATTACATTCACACGGGAGCAGAAAAGGAAGCAGGTTCTGATCACCCTCACAGTGAGATAGTGAACAACTTTTTATTTGCCCAGAATTGTCGCTTAACCGTCGGTCAGGATTCCTTGGTCCCTGGCGGCGGTCGTGGCCATCTGCACGAGCCGGGTCTGGACACGCGGGTCGGAGCTGAGTAGCGCGGTCTCCCACTGCTCCTTCGAACTTATGATGAGTGCAGGCTGTCTTGCCTTACTGCTTTGCGGGTCATTTCTCCGTAGAGGGCAAGACCATACCATGTGATGCAGGTCAGCCCTGTCACCGCACGCCTTGTATTTATCTGAGTAGAGCCCTGGGTAACATCGGCTGTAAGCCACTGGATTGGGGAACAATCTGTCTGCAGCCGTCGCCACGCTACTGATTGCCATTTGCTCAGTGTCTTGTCTGGGGCTGGGTCGCTTACTATAACTTTGGTCTTGGAGGACGCGACCATTGCCAGGGCAATGGCCACCTCCTCGCCAACCTCCAGGACCGTCGTTCGGACCGAGCCGAATGTGATGCAATCGCCCTGTCGATTCACTACCGCTAAGGCCATAGCGTCGCGGCTGGTATATTCGGCGGCGTCCACGTACATCACGTCCTCAGATTGTGCGTATCGTTTGTGCAGAGCCCTGGCTCTGGCCTGTCGGCGCTCCTGGTTATATACCGGATGCAGAAAAATAGTTACGCTTTTTACAATTGACGCATGCGCGAGAAAGCTTGGCATGTGCTGGGTTGTTCGTAGCTGTCTTTGTACAATAGTGTTCATTTTTTTGTAGAGAGCGACATAATAGATATTTTTATTTATGGAGCAGAGGCTCATAAATAAAAATATTTATTCGCTCTCTCTCTCTCTCTCTCTCTCTCTCTCTCTCTCTCCAAAAATGAGAGACTATTGTACCAATACAGCTACGCACAACCCAGTAAAAGTTTTTGTTTTATGCTTCGCGTGTCCCAAGTAATTTCTTCTGTTTAAGCCTAGCGAGTGATCTGTGTGCGTTCTTCTTCGTTCTTGTCTTGTTTTCTATAAGTTAAACGTGTCCATGTGAAGGAGAAACTAGGCGGTGGACGCCAATCGAAAAAGCGTTTAAACTAGCTTGATGTGCAGTTTTTCGTAACTGAGTAGTCTCTGAAGGTCGCCACACAATATCCAATCGTACACTAACGTGCATATTCCCAAAGCTAACTTCAGTACGGCTTTTTCTTTCAGACATTTCTCGGCGCCTTAGCGCGTTTCGAAAAACCAAACATCGATGAAAGGGCACCTTTTGGCGGCCAACATCGGGGACTACTGAGATACTTTGCTTGGGTTAGCAGATTTCGCCCGTCGTTCAAACAAATCGATAGATTGAAGCAAAAAGAATGAAGTGTTTTCTGCATATTTGGTGTATTCATGGGAGTTTGTGGCCGTTACTACACCAGGGCGGCCAATCCTGCTCTGGTGAAGGAGTGCGTTACTGGCAATAGTCGCCGGGGTCAGGCCGCACCCCGAACCCCATTCTGCGATTCCATCAATAAGCGGATTTTTTTTATTCCGGTGGGAATTGTCTGGCACCAGGATTCGAGCCACGATCCTTCTGCACGCGAGGCAGATGCTCTACCTCTACGCAATCGCTGCACGTTTTCTTATTTTTTTCTTTTTAGCGCAATTTTATTTCTTTCGTGAAAATTGCACTAGTTTTCATGCGAGAATCATGTGATCACCGCTATCAATCATCCCCGCCGTGAGGGAAGAAATCCCACAAATAACAACACTAACAAGAAGCATGGCCTGGGAGCCGGTGTACGAGTGTATACTTGGCGTACCCGCGTAAATCGTTTTTGGATGCACAAAACATCATCACCATCATCATCGCCAGCCTATCTACGCCCAATGCAGGGCAAAGGCCTCTCCCATCATTCTCCAATTACCCCGGTCCTGTGCCACCCTGAATGGTGCAGCGATGGCGACCGTGGACTGTGTTGCCATCGCTGCACCATTCAGGGTGCACGGCCATTCAGGGTGCACGGCATCGCTGCACGGCCGGCCATTCTGCGGCGTAATTCGAAGTAGAGAGAGAGAGAGAGAGAGAGAGAATAGTCTTTAATGATACTGGTGAGGTTAGCCTGGCCAAGGCGCCTAGCTTGCTACACCAGATGCATGAAAAAATGAAATCAATGAACAGATGATGATAATGACTGTGATGAAGATGACGCGCTCATTAAGAGAGAGGGAGCTCGCCGCTTCTTCCCGCAACCAAGCACAGCCCCACCACCGGAGAAGTAAGAGTGGCAACCTCCAGTCCGCCCATTTTCTGGCCAATCCTGCACCACCCGCCGACGGTTCGTTCTCAGCACTGCGCTTCTTGCCCTTGCCAATTACACGCCCAACGCCCATTGGCACCCTGTACCCACCCCTAGTTCCCGTCTAACTCGTGAGGCTGCATTCCTCATTCGGCAGGCTCAACACTCTTCACTCCCCTCTTATCACACTCTTCACCGCATCTGTCAGCGCCCTGTCCATCCTTCTTGTCCCACCTGTTCTTCCTATCCACAAATCCCACTTTCTTTTTGGGACTGCACCCCGCCATCTCTTGCCCCATCGTTCGCATCCATCACTTCCTGGGAGATCTGATTGACTCCCCCGTCGACAGTAAACATCCAGGCTGCCCAGGAAGCCCTCTATGAACATGTGCACCGGATCAGCACGGGCATCTTGCAGTACTACGTGGACCCGGTGAATTGACCACTGAAATCAGGACCTCGACTTAAATCCGGAGTTAAATAGAAGTTTCTTCTCTCTCTCTCCAGATGCCGCGCCAACCTTCTGGTACCCACCCACAGAAAGGAATTCTTCAGGGAGCGGTCCTCTCTCCTACATTATTTACCCTGGCCATGCGCCGTATCCACCGTGCTCTATAATCTTTCCACGAAATTAACTACTCTCTGTATGCTGACGATATCACTATCTGGATCGATCACGGCAGTCCAGGATTCATTCAAGACACCCCTCAAACAGCTGTCAGAACTGATGATCAAGCAGCTCGCACTATCGGTCTAGCTTGCTCGGCTGAGAAAATTTCATTGCTTAAAGCCACGTTGCTTAAAGCCTCCTGTAATTGCAACCCAGTCAAGTTAACCATCATTACGACAACACCATTCACCCACAAAAAACTTTGAAAGTTCTCGGCCTTAACGTGAAATCTGACGGAGGAGGAGGTTTGGCCGTAAAACACATTCTCCATTTACCCGAACCCATCCTTAACAAGATGCGCCGTGTCACTACACACTCCACGCGACTCAAAGAACGGGACGTACTGCAACTCCGCGATGATCTTATCTCCCGCATTTTTTATCAAGCGCCATACGTCGTCCATTGTGGTCGTGCGTCGCAAGACAGAAAAGGCTGGAGAAGTATTTGGAAGCCTTTGCTTAGCAGTGGACACAAAGGGGATTATGATGATGATAATACTGATAATTAATGATGATTGTCGGGGGACGCCCACCTCATCAATGTTGCACCGCCAGAAAACGTCACCGCAAGACTCCCGATTGAACCGCTTTAACGGCGACGGATGAGAAACTATACAATGAAGATAATAGTGGTGCGCTTTATGCTAGGAGCCAAATCGTTCTCTTTACGATTTATAACAATCGCGATAAAGATGGAGATATTTTCATATAGGAACCATTACCGTATAACAGAACAGCTGATATCGGGGTGTGCTTTTTAACTTCCTATGACTATTTTTCTGCGCGTTGCCTGTAACTGTGCTCCAGCATACGCCGCTGAACAAATGCATATGCCGAATTAACCGCAAATACATAATGTAAACATCGAATCACGCGTTTCAAGGGATATAAAACGTGCAAACATCGTCCTTTTTTATTTTTCTAGTTCTCAAAAGCTGATAGAAACCGTAACTTCACTGCCGCGCAAACTGTACCGGTGCACGGCCTGACTCAATCCACAACTCTAGTTTGGAAACGCAATTAGCACGCCAGAGCTCCGATGCACTTTTCTGGAAACTCCTCACTACTTTTTTTGTCGTTCTCCCCTTTCACTATCTCTTTCACAGTTCAATTCGCCCATTAGGCCTCTTCCGCTCCTAGCTACAGTGGATGAAATCCACATATTTTCCCGATGCCTGAAACCAATTCCCGTTCCCTAATCGAACAGCCGGTAGGTAGCAGCATTCGGTCTACAGCGGCGGAGGAATTAAGTTTGGTCAGAGCCGGGTGGCTCGTCTGGTTCGTTAAAGGGGACTCTCGTTCTCCAGCGGCATTGCAGGATTGGTTGAATTAGAAACGGCCATTGATGGGGAAATCAGCCAGGCTATTCATTCAATCTCACGGCTTTCAGTTAATGAGTGCTCCCTTGCGCGAGGGTGTTAGTGTGTGTTGTTGCTCCTTTTTTTCTGTAAAAGAGAGCACTCACGTTCTACACCCTGGTTAGCGTGCGGGAATGCGAATGTTGGTAGGTGCTAGTTGCGTAGATACGCCTCTACATGCCGAAATTAGGAGGCGACATGTAGGGACATTATGTAAAAATACAGAAGAACATATAAGGAAAATGCTATTTGGTTGAAGAATACTTTGATAAGCTTTTCAAAAGCTCTTTATTTTTCGCTTACGGGATGTCACTCCGTGTTTATACGTTTTGAGATTGGCTTGAATGGACTGCCACTTCGAAGGGGTGTAAAGCAACAGAGGAGGAATAAAAGAGTACCATTGCACAAGGCAATTATTTCGTGTATTTTATGGCTAACGAGACAGTTTAGGCTACTTACGCTAATCGCGCTATTCGGTTGCAAGGTAGTGCAGCAAAGCCTTTAAGTAATTAAGTAGGAAATTCCATGAAACTTCTAGCGATCTCTTTAGGGGAAGCAGTTTTTTGAAGCACTAGAACTAACTGCAACAAGTGGGCACTTGTGCGTTAAAAGTGCGAAGAAAAATATGGCTGCGGCTTGTCTCAGCTAAACCTGAATACGCAAATCGAAAGCTTGGCTTAGCCTGGTTAAATTCTTGGTTTCACTTGGTTAACCTTCGATTTAGCTGTAATTATTATACAATTCGTCCGAAGCTCGGCTTTGTATATGGTTGTGGTCCCGTTTCAGGTGTTTTCCGAACCGAACGGCTGGCTGTGACGCTAGCTGAGCGCGCTTGACATTCCTCCAGTGAAGAAGCTCGCCGGGGGCGGTAAGACCCGGCTTGCCGACGTCGGCTCGAAGCCTCCAGCTCGCGCGTAGTGCTCAGAGAAGAGGGTCCGTCACAGCTCTCATCAATGGCCAAGCTAGCATGCACGCGGAGAGTCACATGACCAGGCGGCGAACCAGCTACGGAGAGCGCAAGCGCCAAGCTTGCACTGGCGGCAGCTCTGGGCGGCTAGCGGAGGCGGCTGGCGGCGTAGCTTTTCCCGGTGAGTCACGTGACGCTTTTCCCAGTGTACGAGATTGGTAAAGATTTGCTTTAAAAGCGAAGTAACTGGTAAGGCAGATAACGCTAAGAACTATACATTAGGTGCTTTTAACACGGCATGATTCACTCTCATAGATTTAGGAGAAAAATTCTTCGCTGCACTTGAGCCTGCCCTCGTGCTTTGCGGAGGAATGCCTCGCGATAGTCATTCTGAACTTTGTTGCCGTAACCCCGCATTTGCATGCTTTATTCACTTTCCTTTCTCTCTCGGTATTATTGGCGCGAGTTACATTACCCGCCTTCTTTTCGGCGAATCCGTGAACGCCCTCCTTCACCACTTTTTTTTTATTCGTCTTACTGCATCAATTACGTCAGCGAGCAGACTCGCACACGCCATGGATTCCCTACGTGAGATTTCGTTACTTCGTGGGTACGCCCGGAATTTCCTCTGCGCACCGAGCGCCATCTACTGCTTCGCTTTGAGCACTCCTTCTGTGGTTTTATGCAACTCAGTAGCCCGTGAATAGAACCACGGGTTTTGTAACGGACGTATCCGCTTTTAGCCCTACTATTGCCAGTTGTTGTTTTATTGTAAAATGTTCGACTAGCTCAATTCTGCTCAGTCTCTTAGTAAATAAAGGTAATTCGGTATCGTTAAGGCTGGTTTAGGGGTGAGGCGTGGCATATAAACACGTTTATACAACGTTCTGCATCGCACCGGAAGTTCTGGGCTTGTACCTATGTTGGAACGGAATATTGCCTTCCCCACAATCAGAAATCTGCGCAGATGGGGCGCAGCTGTGTCATCGCGTTCAGGCGTCACGTGGCTTGCACTGTTCTACAACGGTTAGGTTTCTGAGTATAGTTTTAACAATTTTGTGATTCCGGTACGTTACCTGCTCATAACTCTCGATTCCTGGCTTATCCCCCATATATGTGCCACGACGAAAGTAACAGCGAAAACAATTTTGTCCAACCCTTGCCAATGTCCAGAGATAGCATGCATTTGACTAAAATTATTTCCGGCCAGAATTGTACGCCCTGCGTATTAAATGTTCGCTGTTGCCCCTCTTTTAATCGAAATGTACATTATTCCTCAATATGATTAGTTTTGTTTTTCATGCTGTATTCAATTAATATGTGTGCCATCGTCATCGTCGTTATCATGCTCAGCCTGGTTGTGTCCACTGCACGACAAAGGCCTCTCGCAAAGATCTCCAGCCGATATACGTAAGTTTTCGTGAAATTTTGAGGAGCACGAAAAAAACATTTTAATGTTTCTCTTTTGAAATTGATTATAAAATTGAAACTAGGAGATTCCACAATTATTTTTAAAAAATTCGACCCACCTCCCAAGGAGAAATTTGTAGATGTCACATCAAACGATCGGGACGACGACGACGACGACAAGGGAATTCGCAAGCACGGATCGCTCCGTCTTCTGCGTCCAATTTTGGCGATTATTTGACCCACAGAGCCTAGATTTAACCATCAAAGTTCGGGAAAGGTCTACCGGTCATGCGGATACCACTATTGCAGGTGGGTGACCCGTGGAAATAATTTTACAAGACGTTGAGTGAGACCGGTGGCCACCGCCGCGCTAACCCTAACCTCGACTACGGCCCCGCCGGAGCCGGGGCGGGTCCCCGGCGGACCCCCGTCCACTGAGGAAATGGCAACAGCCATGCGAGTTGAAGTTGACGGGATTGAGATTGACCCGGAGGCATGCACCAGAGCCAACGGCTGGCGTACGGCAGGAGAAAAGATCAAGAAGTCGGACGGCGACGTGGCGGCCATGTCGCCAACGCCCGGCAACGGCGGGGGGAGAGCCAAGGCCACCCCAGACGGCGTGGAGCGGGTGACGCGCCCGCCTATTAACAAGGGCAAGCTGTTACGAAAGGCACGGATGCCGGAGCTCCCGCGAGGCGACATGAAGATCATTGTTCGCCCGCGTGGAGGGCTCCGAGTTGGCGCTGTGACCAGAGTAGAATTAAGTCGAGCAATCACGGCGGCAGCGCAAGTTGCGGCGGAAGATACAAGGGGAGATGTTGTGTGCCCCAACAGCCACCAGAATATCTTGGTGATCAGCACGCCCCGACGGGGGAACGCCGATCGCTACAATGCGGTCGAGCGCATTGATGTACGTGGGACTACATACGAAGTATGTGCGTACGAGGCCGCCCCCCACGGAACTGTGAAGGGGGTGATTCGCGATATACCACTTGAAGACTCAGCTCTGGATATCCAACAGCACGTGGTCCACGAATATAATCCAACGGCACTGCAAGCAAACCGCATCGGCAAATCACGATCAGTGGTGATTGCTTTCGCAGGGAGGAAAGTTCCACGCTACGTCAGGTACGGAAACCTCCTCACGGAGTGTACGCTATACCGTAAACAGATTGAGGCCTGCCAAGCCTGCGGCCGGTTGGGGCATCGCCTCGACGTATGCCCTGACCCAACAGACAAGATTTGCCGGGGATGTGGGACCGCCGGACCCGCTGAGGATCACGCGTGCGAGCCCAAGTGTGGTCTCTGCGGAGGCAACCACATCACAGCAGACAAAACCTGCAGAGCAAGATACAAGACCCCTTTCATCGTTCGGCAACGTCGATGGGAGAGGAGACAGAAGAACCAACAAGAACGGGGACGAAGCCCCGACCGCAGAGGTCCTGCAGGCGGACCCCAACGGGACAGCAGATCGAGATCGAAGACGCCCACTAGGTGCGCTGGGGGTCGTCGGCGCAGCTGCTCCCGGTCGCAATCTCGGATGCGCGGTGGCGCCGGCGGCCGACAGGGGCGCTCTCACTCAAGGCCGGTGCAGAGTGGCAACCGCCACTGGGAGACGGCGGGGCGAGGAGCGTCTACCGCACGGAGTGGTTCGAGACGGCGGAACGAGCTCGAGGATGGCGAGGCGCCGGCATGGAGGCGGCGTTCGAGGTCCAAGGGACGGCCCGGAGATCAACGCGGACCAGCAACCAAAAAGGTGGGCTGGGCTAGCAGGTCTCCCAAAACGTCCGACTCGGAGTTCCCTCCCCTAAATTCCCCCTCTTCCCCTCCTCAGTCAACAACCAAAGAAAATGCAGAAATTGCAGAGTTAAAACAAATAATCGCGAAACAGAACGCGCACATCCTAGAACAAAACGCCCAAATCAAAGGGCTAATGAATAAGATACAACAGTTAGTAACAAGAGGACCAGGTCAGGGAGCATTAAAGGACCAGGCAGAGATACCAGCGGCGGAGGGCCCGCGCAAAATGCCCTGCAGGAGGTCACCCTCTCCGACTTCAAGCACGACGCAGGCCCAACACAGGCAAGAGGCCATGGAAGCCGAGGACACTACAGTCAAGGAACTAGCCACACAGCCGCCGGCAGAGGAGCAGAAGCAACTTACGCACGGGGAAACGGTCATCCTCACGGCACTAAGGCGCATAGAAGACCGGCTCGGCACACTTGAAGTTAAGTACGAGAAACATGCATCACGTATTGCAGCATTGGAGATCAGGATTAGATCCATGTCACTGAAGAAAGAACGAATGGGTAGAATAAAAGAAGCCATTGCCAAGCGGCGCGGAAGGCTTGAAGTCACGAACAGCGAGGATAATGACCTCAAACCCCAAGCACAGTAAGAGACGGCGGGGCAGCAATGAGCCCACGACAATTTTCCAATGGAACTGCAGAGGCATCCGGAACAAAGACATGGAACTAGCACTATACATGAACGCAGTAGAACTTAGACCAGCTATCATTGCTCTACAAGAGACAAGAGGAATCCCGAAGGTACCAGGGTACGTTACGTACACCGACCCCACCACAATGGGGACGGCGATTCTTGTGGAAAATCGCATAGCAGCAACACAGCACCTGACAGCGCAAGCGGGGTGCGAACACACGCTGGTTGAAATACATGCGCAGGAAATCGGCAGCAAAAGTAATATCTTTATCATGAGTGTCTATTGTAGACCGTCGCAAAAACAATACGAATTCGACCGAGTTGTGTTGGATGCGAAGAGGTTGGCCAGGACCAGGCCACTTCTGATCCTGGGGGATTTCAACGCACCACACACACTATGGGGATATAGGTTTCAATCAAAGAGAGGAAAGGACTTAGTCAAGACTATGGAGGCTCTGGATATAACGCTACTCAACGAACCTGGAGTACCAACACGAAGAGGGAACAGCGCATCTAGAGACACCACACCGGACCTGTCATGGCTCAGCGGTTCACTCGACGTCACATGGAAATGTGAAGACGAGGACCTGGGCTCTGATCACCGCGTTGTTACACTCACAGTACGAGGTCCTGACTTTCGAGCCAAGCTGGGAACAGCCCACATCACAGACTGGGACAAGATGCGTACATGCACACAACAATCGGAGGACGACGCGGAAGAAACGACATCATCTCACTTATCGTACAAGGAATGGGCTGACAAGCAGAAGCGGATCCTCGACCAGTTCACCCGGAAAATCGCGACAACAACAAAGGTACCATTTGTTGACAGCAGGCTTGCCCACATGTGGGCAGCGCGGCATTCACTCACCAGGCGCTGGAAGAGACAGAGACGGAATAAAAAGCTCGCCCGCCGCATAGCTAAGCTCAACGCAGACATATCAGAACATGTGTCCAAACTTAGTAGAGAAAATTGGCTACAGATATGCGACGGCCTCCAAGGCCAGCTGTCTGTGGGAAAGACATGGAAGCTGCTACGGCACCTCATCGACCCCACAGGCAGCAAGACGGCAAGCCACCGCTCGTTGACAAAAGTATTAAACACATATGACGGAGATGGTGACCGGCTGATCAAGGCGCTGAAAGACCACTATCTACAGACGGAGCGGGGGCAACACCCGGCCCCACAAGAATACACAGGTCCTCATAACGAGGACCTAGACAGGCGCTTCTCGCTTTCGGAGCTCTGGTCAGCAATTGACGATAGTAATAAGAAGAGTGCCCCTGGCAAAGATGCTATTACATACAGACTACTTACAAACATGAGCAGCAGGGCAGCGCAGTCCCTCCTCGAACATATAAATAGGGCTTGGGAGAGCTCGCAGCTCCCCCCAGAATGGACAGAAGCCGAAGTGCGATTCATTCCTAAACCCGGAAAAGCCCCAGCCATAGAGAACATGAGGCCAATCTCGCTAACCTCATGCGTGGGAAAGGTGATGGAGAGGATGGTGCTTCGTCGACTCCAAGCGCACCTTGAAAACACCGATCAACTGCCAAAGACAATGTTTGGATTTAGGAAACAACTATCCACCCAAGATGTGATGCTCCAACTTCACGAGTTAGTCATCAAGCAAGCTACCAGAAACAGCCCCAGGGCAATTCTGGCCCTAGACCTAAAGGGGGCTTTCGACAACGTTACACACGCAAGCATTCTGACGAACCTCAACGGTACGAGATGCGGCACACGCACTTTCGGATATATCAAGAATTTCCTATCCTCCCGTACGGCGCAAATCTCGGTGGGCAACGAGCGATCGGAACCCATCGAACTTGGGGAACGAGGCACCCCTCAGGGAGCAGTCCTGTCACCACTCCTTTTCAACCTGGCTCTGCTACCCCTCCCACGCCTGTTGGATCAAATTGAAGGGATCGGTCACGCGCTCTACGCTGACGATATTACAATATGGACGAAACAAGCGGGTTCCGATGGTTGGATAGAGGAGACCCTCCAAGCAGCGGCACTGACCGTGCACGAGTACGCGAGGACCTGCGGACTCAGCTGCGCGCCACAGAAATCGGAGCTCCTCGTGGTCCAACCCGGCAAACCCCGCCAACAGCTCCCGCCTGACATCGCTATCCAAATCGAAGGCATCAAGATCACGCCGACGGACAAATGCCGAATCCTCGGGCTTACCCTACAAGATAACGGAAAGGCACACGCCGCCGTCGATAAAATTAAGAACAGTGCTGAGAAGATCCTTGCGATGCTGCGAAGAGTCACCACCCGGAACAGAGGCCTGAAGGAGGACGACGCCCTCAGGCTAGTACAAGCGTTCATAATATCAAGAATTACATATTCGGCACCGTATCTCAATCTCAACAAGACCCAGAAGACTACACTGGACACCATCATCCGAAAGGCCACTAAGCAGGCCCTCGGCTTACCGATATACTCGTCAACCCAGCGCTTACAAGCCATGGGCGTACATAACACGGTTGACGAGCTCATTGAGGCCCACCTATCCAGCCAGCGTCTCCGCCTGAGCCAGACAATTCCCGGCCGCGCGGTGCTGGACAAGATAGGATGGCGCAAAGAACAGGCAACAATCAAGACCACCATACCAACAGAATGGACGAGGACCTTAAACACCAAGCCCCTACCCCGGAACATGGCCCCGGGCAAGGACGACGGTAGGAGGCATGCTCGAGCCAAAGCAGTGTCCCAGCAACTACAACAAGAAAATGGAGTGCTCTACGTAGACGCCTCTCTTGTGAAAGGAAGCAATCGCGCAGCGGTGGTGGTCACCGATGCGGAACGACTCATCAACAGCGCGGCGGTAAAGACTAAGGAGCCCACGACAGCGGAGGAAGTGGCCATAGCCCTGGCGCTCGTTCAACCGGGCGTCGGGGTGGTGGTCACTGACTCAAAGAGAGCCTACAGCGGTTTCAGAAAGGGGGTGATCTCCTCAGAGGCAGCCACAATACTATCGAAAAAGAGGGCACCGGGCCGAGCCATAGAGCTCACATGGGTGCCTGCCCATACAAAGGTAGCCGGCAACGTCATCGCTGACTACCACGCCCGAGCAATGACCCTCCGGGCAGGGCAGGACACGGACACCCCAACTCCGGCACTCACATATAAAGAAATTACGAACGAATACAAAGACGAGCGGCGTACCCTCCCCGAGCCACACCGCACCCTGACCAGGGAGCAACAGACAATACTCAGGCGCATCCAGGCGGGGTCACTAGCCCACCCCGTCCTGTTGCATACATTTTACCCTGAACACGAGGGGGACCGCTGCCCATTCTGTAAAACAAACAGCGGCACGCTCGCGCACATACTGGCGGAGTGCACTGAACTAAAGGCCCCTATACCCCCCCACCCTCCCTCCACCCCCCCTACCCCACTCCACGAGCGATGGGAGACCTTGCGGTCCAGCCCCGCCCTGCCGACCCAGCTCGCGCTGACGGCCAGGGGCCAGGAGCTGCTGGCCCAATACGGTTCCCGCGACCTGGGAACCGCTCCGTCTGGCGTCTGAACACGCCTCGAGCTCAAATAAAGTTACTACTACTACTACTCAAACGATCGCTGCTGGCAACCAAGCGAATGAAACCAAAGCACGACAGCTGTAAAAAGAAAAAAGGTAAATAAATTATACATTGAAACTTATGTAGTATAGATGAGTTTCTAACCCGCGTCGCCACAGCAGCCAAGTGCGCTGAATTCAATGCTAACCCGGTATTATGGGAGAATGGAGCAAGAATTATCAGGATGCGTGCCTTATGACAGGTGAACGTAACGGCAACGCAACAACAATGCATGAGCGAAGGCGTCCTCGATAAACGCTAGCTTTCACCATCAAATAACTTACGAGACTTAAGGACCCGATGAATTTTTTTGTTATCACTGAAAAGAATACAATTTTTACATGCTGCATCACAAAATTTCCCAGCAGAGCTTCCACTCTGAAAACTTGGGCACGATTTCACGGCAAGGCATTGATTTCAGATAGCGTTTCCGTCACTACCAATTGGCCGAATCACGGGCGAGTTTCCCCGGAGAAGCTCTCATTTATTGTATGTTATCGTGGTAAAAAAAAATAAGCGCCTTTTATGAATTTTTGATGTTTTTATTTTCAACCGCTCACATCTCCACACCAGCCACGCCTATTGAGTGCTAACTGAGTACACCTTTCCCACGAAATTTTGTATTTCATCCCTGCATAGATTCCTTGGCCAATCCTTATTGCGTTTACAGTCTATTGGCAGCCACTTCGTTGAACTGAGCTAGAATGTCTTCCACATGCACCACTTTCTTCACTAATCCCCGCCGCTATTTTCTTATCCCTAAGCGTGAGCATAGCATTCTTTGTTCCATAGCCCGTTGGGCCAATCTAAGTTTTCTTTCAAGGTGCTCAGTCAGACCCCAGATTCTGCCGCGTACATCACTACTGGAAGAACGCATTGGTTATATACCAGCTTTTTGAGTAACAGAGGCAGCTTGCTATTCAAGATATCTGAATTCCTACCGAAAGCAGCCCACCTTTTTTTTTTTTTTTTCCCCGCACGGGGCACCTTGAGCAATCTTGGTGACGGTACTGGCGATACCGCGGACCCCGAGCCCCCTAACATAAGCTGGATCCAACCGTGGCAATGTGTTTATAGGTGGAGGGTTAGAAACCACGACCGGTGGCCGTCGGAGCCCAGGTCAAGCTCCGGCGGATGGGCTCCCTGTCTGTTTACCAGGCAGGGAGCTCCGGGACCTCCTCAGCTATCAGGGTAAGGTTGTGGAAGAAAGTACCCCCGTCCCCTGCTTTCCAATGTATCATATGGCATTTTCACACCCCCCCTCCAAACGTGATCGGTCCCTGAAAAGGGGCCGCACCGAAGTATCTTTTCCTCCTTTGTCTTCGATCTCCATTCCAAAGCCCGATACTTTCTCGCGCTTCCTGGTAATGGAATCCCTGGATAAATCAAACCCCATCACTTCCCAGTCTGTCTTTATCATCTCCAAGTTTCTTGAAAGCCTTGTAGGCAAATCGTACAAAGCTAAAAAGATCACAACGGGAGAAGTCCTAATTGAAGTTCAAAACAAACAACAATCCTGTAACCTCTTGAAGCAAACGCGCATGGTCGATGTCGACATCAAGATCACGCCCCATCGCAGTCTTAATAGCTGCCAGGGCGTGCTCTCTGATAGAGATCTAATAAATGAGACTGAAGCAGATCTGCTGGACGGGCTTAGCGATCAGGGCGTAACAGCTGTGCGGCGAATCACGATACGCCGAAACGACCAAATAATACCTACTAAATACATAATCTTGACATTTGACCGCTCAACACTTCCCGAATCGGTCAGCGCAGGTTTCCTGAGATGTCCGGTCCGACCCTACGTGCCGAACCCACGCCGCTGCTACAAGTGTCAGCGGTTTGGACATGGCACTAATACTTGTCGTGGTCGACTAACATGCGCCAAGTGTGCACAACATGATCATGCATCTGACAACTGCGCATCACAAACCCTCATCTGTGCTAACTGCAAGGGACTCCACGGGGCCTACTCTAGAACATGTGAGAAATTCAAACACGAGAAGGAGATCATCAAGGTAAAAGTGACAGAGAATCTTACCTTCCCAGAGGCGCGAAAGAGGTTCGCCTCTTTCCCCCTGAGGAGGTATGCCGACGCAGCTCGCCGGGGGGCGGAGCGGCGTCTAGTTTCGGTGGGGACCCAGTACCGCGAGTCGGACCTGGTCCCGCCCCCGCCCCCCCCCCGGGGTTGCCTCTGGCAGCCCAACCCGCCACCACGCCGCTTGTTGAGGCAGCAGCGGTTGTGGTGGCAACCTCTTCCGTCGGGACCGGTGCCGCTCCCGTCCGTGCCTCCCCATCGTCCAGTGCGTTGGAGTGTGCCATGGACACCACGAGCCCCGCACCGGCTCCTACCGCCACCGCACCGCCCGTGCCACGTGTGGTGCCTCCGACAGCACCGGCGGTGGCGGGTCAAACGAAGGGCCCCCGAAGGGGGGCCAAGTCCGGGGGGCCCGGTTCGACGGGCACACCCAGGACATCGGACGACGAGATGGACGTCGTGCCGTTCTTGCCTGCAACGCAGCGCAAGGAGCGGCCTCCGTCGTCCAAGCCTACAGATAGGCCACCCAAAAAGCCCAATCCAAGAGTCACAGCCCCGAAAGACAACACATAAACATACACACTCCAGTAGCTCTCACACTAAATAATGGGAAGAGAAAATATTGTTCAATGGAACTGCAGAGGCCTTATGAATAATCTTGACGACGTGTATGAGATTCTGCATACCAATCAGCCAAGTGTAATGTGTGTTCAGGAAACACATTTGAATTCTAAACACACAAATTTCTTGAATAGTTACCTGGTATACAGAAAGGACAGGGTTGGCTGCACACACTCTTCTGGGGGTGTGGCCATAATCGCCCGGAAATCTTTAGCATGCCACCCTGTCACTTTGAACACCGTCCTTGAGGCTGTAGCAATACGCCTAATAATATTTAATAGGTTGATAACGGTATGCTCCGTATACATTCCTCCTGATGTTTCACTTTTAAGCTCTGACTTCGAGGCGCTGGTTGACCAGCTGCCCGAACCGTACATCCTGACAGGCGACCTTAATGCTCACAACACTCTTTGGGGCTCTTCTCGTACGGATGCCCGAGGTCGCCTTATAGAAAAATTCCTTACATCTTCAGGAGCATGCCTTTTCAACAATAAACAGCCTACATACCATAACATAGGACACAACACATACTCATGTCTTGACTTGGCGATTGGCTCCGCAGTTCTTTTACCATGTCTTGAGTGGGGTGTGGGCACTGACCCATATGGCAGTGACCACTTCCCCACCTCACTTACATATATAGGTAAAGGCCCAAGCAGTTCATCTTCCCATAATAGGTTCAATGAAGCACGAGCTAACTGGAATACATTTACAGAGACATCCAAACTACACCACACATCCATAGGACACCTACACGTTGAAGAAGCTACCCATCTCCTCACGGCGCACATCCTCGACGCCGCCGAAAGATCCATTCCCCACGCCTCTGGTGCCCCGCGCAACCAGCGGAGGCCGTGGTGGAATGAGGACTGTAGGCGGGCGCGAGAGGCCCAGAACAAGGCGTGGGGTATCCTTCGACGGTACCCCACGTCGGGCAACCTTATTTTGTTCAAACGGGCCAAGGCGTGTGGAAAACGTGTGCGCCGTGAGGCAAAACGAGAGAGTTGGCGCACCTTCCTTACATCTATTAACTCATACACAGACACACACAAAGTCTGGACACGAATACGAAAACTAAAAGGACAACAGACACACAGCCTGCCCTTGGTTAGTACAACAGGGGACACACTGGAAGACCAGGCTAACAGACTTGCACAACACTTTCAACACGTTTCCAGCTCTGCACACTGCACAAACACTTTCCTGAGACATAAAACCGCTTGTGAAAAAAAGTCCTTACGTGATAATAACAGGTGAAATTCTGGTTACAACTCTGAATTTACTCTCTATGAGCTGAAGGCTGCCCTGAGCACATGTAAACCCTCAGCTCCAGGCGCAGACCAGATTACATACACAATGATACAACACCTACACCCAGATACTCTTGAAACACTCCTACACTTATACAACAACATATGGCTTTCGGGGCACATTCCAAAATCTTGGAGGGATGCTATTGTAGTGGCGTTCTTGAAGGAGGGTAAGGACCCGTCTTCTCCCGCCAGTTACCGACCCATCGCCCTCACCAGCTGCCTGTGCAAGCTTCTCGAGAAGATGATTAACAGGAGACTCGTGTACTTCTTAGAATACAATGGTCTTCTCGAGAGCTGCCAGGCCGGCTTCAGGGTGGGGCGATCCACAAACGACCAACTCGTCGCCCTTGAGTCGTATATAAAGGATGCCTTTGTCCACAAACAGTTTTGTGCAACGGTCTTTTTTTATCTTGAGAAAGCCTACGACACCGCTTGGCGATACGGGATACTTAGCGACCTGAAATCATTTGGTGTTTCGGGCAATATGTTTAACACTCTCTATAGCTACCTGGCAGAACGAACGTTTCGTGTAAGAGTTGGTACTGCCCTTTCAAATGTTTTTGTGCAGGAAAATGGTGTGCCTCAAGGTGGCGTTTTGAGTTGTACGTTGTTCATAGTCAAGATGAACTCACTTCGAAAGGCGTTGCCACGAACCATTTCCTGTACAATATATGTAGATGATGTCCAAATATCTTTTAAGTCGTGTAATATGTCAATTTGCGAACGCCAAGTCCAGCTTGGTGTTAATAAGCTAGCTGGCTGGGCTGATCAGAACGGTTTTAAGCTAAACCCAGTTAAGAGCACTTGTGTTGTATTCTCCAAAAGGCGTGGGATGAGGCCAGATCCAGACATCAAACTGAATGGTGTCTCGATACCGGTCAAAAAAGAACACAAGTTCCTAGGTATAGTCCTTGATGAAAAACTTTCCTTTATCCCTCATATCAAACAACTAAAACAAAAATGTATTAAAACACTGAATATTCTAAAGGTCTTGTCGCATCACTCGTACGGTGCTGACAAACAACTTCTGCTGCGAGTGTTTACCAGCCTGGTAGGCTCGAGGTTAGACTATGGGAGTGTTTTGTATGGTTCAGGAAGGGAAACTGCTTTGAAAATGCTCGACCCAGTGCAGCACTTGGGCCTTCGACTTGCGTCTGGTGCTTTCCGGACTAGCCCCGTGCAAAGTCTGTACGTCGAGTGTGACAGATGGTGTCTAGGGTACCAGCGCGAGTATGTGGATTTGCTATATGCTTTTAAAGTTTCATCAATGTCTCACCATCCCATTAGGTCTATAATGAACGATACATCTACATCCCAACTGTTTTTATATCGTCCATCTATTTCTGCGCCTTTCTCGCTCAGGGTGAGGGAGAAAGCCTCTGAACTTTCTGTCTCGTTTTTAGACACTTTTACAACATCTCTCATTGATTCTATAGCCCCATGGCATCTTCGTCACGTATTGTGTGATTTGTCGTTTACGCAATTTAGGAAAAACACGGTGCCCACAACTGCCGTTTTGCAGCATTTCATGTATCTTCAGGCGAAATATGGGGCAACAGAATTTTTTACTGATGCCTCAAAAACATCCATTGCGGTGTCTTGTGCTGCACACGGACCCAATTTCAGTGCTTGTAAAACCATGCATGTGAATTCAAGCATTTTTACAGCGGAGGCATATGGTATACTCCTTGTTTTAAATCACATCAATGAACATCATATCGCAAAATCCATCATTTTCACGGATTCACTAAGCGTCGTGCGTACATTATCATCCCAAAGGTCTTCAAAAAATTACATTGTCATTCTGGTTTTTAAATCTTTGATGTCGGCGTATGCGTCAGGTCTGAGTGTTACCATCTGCTGGGTTCCAGGCCACGCTGGCATCGCGGGCAATGAGTTTGCTGATGAAATGGCCGCTGCTGCTGCACTGAGAAACACTCTAGACATAGCAACAGTACCGTACACTGACATGAAGCCAGTCATCAGACAACACCTACGTAAAACATGGCAAACACACTGGAGTGAACAGTCAGACAACAAGCTACACGTAATAAAGCCACACTTGGGACGGTACACAACTGACTCACACAACAGACACACTGAAGTGACCCTAGCAAGTTTACGGATAGGCCACACACATGCAACACACTCGCACTTGCTCACTGGATCTCCAAGACCCATGTGCAGCAGGTGTGGAGAGGGCCTATCCGTAATCCACGTACTCATCCAATGCAAGGCACTTGACACAACACGACGCAAACACTTCCCACAACTATACAGACAACACGTTCCGTTTCACCCATTGTACTTTCTAGGAGACGAGCCCATGTTTTCCACCAAGCTTGTTTTTAAGTTATTTACCGATGTCAATTTTTTGCATCTCATCTCTTATCCTGCATCATGACATCCTGGCCCTTTACACCAGTCATCTTCATTAGCTTGTTTTAGTTTGTGTATGTTTACTGAAACCCTCTCTACTTTTACTTTCACATCGCTGTCATGAAATCACTTTTGTTTGGCGCTCTTTGCCCTTAGCTGGCCTTGCGGCATTAAAATCCAGATATCATCATCATCAGCCCACCCTTTTGCGTATTCTGGGGTAATTTCCTACTCGTGATTGGTATTGTGACTTTCCCAAGATTGACGTAATCGCTTACAGCTTCTGTGACTTCGTTACCTGCCTCGAAGTCACGTGCCTTAACAGGCTTATTGAACATAACCTTTGATTATTTCGTATTTATTTTTAATCCTACAACCTAACTTTCCGAGAATAATTGGAAAAGGCATGATGTGTAATTTCCGGCTAATTTTACTGAACCAGACAATGCCGTCTGCAAACCATGGAAGGATCAGATATTCTCCATTCAATTGCACCCTGCTTTTCCTCCAATTAGGCTTTATCTTCACAGTGTGGGCTCTCCACCATGCGGGCAAACAGAGGTGCAAAGAATAGGGAACATGAAGTGGAGGCGGGTGGGATGTAAAAGAGGGTTGTTGTGAGCTTGTCTTAGCGTTGTCTTTGGCTCTGTGGTGAGAGAGTTGTGTCCTGATCGGTACACCTTACGAAGAGTCGATAATTGTGGGTGATATCCCGGTATGAGGGATGGTATGTGTGGCTTCCCACGGAGTCTTAAGTGATGGCACTGACTTGGGCTTTTCAGATCACTGTCACCTGATCCTGCAACCTTTCTTACTTTCCCTCTTCGTAGAGCTTTATAAAACTGCTGTCCAAGCTGGGAATAGAATTCACGTGTGTCTACCGTACACATGCATTCATACATCTGTACGGTCACTTGTATCACTCGACTCGTTCCTAGGTATAGCTCTGTCCTTACGTATGCTCACCGTCAGTCGTGTCGTGTTAATAATTGAAAATCAGCTTACCAGCGACATGCCCGTACTGCTGGGAGTCTTCTTTGTTTCTTTATCGACCGTAACGATCTCCCTGTCCTCGCCGCGCACCATTCCAATGCCACCGATTTCAATGAACTATCAGGGGCATCTTGCTGAGGAAAGATGGATTACCCTCACGGAATACCCCTCCCTAGAGCCAGGGGCATTTCAGGAAATAAATTTGCTTAGCAGCTCAACCCCTGAACAGCTCAGCCACCGCGGCTGATTGCTGCATGCAAGTAAAATGTGCCTGTTGAAAAAGATGACGCCCCGTTTCCCTCGTGCTCATCTATATAAGTTCTAATGAAGCAGTTATCGGAACGGGCCTCGGTGGCCCCGATAGTCTCCACCTCAAAAGTGAAGGACTATTTTTATTCCTTTCTTTTATTGTTTAACGACATGAGCATACACTTGTATTCATGATACTTGTATTGGAACCGGGTTTTCTGGTGTCTTTTCCGGCCGAGCTGTTCGGGCATCCCTCCTATGAGCTTGATTGGGAGAGCGGGATTCATGTCTCACACAGAAATTTACTCAGCTGGCTTAAGATGTATTGCTTCATAGCGGCGTTTCTTGACTGTATTTATGGACATCATTACAAACGGTTCGCGAGTCTTGTATTCGAATTTGGCCGTTCCTTCTCTGAAAAGCATTTCTTCCTAGATGCTTTCTTTCTCTTTTAGAGAGTAAACGAGCAGGAGTAAAGACGCCGTATATTATCTTCCGCAAACATCTACACACCCAACACTTTTTTTCATACTAAAGTATCAGGTTGGTACAATTGCCAAGAGCAGTGTCGTGTTTTGTCATTTGCTTCCATGTCGTTATTGCACCCTGCCAAAGTGCCCTTATTTTTCGCCGTCTCGGCAAAGCACATGCACCTCGTAAAAGACGTTCCCGGTATTTTATGGTTACGGCCGGTATCAAGGATGTCGTCACCAAAGAAAACGCACCACCCGGCTCTGCGGCCACCGTTGAGTTCATAACCGTAAAAGTTAAAATGTCATTTTCCAAGTACGACCTTGCGAAGCGGTATAGACCAACGGTCGCAGCTCCCCGCTTCGATTCGTTGTTTCAGCGAACATGCGGTGGGAATGCAGCATAGGATCGTAAGGTACGATGTTTTAGCTGGCGACAAACACTGCGTCTAGAAAGCTTGTTTTGCGTAGGAGCGTCCGCAGACGGGAATAACAACATTGCTATAACCATTCCACCTATCTCATTTTTGCCTCCTCTTCCCACACACTGCATTTATTTTTGTTCCACTCTACGGTCCCTACGGTCCCCATTTTTGTATTGTTGGTACTACCTGACATTCCCATCGAAAATTGCAGCCGTATATTTATGCACACAACCGATTCTATGATTTCGCCTGTCCAACGTACTTTTTTTTTTCTTTAACTGAAATCGAGCGAGCGTCGATAAAAAAATGCTTTGGGGGGTGGAGGGGGGGGCTAAAAAGGGGGTACGCAATAATCGCGAAACATTTTATAGGCGCTCTCTCAGATTCGAGCACCTTTGCCGCTGCCCTCTGGATGAAAATTCGAACATTTTTGTGGCATTTTTGATGTTCCATGTCCATTTTGTTTTAACTGAGGGAAATTCGGTACGCGATCTCTTCTTGCACGCATAGCTTTCAGGGAACGTGCTGGCTGAAATAAAGGTTCTGCGGAACATTAAAACACTCCTGTCGCTGGAAATCCCCCAGCATTGGCGAGTGCGCTCTCTTCTGAGCTCGAAAATGTAGACGCTGCGTTCGTGCAACGAGCTTACGTTTGCCTTTCGTTTCGCTCGAGCACGCAGAATAAATTTTCGGTTCACAGCACACGCAATTTCCGGTTTGGTGTGGTTCGGGCGGACCCCGTCCAGCCAAAAGAACTGTAAGCGATGAAAAACGGCCATTGTGATTCCATTGCGAGTAGTGTCAAAGTCAGGAGTTGGATGGGAGGAGTGAAACAAACAGCCAAAACCGAAATCCACAAAATACGCAAGGTTTACTTCATTTCGTCGATGTAAGTTTCAAGGTAGAAAAAAATGAAGCGCAGTGAATTTTTTGTTATCAAAGACCGAAGGTGCAGAGAGTTCGGGTAACGTCGGAGGGGAAGACATATTAACTTGGTCGAAAGAAGTGCTTATTTCTGTAGAACTCATTGGAGTGCTTCAAACGTTTCGACGCGTGAGAGCCCTCAGGAATGCATTAATCTATGGGGTTAGGGAGCGAATACACTTCTTTTTTTCATCTGTTCTATATCAAAGTGCTTGCTCAACCCCTCATGCAACATGCTTCAGGCATCGCATGTTGTCCTTGAGAGTGATGACAAAGTTATCATAACGTAAGTCTCCTTGCGTGCTTTGAAGGCGAGAGACTACCGATAACATTCTTTATGGCTACATCCTGTTCGCGTAATTCAGTGCTCAGCACTTGAGCTCCCTCTACTGTGGTTTGGGGCGCCGCCGGCTTTGTAACCGAGCGAACGGACGGAATGCCGAGACTGCAAGAAAACGGAAAGGGAAAGCGTGGCAAAAGTGTGACGGAGAGGGCGGCATGTCGATGCGGGCGCGACACGCTGTCCGGCGGTGACGCGCTACGAGATAAGAAGAGAGAACCAAGACGCCACCGTATATTGCCCCGTAGGAATGCGGATGATGAAAGTATGAAGAAAGTGTGATCGGGAGGGCAGTATGCCGAGGCCATGCCACATAAGCCCAGCACGCGCTGCGTGATGAACGTACATTGGTTCTTTCGCATCTTGCTCGTTGCATGGTTCACCTGAACGGCGGACATTTGCGTGGGAGACTCAAACACAATTTACAGCAATATGTTCCGTGGCGGCGACGCGCTGCGAGGTAACAACAGAGTGACGATGCCCGCCGTGCGATCGCTGATCATGCGATCACTTCCTGCGACGCAGCAGCTATGCGCCGTGACCAAAAAGACTGCAGTTCAAGCTACGAAATAAATTCCGCATTAGGGAGTATATAGCAAACGTCAGCCGTTTTGTTTTGCTTGCTTTCATCACTTTTTGACGCAAATTACTCCGACAGACATAGGCTTGCCGCAGAAAACGCAGCTGTTCCTCACAATCAGAGCTCTCCTCCGCTCGCACCTGTTCTAGTCACGCGCCGTCACGCGCACCTGTCTCGTGGCCCGCACCAGCTTAATTCTCGTTAAATTCTGGCGAGCTGTCTGGTTTGAACAGTGTTGACGCTCTCCCCTCATGCTCTGGTGACTCGTGTACAAATCCCACAAGAACGCAGATGTGTTCTCAGTTATTTGTTTTTTTTTTTATTTAAAGCGGCGGCCGTTTTCTGCAATTCCTGTTGACAGGGGGTGAGGAAGGGCATTTGTTGCGTTTGATGAGACCTCTATAAAGCTTCCGCAGGGAGAAGGGTACTCAGCTCGAGAGAAGCGGGAGAATGATGGGCTTCTACGGCATTCATCTACGGTTTCTGTGGAACACATGGCCGCACTCAGCGCGATTGCTGTTTTTTAAAGTAAAAAGTAGTGTTTATTCGTAGCTAACGTACAGTGCGTTTATTTGTACTGTACCCATATCCAAAGGCAAGTGTCGGGTCCATTGTAACAGTTACATAGAGCTCAAAGGGGGGTGGGGGGGGAATGGAAACGCTAATTTCTCGCGTCAATAATAAAGTTCCAAGAATGGGTCGGGTTCGCCTTCGCGTGCTGTAGCCTTTGTTTTCTTGCGTAAGCGACAGACAACAGGATGCCCCCGAAGGTGTGGGGGACGTCATCTCAATACCGTAACAACGGTCGATTCACGTGTGGTTCAGGAAACGAAACAGAGTAACTGGCTCAAATAAATGGAACAAACTTGTACTAAACGGTTCACCTACACCATCCCCCATTGTTCGTGAAAACTGAGTAAACGCAGGCGGTTTGAAAACAAATAGACGTGGGTAACGGCGCCCATTTCCTACGTCGTTGGCGGTAGCCGCCCGCTTCCGGGGTAGCGACCAAGCCCGTCGATACCCACACAACGTTACAGCGCCAAACGCTTACTTAGGTGCACGCTGGCAGTAAAACAATGACAGTGCTTATTTTGCTAGTGCCCGAAAAGTTACGGTAATCACAGTAACGGCCGTGCGCTTTTGTCTTCTTTGCGCCCTAGTTTGCCCATAGGTGGCACCACTGGCTTTTCGTTCGTCCACAGAGCTCCCTTCATAAACAAGTATTAACGAGAATTACTTGTTCACTGGGACCTGCGGAGACAAGCTCAAGACTGGGTCTCTGTGAAATGTTATTAAGGGGAAAGCGTTAGACGTTGCATCAAGTGCAAAAAGTTACCGTCCTCTTTCTCGTGATTTTCGGCGTCAACACGAATGGCACCAAAATGGCCAATGCCGTAAGGAGAAAATAGATAAAAGTGTAAGT
This sequence comes from Haemaphysalis longicornis, assembly GCF_048455015.1. NCBI lineage: Eukaryota > Metazoa > Arthropoda > Arachnida > Ixodida > Ixodidae > Haemaphysalis > Haemaphysalis longicornis. The sequence continues at coordinate 75,719,343 of NW_027526225.1, read as the reverse complement.
TCGGGGGGGACTTGAACTGGAGGCTCCGCAGCAAGTGCGTTAACATTGCGGCAAATCGCAATATTGTTAGAGTGGAACAACAATTATGCGGATGTGTTCCGCGCGACGGGCGCACACTAAACTTTTACACCCTTTTAGCCAAAAAGAGTGTAGCATAAGGGTGTTGGGAGGCCTTTACACCCTTTTTCTTGAATCTCAACACCCTTTTCCAAGCTCTACACCCTATTTGTGTGAAAAAATGGCGTTGATCAACTTCAATACGCTTGGTTTTTCTTAGGATGTTGAAAGGGTGTGGAAAAGGTGTTGAGATGTTTATTGAATTCGCTGTTTCCAGCGACGCTAGTGACGCCGCGCGGAATTTGTCTGAAGCTGGGAGACGGTGATCGGCGGACCGGTCGCTCCGGAGGAGGCGGCCGGCGGCATCCGTGCGGCCTTGCAGACGCGAAAAGAAAACAGTAATCGCAACGACAGTAATCTACAATGCCGTGTAAATAATCGGAAAATATAGGCTGAACGAGCATACATGTTATCTCAACCTTCTTGAAGCTATAGAAGCTGTGGGTAAATGAAAGTGTTTTGGGCCTGATCGGGGTCTGCTGTGGAGAAAAACGAGTCTTCCGACCCACCCGTGTGTACTTGCCGCTTAAATTATTCTTTGCTGAAACTGCTGCCACACTTAATACTTCTTTGCTGCGAGGTAGCCGATTTTGTAGGGTTTTTGTATAACCTTGTAATCGTCTTTCTCGGTTACATTCGCTGCCGCATAATTTGTCAACTGATCTTCGCTTATGTGCTGTTAAATTGGCTCAATTCCACTGATTTCAAACATATAAGCAAACATACAAGCAACAGACATATAACATATGTAAAACTATAAGAAGCAGGAGCTGTCCAATCAGCTAGCTTTTATTTTCAATAAGGAAACAAATGAGAACTTTTTGCACGCGAAGGCGAGAAGCAAATGTGGGGATGGGTTTATTGATTGATGAGAGAATATATAAACAGTTATGTTCTAGCCATAACAATATTATAACTTTGGGTGTGTTAGTTTAAATGCGAGCTCTTGAATGCATTTGGTAGTCCCAGCTCTTGTTTTGGTAATAAGAATAGACGCACCTAAAAATCTTACCGGAAGTCAAATCAACATAACGTAATTTCAGACAGGAGATTTCTCTTAAATTACCACAATCCAAACGCGCACCTGTCAAGTACTGCCTGTATTTTCATGTACGCTTCAATATAGCACGTAGGCTTACAATTTTGTTTCATATATAATGCTTGCTTGATTGATTGATTGTATACGGTTTAACGCACCGACGCAACGCAGGCGACGAGGTGCGCCGTAGTGGAGGGCTCCGGATCAATTTTGGGGATTTTTAACGTGCATCGAAATCTCGTACACATGGGCGTTTTTGGTTTTCGCCTCCATCAGAAAAGCGACCACCGCTGCCGGGAATCGAGCGCGCGTCCTCGTGCTCAGCCGCCAAACGCCTTAGCCACGGAGCCACCGCGGCGGGTTCATATATAATGCTAACACGTTCGTTTGTACACCACTTGATACGATGTAACGGGAGCCTCGTCTTGGCGGTTTTACTGCCCAAAGTCATAACTGTTTTATACTACACCTAAGCAAAACACCGCAATACGCTCCTATCACCCACGCATGGTCCGCATGAGCTTTTGCTTAGTATGTACACGGGGAAAAATGAGCACGCCTAAAGTAAAGCGTACACTGAGTGACGCACACTGCAATAATGCCCCAAAACTTAGCGTTGCACGTTGTGTAGCAGTTTGTTAGCCCAATGAGGCGAGATTGTTTTCGAACAACTGCCGTCCGGAGCCATGCAGAGCGGATTGCCTCGCACGCAGCGCTTTTTACACCGCAGCAGGCACCCTCAAACGAATCGAATGTTGTCTCGCAGTTAGCAACGTATACCGGTGTTTATTTTTGGAGAAAGTAGTTGTTTCAAGCGGAACTAGGGGCTCTCAGGCCGCTACTGATGCTGGCACCACGCATGTTGCTACGGGGGCCCGATCACCGTCTCGTCCGCCATTGCCGTTTTCCGCAGCGCCACCTGTAGGGGCTGGAAAGAGCGGATAAGACCATGCTTGGATGCATAATAGCACTGTAAAGAAGAAGACATCCCCTCATATACTTCTCTTCTCGAAAGAAATTTTCAAACGCAAAAAAAAATAATAATTGCTCATATGCAATGATCGCTCCTTTCCATATGCGGTGCACGTCATGCCCGAAGTTTAGCTTCAGCACGTGAAACACCAATTTGAACCTTCAAAATAAAAAGCCTATAGTTGTGTGGCGAACAGGGCGTTTACCGACTGCAACACGCTTATCTTTGGGTAGGTTGTTGAAACGGTGTGAAATAGGTGTTCAGTTGAAAAAAAGAACAGCAGAGCTGGGGTCGACCTAGTCTCTTCTGGTGTTGCTAAGTTTTGTTATCTTTCCCCCGCACGGGGCACCTTGAGTAATCTTGGTGACGGTACTGGCGATACCGCGGACCCCGAGCCCCCAAACATAAGCTGGATCCAACCGTGGCGATGTGTTTATAGGTGGAGGGTTAGAAACCACGAACGGTGGCCGTCGGAGCCCAGGTCAAGCTCCGGCGGATGGGCTCCCTGTCTGTTTACCAGGCAGGGAGCTCCGGGACCTTTTTGGCTACCAGGGTAAGGTCAAAGAAGAAAGTACCCCCGTCTCCCTGATTTTATACTATGATATATGGCTTCCAAATTTTCCAAATCCAAAGATCGGCCCCCTAAAAGGGGCCGCACCGAAGTATCCTTTCCTCCGTTGCCAACGACGAGTTTCCGAAAGCCGGACAACTATGCTAGGTTTTTGGTAATCGAATCTGTTGATGCATCGAACCCCCTAGCCACAAAGTCTGTCTTCCTGATCTCCAAATTTCTTGAGGGCATTGTTGGTCAGTCCTACAAAGCCAAAAAACTCAGAACAGGAGAAGTTCTTGTAGAAGTGAATAACAAGCAACAAGCTACAAATCTCTTGACTCAAACTCGCATCGCAGGTCTCGACATCAGGGTCACACCCCACCGCAGCCTTAATAGCTCCCAGGGTGTGATCTCTGAGTCAGATCTAATGAATGAAACTGACACCGATCTGTTGGAAGGCCTTAAGGACCAAGGTGTGACAGCAGTGAGGCGTATCATGATTCGTAGAGATAACAAGGAAATCCTAACAAAACATGTAATATTGACTTTTGACCATTCCACAGTTCCTGAATCAGTAAATGCAGGTTTCATTCATTGCCCCGTCAGGCCATACATACCCAACCCCCGCCGGTGTTTTAAATGCCAGCGGTTTGGGCATGGCACTACCGCCTGCCGTGGTCGACTAACATGCGCCAAGTGCGCACAACACGATCACCCATCAGACAACTGCCCATCGCAAACCCTCATGTGTGCTAACTGCCAGGGGCCCCACGGGGCCTACTCTAGAACATGCGAGAAATTCAAACAGGAGAAGGAGATCATCAAGGTGAAAGTCACTGAGAACCTTACCTCCCCAGAGGCGCGAAAGAGATTCGCCTCTTTCCCCCTGGGGAGGTACGCCGACGCAGCTCGCCGGGGGGCGGAGCGGCGTCTCGTTTCCACAGGGACCCCGTTCAGCGAGTCTGACCTGGTCCCTGCCCCGCCCCCCCCTGGGTTGCCTCTGGCAGCCCAACCCGCCACCACGCCGCTTGCTGAGGCAGCAGCGGTTGTGGTGCAAACGTCTTCCGTCGGGACCGGTGCCGCTCCCGCCTCTGTCTCCCCGTCCTCCAGTGCGTTGGAGGGTACCGAGGTGATGGACACCACGGGCCCCGCACCGGTTCCCACCGCACCGCCCGTGCCACCTCTGGCGCCCCGGACGCCCTCGGCGGTGGCGGCTCAAACGAAGGGCTCCCGAGGGGGGGCCAAGTCCGGGGGGCCCGGTCCGTCGGGCACCCCTCGGACATCCGACGACGACATGGATGTCGGGCCGTTCCTGCTTGCAACGCAGCGCAAGGAACGCGTCCCGACGCCAAAGCCTCCCGACAAGCCAAAAAAGGCGAGAGTCACAGCCCCGAAAGACGACACATAAACAAACACACACACTCCAGTAGCTCTCACACTAAATAATGGGAAGAGAAAACATAATTCAATGGAACTGTAGAGGCCTTCTTAAAAATCTTGACGATGTGTATGAAATACTGCATGCTAATCAGCCAAGTGTAATGTGTGTTCAGGAAACACATTTGAATTCCAAGCACACAAATTTCTTGAATAGTTACATGGTCTTCAGAAAGGACAGGGATGGCTGCACACACTCTTCTGGCGGTGTGGCCATAATCGTCCGGAAATCCTTAGCATGCCACCCTGTCACTTTAAACACTATCCTTGAGGCTGTAGCAATACGCTTAATAATATTTGATAGGTTGATAACGGTATGCTCCATATACATTCCTCCTGATGTTACACTTTCGAGCTCTGACATCGAGGCGCTGGTTGACCAGCTGCCCGAACCATACATCCTGACAGGCGACCTTAAGGCTCACAATTCTCTTTGGGGCTCTTCTCGTACGGATGCCCGGGGTCGCCTGATAGAGAGGTTTCTCACATCCTTTGGAGCATGCCTTTTCAACAATAAACAGCCTACATATCATAACATAGGACACAACACATACTCATGTCTTGACTTGGCTATTGGCTCCGCAGTTCTCTTTCCTCTTCTCGAGTGGGGTGTGGGAACTGATCCATATGGCAGTGACCACTTCCCCACCTCACTTACATACATAGGTAAAGGCCCATGCAGTCCATCTTCCCATAATAGGTTCAATAAAACACGAGCTCACTGGAATACATTTACAGAGACATCCAAACTACACCACACATCCATAGGACACCTACACGTTGAAGAATCTACCCAACTCCTCACGGCGCACATCCTCGACGCCGCCGAAAAGTCTATTCCCCACGCCTCTGGTGCCCCGCGCAACCAGAGGAGGCCGTGGTGGAATGAGGACTGTAGGCGGGCGCGAGAGGCCCAGAACAAGGCGTGGGGTATCCTTCGTCGGTACCCCACGTCGGGAAACCTCCTCTTGTTCAAACGGGCCAAGGCGTTGGGAAAACGTGTGCGCCGTGAGGCAAAACGAGAGAGTTGGCGTACATTCATAACATCAATAAACTCCTACACAGACACAAGGAAAGTATGGATACGAATGCGCAAACTCAAGGGACAACAAACACACAGCCTGCCTCTGGTCAGCACTACAGGGGACAAACTCGAAGACCAGGCTGACACACTCGCACAACACTTCCAACACGTGTCCAGTTCAGCACACTACACAAACACTTTCCTGAAACATAAAGCCTGTTGTGAAAAGAAGTCCCTACGCGACAACAACAAATCACAGACTTCTTACAATTCCCTGTTTTCACTACATGAACTGAGGGCTGCTCTGAGCACGTGTAAACCCTCAGCTCCAGGCCCAGACAACATTACATACACAATGATACAACACCTACACGCAGACACACTTGAAGCACTTCTACATCTATATAATAAAATATGGCTTTCGGGGCACATTCCACACTCTTGGAGGGAGGCCATTGTAGTGGCTTTCTTGAAGGAGGGAAAGGACCCGTCGTCCCCCTCAAGTTATCGTCCAATAGCCCTGACGAGCTGCCTGTGCAAGCTCTTCGAGAAGATGATCAATCGCAGGCTCGTGTACTTCCTTGAGTACAATGGTCTTCTCGAGAGCTGCCAGGCAGGCTTTAGGGTGGGGCGATCGACCAACGATCAACTGGTTCAACTTGATTCATACATCAAGGATGCCTTCGTGCATAAGCAGTATTGCGTAACTGTCTTTTTCGATCTCGAGAAGGCCTACGACACCGCTTGGCGTTATGGGATCCTAAGTGACCTCAGGTCATTCGGTCTTTCGTGTAATATGTTGAACACCCTTGTAAGTTATTTGTCGGAGAGAACGTTCAGAGTAAGAGTTGGTTGTGCACTCTCAAAGATTCACGTCCAAGAAAACGGCGTGCCGCAAGGTGGCCCACGTGTTGAGTTGCACTCTCTTCATAGTAAAAATGAACTCTCTTGGTAAGGCACTGCCACCAACAATCTCTTATTCCATGTATGTAGGCGACGTGCAAATATCTTTTAAATCATGTAATATGTCAATATGCGAACGTCAAGTCCAGCTCGGTGTCAAGAAGCTTGCCGGCTGGGCAGACAGGAATGGGTTTAAATTGAATCCTGCAAAAAGCTCCTGCGTTGTGTTCTCCAGGAAGCGCGGGGTCCATCCGGACCCAGACATTACCCTCAATGGCGTGTCGCTTCCTGTGAACAAGGAGCACAAGTTCTTAGGTGTTGTGTTTGACCAGAAACTCACATTCATTCCACACATCAAGGAACTTAAACATAAATGTCTGAAAACAATGAATATACTTAAGGTTCTCTCCCATCAATCATATGGATCCAACAAAGAACTACTACTACGGCTTTATACTGCTTTGGTTGGGTCTCGTTTAGACTATGGCAGTGTGGTATATGGGTCGGCAACTAAAACAGCGTTGCGAATGCTTGACCCAGTGCTACACTTGGGGCTACGGCTTGCGTCGGGTGCTTTTCGTACTAGCCCTGTTGAGAGTCTGTATGCCGAGTGTAATAAGTGGAGCCTTGAGAACCAACGGACGTACATGGACTTACTTTATGCTTTTAAAATTTCATCGCTGAATAACCATCCTTTTTATCCTGTCTTTAACGACACATCCACATCTGTGCTTTTTGTAAATCGCCCATCCGTTCCTCTGCCCTTTTCACTTCGAGTGAGAGAGCGAGCCTCGGATCTGAGCGCTTCGTTTTTAGACGTGTGCAGATCATCCTTTTCAGACATTTTACCTCCTTGGAAAGTTCGTCCTGTTTCCTCCGACCTTTCTTTTATGAAACTTGACAAAAATCGGGTACCGCGAGCTGCTATACTGCAGCACTTTCTGTCTCTGCAGTTTAAATACCAACTTGCAGAATTTTACAGTGACGCGTCTAAAACCTCCACTATGGTCTCCTGCGCTGCTCATGGTCCGAATTTCAGTGCAGCCAGAACCATGAGCGTCCACACAACAATTTTCTCAGCAGAAGCATATGGAATTTTATTGATTGTACGACACATACTTGAAAATCAAATTCCAAAGTCTATCATCTACACAGATTCCTTGAGTGTTGTTCGCGCACTGTCATCGCATACACCCCCCAAAAACCACATAGTTAATCTTGTATTTAAATCTATCATGTCTGTGTATGCGCAGAAGCATCAGCTGCTCCTCTGCTGGGTCCCAGGACACGCTGGGATCGCTGGAAACAAGTTGGCAGACGAGAGGGCAGCTGCTGCTGCACTCGGGAACACTGTAGACATAACAACCGTACCATATACAGACCTCAAGCCACACATAAGACAACACTTGCGTAGAACATGGCAAACACACTGGAGTGAACAGAGAGATAACAAGTTACACGCTATAAAACCACGCTTGGGACCATACACCACTGACACACGCAACAGACACACAGAAGTCGCCTTGGGTAGGCTGCGGATAGGGCACACCCATGCAACTCACTCGTATCTGCTGACGGGATCTTCTAGACCCCAGTGCAGCAGGTGCGGAGAGGCCCTATCCGTAGTGCACATACTAATCACATGCAAGGCACTTCACACAACACGACACAAACACTTCAGAGAACTCTACAGACAACATATTCCCCTACATCCATCGTTTTTCCTAGGTGATGATGCCATTGTTTCCGTGAAACGTGTGTTTGAGTATTTGTCCGACGTCAAGTTTTTAAACCTCATTTCCTATCACGCATCATGAAATCTGGCCCTATACACCAGCCATGCTCATTGTAGTTTTGTGACTTTACTTTTGTTTTTGCTGATTCTACTTAGTGTTTAAGGTTTCACCCCTATCATCGACTATTGTTTTGGCGCTCTTTGCCCCAGTTGGCCTTGCGCCATAAACATCCAACGATCATCAAGTTTTGTTATCTTTGCTAAGATTTGCAATGTTCTTGTTAAGCTAGGATGACCGCTGATGGGTGGAGCCAAGTTTAACCGGATTTTACAAAGCTGTTCCAGTGTGTGTGTCCCCCCCACCCCTACCAGGGGATCCAAGGGGGAAACAAGCTAGGTCGGCCCCCAGCTATGCTGTTTCTCCACCCTTGCACCACTTTGAAAGCTGCGCCATTTTTTGCCTTTTAGAAACCAGAGAAGACCAGTACCTTTTTAAACGGCATAGTAAGAGGTGCGCATACGCATACTCCCCTTGTGCTCACACTATAACAAGGTCAAAAGCCGACTTCACTGTTATAATACCCTACCTGTGGTGGTGTACTCTTTACAGGTGCCGCAATTCTTTTTCTTTGTTTTTTTTGCTAACTCTACCAAAACTAGCTCAAGCTAAAAAGATTCACTGATAATAAATTATGCCAATTCATATTGCTTTAAACATGGTGAGGTACAAACACCCCCCGCTTGTAGAAAATGGTCAGTCCACCCGTGTAAACAGGTACAAAATGCCTCCGAAGTTGGAGGTCTCTTCACGTTTTTTCTTAGTTGGCGGTATTTTCTTACACCCTTTTTCATACACCATTTTTCTTCACGCCCTTTTTCTTAGTCTCGAACACCCGGTTTGTATCTTTACACCCTGTTGGAAAAAAGGGTGTTGAAATAATGAACACCCTTTCGGAAGGGTGTTGAGGTGGCGGAAAGATTTGTTTGGCATTTATTAACATTCTATGGGTCATGGAACACAAAAACTAACTTATGAAAAAAAGTCTTTGCAAATCCGCGTGTTGATTTGTATACTTTCGTAGTAAAATCCATACTTCCAGAATTAGCGCTAAAATATTTGTTTTTTGCGATAAACCCACCGACTCGATCGGGGGGCTTTCCTACGCTAAATATAAAAGCAAGAACAGCACATGTATGACTAAGTAAGTATGCACTCCCTGTACCGCTTGCACCCTATTGGTTTTCTTGCTCAATTCATTTGTGTTCCAACTGTAACCTGTGCGTAGTGATTGTTCGTGTTGAATGTTGCGCGCTCCGCCGATTCACATTGCCACTGCGCATGCTATCACCTTAAAAAAAGGGGTGTGAAACTCAACATCCTTTTTTTAGGTCGTTGAGCCTCCTCAACACCCTTTTTTTAAGGGTGCTGAGCTCAATACCCTTTTTTTATCCGTACACCCTTTTTTGCTAAAACACCTTCGCAGCATCGCACGCGGGTTAAGCTCAGACTGTAGAGACTCCGCCGAGTGAATTGTGACCAGTCTGCTTCTTGGAATAATTTGCGTGAAAGGACGATAAAGCGAAAGCGAAGAATGAAGCACAATCTCGGAGTTGAAGTAAAGAAGTCGATGATAATCGCTACGCTTTTCCCCCCCAAAGCACGTAAGCAGACACGTTCTCGAGGGCATCCATGACATGGCCTAGAAGCCCATTTACGTCTGCATTCATCTTCTCCAACCTCCCCCGTGCCTCCGGAACTACGACTTGTCGTCCCCTAGGGCTGCTGTAATTTTACACCTCTGATCGTAATATCAGTTTTGTGTGCTTCCTGAAAACCATCGACTTCAAAGCCTCGAACCACCTGTGACTACTTTCCATGCAGATTACTTTGCAAACATCAGGGGTTAGGTTAGGGTCTAACTATAGCCACTTTCCATCGGGAAGGCAGCTCCCTCGCAAAGAGTGTACACAAGAGTCGTTCGTCTTTGCAAAGACACAACAATTCGCAGCAAGCAAAAAAAACTTGCGCAATCTAAAATCAGGGTAAGAACATGCAAGACGTTGCAACCACAAGCATCAGTTAAGAAATCCTGTCCTCACAAGGTAAATCTGTATGATACCAAGACATGCTTAGCGCTACAGCCAGCATACATTGGCAGCTCGTGGATGACGGCTACATCGGGGAAATGGATTAACATCGCAACTTTCAAACGGAAACATGGAGATCAGTTATTAATACCTGTTTTATTTTGAAAACCTACCCTGGCGTTTGTTTTAAACCAAAACTGCTCACCGCATTACCCCATGCTTTGTATTGTTTACAGAAAAAAAGAAACGCTTGTCTACAGTGTCGTACGACGTCACTATACACACTGAACTCAAGTTAAGTCCGGTAGCGTTATCTTGCGCAAGACCACCTGTGGTACCACTTCGCACTCCCCGACGTTTTCAGACTGGCTAATCTGAAAGCAACGGACTTTTTTTTTAACGTCACCTAACCTGATGTAAGCTGTCGGGGCAAACCTAGTGTAACCTTGTCTAATGTAACCTCCCTGACCAAAAATTATGTAACTGAACCAAATATCACTTGAACAAGCAAAACTGGTCTTTTAAAATGTTTACAAAGAAAGTACTACTACAGATGAAGAAAATAATTATCGAAACCACAAAAATAAACAAAATAAAGCCCCAAAAGCACTGGGAGGACTCGTAACTGTACCTTTTGGGTCAGTAAGCCAAGACGTAACCGCTAGACCATTAGTCATAATGCCAGACATGCCACACCGCGCCATCACAACCTTAAAAGCGGAGATGCCGTTGGACGGCATTCTAGGAATGGCTGCAGCGCTGAACCAAAGCGCTGTCTGTCGACGCTTTAAACACCGGGAAAAAGAGATCATTCCATGTCAGTTTATTTGACTTTCAACGTCCACAGTCGTGCACAAAGTCAAGTTCTCGCGAAATGAAGCTAGCTCACGCCATTTACGGAGACTGCACAGTGTTGCGCTCCGTTGCTGACCAAAAATGTGGTACCACGATCATCTGTCGCTCTGTTGCCGAGGGAATGACAAGTAGTGGTGGATTACGATGCCTGCTTGGTGGTTTGAAGTGCTAGAGACAAGTTTTTCTTCACCGCCACCTGATTTCGTACCATCGGAAAGTGTAGCGCGAACATTCGAAATGCTTTCATTGGCTCTTTGGAACCGTGGTACGCTTTGCGTAGAAAAACTACTCATCTTATAGATAATAGTCAAGCAAACTACATCACGCTTTATCGCTAAAGATTGTGCCCAAACTTAAGAAATTTTAATAAACTTCGTGCGTTAAATATTGCATTACTGTCTGGGAACAACGGTGGACTATTGCGCGGTGGTTATAAGGTTATCATCGACGTTCTGTAGACGTTTTCACGCAGTGCAGCGACTAGGTTAGGGTTTAGTTAGTAGTGCTATCTACTTGCCACATGATAGACACTTGGGTAGCTCAAAAACGGAAAAACAATCGAGCATACTCGACGAGCACACTTCAAGCGATTTCGTGGAGTATGGTTTGGATTTGCTGACCAACCTCTCCAGGGGTCTCTTTTTTTGTTTATGCCTTATTGCTCAATCGCGTCCGTTATCATTGCAGTGAATCTGTTATCTTCCTCGCTGTGGAGTTTTCGGCGTAGATTCCCCGCAGGTTAAGGTTGGCTTACCGGACTGGGCTTAAGAGAATCAACGCGTATCGTCGCTTTTATGACCGGCTATGCAAACCAGTGAGATTAATCCGGGTGATCGGTTTCCAGAGCCTATCCGAACTTTTATGAACCGCACCAACACAGTCGTCAACAACTGTGTAGCTATCTTGGCGACAACTTCCGCGGCATAGGAGGCGAAGCTAATCCATGGACTAGGAACCATGAAAAAGATATATAGCGGTCGTTTGAGTTCCCGCTTTGGCTTGGCCCTATATCTTGGCAGTCAATGGGGCTTTGCAAGAAAGAGATGACAATAGAAGGAACCTTTAGGTTCCTTCCTATAGAGGGTGCTCAGAATACTAGAAATCCTACGTCAATCTACGACAACGACAGGGGGAAATGCCAAGTAGCTGGAACAGCCTAGGAGCGATTGGCGGCAATATTCTCCGGCAATGTTTCCCAGCAAGCTTTAATGCGGGAAAAACTTTTGAAACGCAGTCACGTACAGACGGTGGGCTCGTCTGTTGCACAGGCAGTTGGCGAATGCTCAGTTTAGAAAAATCGTTACGGAACTGAGAAAAGGAATTGCTGTCAAGCTTATCCAGTGTCCACCTCCCTTTTTCCACCAAGATCTTCCTCTACACGTCGTAAGGCCTCATTAGGCGAGTAAGCTCCCTGACGAGTGGTGTGTCTCAAGAAAACTTCTTGCACTAAGAATCCCAGATGGGAAAGTCTTAGGTTTCGTTTTCGTATTTCTTTTTGCCAAATGTGGACTCTGCAAAAATTACGCGAATGGTTATGACGTGACGTCAACTAGACGTTTCTTTCCATCAGAAACTGTCGTGTTTCAGCAAAGCTTCAAGAGTATACGCGGTTGCCTTTACAACCTGCAGATGGTCATCAGCAAAGAAGGTTTCGAGAGGCGAAAGGAAGTTCTAGAAGTTTCGTACATAGTTTCGACGAAGTTTCGAAGGGTAAAAATAGACAAAAACGAGACCCTTGACAAGACCTAGGGAACTTAGAACGTGTTAGAAGTCACATAGGAGGCACCTCGGGTAAGGGTCTGATGCCGACCGTGAGTTCAGCTCAGATCACGTTCGCCTTCGAGAGTGGTGTCATCGCAATGTGCACGTCATGTTCTGCGTCGTAAGCGTTGCAAACGTCGGGAACAACCTCGTAACGCTAGATACAAAGGAGTACGTGTGGGGGGGGGGGGTGGAAGGAAGAAAGGAGAGAAGTAAGACGAAATGAATAACACCCAAACAACTGCATTCACCTTTTTTCTCTGTGTCCATCTTTGAAAATATGGAGAGCAGGACAGAAGATGGTCTCATCCAGAGGAAAATTGACCCCACCACGACCGCTGTTGCAGACAGGCACCGTCTTTGATGCTAGTCACGTTCGGTTGTGTCAGCCTGATTCATGGCGACCTGTGTTAGCCAAAGCGTAGGGGAGTGGGCGTTCGGTTGATTTCAGTTCGCGGGTTGGTATGTATAGCTCGGTCATTACTTTGCCACCACGATATCACGAACATTGTTTTTTCGGAATGGTATTGTTTCCTCGTCTGCTTCAAAATGACACTTTCTTGCTATTTCTATTTTCTTAAAGATCCATGTGTAAATTTGTGACGTTATACTTTTAAATTGTGCTTAAAACCTTTGATAAATGTGGGAGTTAATAAAGTAACCTGATGAGCCATAAAGGCATAAATAAGGGTATTGTGTGCTGTCCTGTGCTGTGCTGTGCTGCGCCTTGCGTTTGCGTTACGTGTGCAAGCGATTGTGGGAGATAGAGGTAGCATGTTAACCTACAAAGCAAGTTATGTCGAAATTGCTACGGTAAACCTAGCGTCTAGGCATGGAAGACCTTATCAGTGTGGCCAGAAATCCGGACCAGTGAAACTGGGTGGCGAGGGGCAGCACCTGTGTTGGCCGTATGTGTTACTTTTGGGGTCCATATAGGTGCAGTGCGCAAACTTGCTTTGTGTAACTTGCGGATTTATGAATACGCCAACTAGTGCAGTCGGAGTAATGGGTTTACGGAATCATGATGCACGTAATGTGCTGTGGCGTGTCCCCGAGCTTTACCACGTGTGGGTGTGTGACCTTGTAAAAATCGGTGTCCTTTGATTGTAGGTGAAGTGACAAAGGCTGTTCAACATTATCTTGTTGAACATTCCTCTACATCGTCCAGCAAATACACGGGAACGCACTCACATTCTAGATGATGATGATGATGGTTGGATGTTCATGGCGCAAGGTTAACTGGGGCAAAGAGCGCCAAAACAATAGTCATATATGAGGGGTGAAACCTTAAACACTACGAAAAGTCGGCAAAAACAAAAGTAAAATCACAAAACGACAATGAGCATGGCTGGTGTATAGGGCCAGGGAGTGATCACGCGTGGTATGAAATGAGGTCTAAAAATTGAACTTCTTTTAAATATTTAAAGACGCACTTGATAGAAAACATAGCATCGTCAGAAAGGAAAAACGCTGGGTGTAGTGGGACGTGTAGTCTGTATAGCTGTGGGAAGTGTTTGCGTCGTGTTGTGTGAAGTGCTTTGCATTCAATGAGTAGGTGAACTACAGATAGGCCTCTCCACACCTGCCACACTGGGGTCTTGAAGACCCCGTGAGGAGATACGAGTGTGTGACATGTGTGTGCCCTATCCGTAGCCTAGCAAGGGCAACTTCTGTGTATCTGTTGCGTGTGTCAGTTGTGTATGGTCCCAAGCGTGGTTTTATAACGTGTAACTTGTTATCTGTTTGTTCACTCCAGTGTGTTTGCCATCTGTTGCGAAGTTGGTGTCTGATGTGTGGCTTCATGTCTGTGTATGGCACTGTTGCTATGTCCATTGTATTCAAGAGTGTAGCTGCAGTGGCCATTCTTCGATCTGCGGTTTCGTTCCCGGCAATTCCAGAGTGCCCTGGAACCCAACAGAAAGTTATTTGAAGGTTTGATGCATATGCAGACATGATAGCCTTAAAAACATGATTGATAACAAAGTTTTTAGAATGTTTTTCTGATGCAAGTGCTTGTACAACGCTTAGAGAGTCCGTGTACACGATGGATTGTAGGATGTGATGTCGGACTATGTGATTTATTACCATTAAAATACCGTATGCTTCCGTTGTGAATATGCTGCTACAAAGGTTCATTGTTTTACTGACGTTAAAGTTTGGCCCATGCGCAGCACAAGCTACAGCAATTGCAGTCTTGGACGTATCGCTGTAAAACTCTTCACAGCGGTACCTATGCTGCACAAACAAGAAATGCTGCAGAATCGCAATCCTTGGTGACCTCTTCTTGCTAAACTGCATAAAAGACAGGTCACATGACACAGGGCGGAGATGCCATGGTGGAATTGAATCAATGATGGGCGTCTTGTGAATGCCTGAAAACGAGACTTCTAGCTCAGAGGCTTCTTCTTGCACTCTTAGAGGAAACGGCATGGAGATTGATGGACGATTTAAAAAGAGTTGCTTTGAGGATGCATCATTAGTGGTCGGAGTAAAAGGATGATTAGTCATACACATGATTTTTGAGGCATATAAAACGTCCATGTACACCCTCTGGTGATCTAGGGACCATTTATTGCATTCTACATAGAGACTTTGGACAGGGCTAGTACGAAAAGCACCGCATGCGAGGCGTAGCCCTAAATGCAGCACCGGGTTCAGCATTTTTAGTGCCGTTTTTGATTGCGCACCCATAAACACTGCCGTAGTCCAAGCGGGATCCCACTAGGGCGCTATAAACCCGGAGAAGGAGTTGCCTGTCTGCACCATACGACTGGTGGGAGAGAACTTTGAGAATATTCATAGTTTTTAGGCATTTTTGCTTTAGATGTTTCAAGTGTGGAACAAATGTTAGCTTGTTATCGAATATTATGCCCAAAAACGTGTGCTCCTTTTTAACAGGAATTGAAACGCCATTCAGAGGAATATCTGGGTCCAGATGGATCCCGCGCTTTTTGGAGAACACAACACAAGAACTTTTTCCTGGATTGAGTTTAAAACCATTCTTGTCTGCCCAGCTGGCAAGTTTTTTAACACCAAGCTGGACCTGACGTTCACAGATTGACACATTACAAAATTTAAAAGATATCTGTACGTCGTCTACATACATAGAGTAAGAAATGGTAAGTGGCAATGCCTTCCCAAGAGAGTTCATTTTAATTATAAAAAGAGTACAGCTAAGAACTCCACCTTGCGGCACGCCATTTTCTTGCACATGAATCCTTGACAGTGCGTTACCA
The DNA here is from genome assembly GCF_048455015.1 of Haemaphysalis longicornis. Lineage (NCBI taxonomy): Eukaryota > Metazoa > Arthropoda > Arachnida > Ixodida > Ixodidae > Haemaphysalis > Haemaphysalis longicornis. Next base: position 75,703,622 of record NW_027526225.1, on the reverse strand, counting down.
ACTCTCACGCGAAACGTTCTTTGGGACAGATAACTAGCCAGTGTGTTGAGCATCTGGCCCGAAACACCGAAAGACTTCAGGTCACTGAGGATCCCCTAACGCCAAGCGGTGTCGTAGGCCTTCTCGAGGTCGAAAAACACAGTTACGCAAAACTGTTTATGCACGAAGGCATCCTTAATATACGATTCAAGAGCTACGAGTTCATCATTCGTGGATCGCCCTGCCCTGAAGCCTGCCTGGCAGCCCTCGAGAAGACCGTTGTACTCAAGGAAGTACACGAGCCTGCGATTTATCATCTTCTCGAAGAGCTTGCACAGGCAGCTTGTCAGGGCAATAGGGCGGTAACTTGAGGGGGACGACGGGTCCTTTCCCTCCTTCAGGGAAGCTACAACTATACCTCCTTCCAAGAGTTTGGAATGTGCCCCGAAAGCCAAATCTTGTTATATAGGTGTAAGAGTGTTAGAAGAGTGTCTGCGTGCAGGTGTTGTATCATTGTGTATGTGATGTTGTCTGGGCCTGGAGCTGAGGGTTTACACGTGCTCAAAGCAGCCCTCAGCTCATAAGAAGCTCAGCTCAGCTTCTTATAACTCAGCTCAGCTCTGAGTTATAAGAAGATGTTGACCTATTGTTATCTACTATAGGCTTCTTTTCGGCCATTTGTTTGTGTTTCATGAAAGTGTTTGTGTAGTGTGCTGAACTAGAAACGTGTTGGAAGTGTTGTGCGAGTGTGTCAGCCTGGGCTTCGAGTGTTTCCCCTGTAGTGCTGACCAGAGGCAGGCTGTGTGTTTGTTGTCCCTTGAGTTTGCGTATTCTCGTCCATACTTTCCGTGTGTCTGTGTAGGAGTTTATTGATGTTATGAATGTACGCCAACTCTCTCGTTTCGCCTCACGGCGCACACGTTTTCCTAACGCCTTGGCCCCTTTGAACAACAGGAGGTTTCCCGACGTGGGGTACCGACGAATGATACCCCACGCCTTGTTCTGGGCCTCTCGCGCCCGCCTACAGTCCTCATTCCACCACGGCCTCCACTGCTTGCGCGGGGCACCAGAGGCGTGGGGAATGGACCTTTCGGCGGCGTCGATTATGTGCGCCGTGAGCAGTTGTGTAGCTTCTTCAACCTGTAGGTGTCCTGTGGATGTGTGGTGTAGTTTGGATGTCTCTGTAAATGTATTCCAGTCAGCTCTTGCTTCATTGAACCTGTTTTGGGAAGATGGACTGCATGGGCCTTTACCTATGTATGTGAGTGATGTGGGGAAGTGGTCACTACCGTATGGGTCAGTGCCCACACCCCACTCGAGTAGAGGAAAGAGAACTGCGGAGCCAATCGCCAAGTCAAGACATGAGTATGTGTTGTGTCCTATGTTATGGTATGTGGGCTGTTTATTGTTGAAAAGGCATGCTCCTGAAGACGTAAGGAATTTCTCTATCAGGCGACCTCGGGCATCTGTGCGAGAAGAGCCCCAAAGAGAGTTTTGAGCATTAAGGTCGCCTGTCAGGATGTATGGTTCGGGCAGCTGGTCAACCAGCGCCTCGAAGTCAGAGATGAAAAGTGAAACATCAGGAGGAAATTATATGGAGCATACCGTTATTAACCGATTAAATATTATTGTTCGAATTGCACAGCCTCAAGGACAGTGTTCAGAGTGACAGGGTGGCAGGCTAAAGATTTCCGGGCAATTATGGCCACACCGCCAGAAGAGTGTGTGCAGCCATCGCTGTCCTTTCTGAAGACCATGTAACTATTCAAGACATTTCTGTGCTTGGAATTCAGATGTGTTTCCTGAACACACATTACACTTGGCTGATTGGTATGCAGAATCTCATACACGTCGTCAAGATTATTCAGAAGGGCTCTGCAGTTCCATTGTATTATGTTTTCTCTTCCCATTATTTAGTGTGAGAGCTACTGGAGTGTGTGTGTTTATGTGTCGTCTTTCGGGGCTGTGACTCTCGCCTTTTTTGGCTTGTGGGGAGGCTTTGGCGTCGGGACGCGTTCCTTGCGGTGAACAGCAGGCAAGAACGGCACGACGTCCATCTCGTCGTCCGATGTCCTGGGTGTGCCCGTCGAACCGGGCTCCCCGGACTTGGCCCCCCTTCGGGGGCCCTTCGTTTGACCCGCCACCGCCGGTGGTGTCGGACGCACCAGAAGTGGCACGGGCGGTGCGGTGGCGGTGGGAGCCGGTGCGGGGCTCGTGGTGTCCATGGCACCCTCCAACGCACTGGACGATGGGGAGGCAGGGACGGGAGCGGCACCGGTCCCGACGGAAGAGGTTGCCACCACAACCGCTGCTGGCTTAGCGAGCGGTGCCGAGGCGGGTTGGGCTGCCAGAGGCAACCAAGGGGGGGGGGGGGTGCGGGACCAAGTCCGACTCGCGGTACTGGGTCCCCGCCGAAACCAGACGCCGCTCCGCCCCCGGCGAGCTGCGTAGGCGTACCTCCCCAGGGGGAAAAAGGCAGTGTGTTGGGACGATAACTGGAACACTTTAAAAATTTTTCCTGAGCGATCGGCCGCTCTGTTCGCGCTCAACCTTCACACAAAGGTCGCATTTTGTGGTCTATTTTGTTTGACACCGGGAACAACAACGGTAGTTACCTGTTTATTCTGAAAATAAATAAAAACGATTTTCGCCTATGGGAAAATGGCGGCGATTTGGACACAGGGACACAATCAGGTCTGCATGCGCGGCAATGAGAAGATAAGTGGCTCAGGTCACGTTGAAAAATGAAAAAAAAAAATATACGGTACTTTTAGACGTCGTACGCTCGAGTTTGTGACAACGTACCCGTGTGCGGCTCTGTCCTGAAGTTCGGAGAAATGCAGGCGGGTTGTGTTATATTTCTCGTCTTGCATTACGCTTTCTTTTATATATTTGCGCCCTCTTCCCCGACCTCTCTACCTTCCTTACCGCTTCCGTCTGACTGCGCTGATTTTCGCCAGCACGAAGTAACCGTCACGTTGCTTTGAAACGACGCCGCGCGCGACAAACGATTTTACCTCGAATGCCCTGTTACAAACCAGCCTACAAAAGAATGCGAACGCATACCCCAAAACCCACAAACAAGTAAAATAATACGAGTGTGCGCTTTTTTCTTTGCCCGTGCGCGTACGAGCGGTGAGCGGCACGGGTACCCGGGTACTTCGCTGTTAACCCTATCCAAACGTTTGACAAACGCATCGACTGATGAAAGACCACTTACCAGCGAGCTGTCCACACCTGTCGCCGTATCCAAATGCTGTTTGCGGCCGTTCCTCGTGTGACAGGGGCACATGAAAATCTTTCCACCAAATGGCACTACTAGTCCTTCACAAATAAGAAAAAACGACGGCCCAAGTCGGGGCTTGAAGCTCCGGCCGCGCCGAGTCACCGGCCGCGCTGCGTTGATGCACAGAGGTTGTATACATCCGGGCAGCCAGTCGTGCCGCCAGGGCAAGTTGAGTCGCTGCAGTCGGGTGCGTTGGCGCGCTGGCACGGGAATTTAAATCGTCTATGTATGCGCAAGCAAGCGAAGCAGATGAACGTTGCAATTGTTTGCAACGGCGAGAACTGCCTCTTCGTTAGCAGCAGAGTTTGACACCACCTATCGCCAAAATAAACAGATTGAGACAACACGGCCGCGCTCTCTGCCTGTGATCGCGCTGGTTGAAGCATCTATACGGGTATACGTACGGTATTGGTTTTGTAGCTGCGTGCAACCGTTGCGTCCTGCTTACTCGTTCTAATTAGCATTAGGCCACGGTTGAAGTGCTGGTGCGCGGAGACAACAGAAGACTAACATGGCGACCGCCCGCTTGAGATGATTACCTCAGATAGGGCGTTTATTGTGGACGTGGTAGTATACAAGGAACCGAACGCCATCTCACAAATGGTGTTAAGTCGTTCTAAATCCTCCCTTTTGCTACCCGGATGGGCAACGGTACTACCGTGGAGGTTCGTCCACTTCTTTAGATCATGCCTAGGGAGTACATTTTTTGCTATAGGTACTTTTCAGGGCACATTACTTGATTAAAACTCCATTTCCGGCTAGTTTGCGTTTACAGTGATGATTAATTAACTGCATAATTTGTACCTAGAGGGACTCGATCTCTGGTTCGTATCAGAAATAAGAGGCCACAAATCTGTAATTTCAGTTTACCCGATCGATTGATCGCAGTCTTCTCTGGCGCGTATTCCCAGAATTACAAGTCTGCGTTTTTCACTCGGTTCGCACATGAACGTACGGCCGCGAGTGCAGTTTAGTGTATCCGGCTGCGAAGTCGGGGAAGCAGGGGCTTTTCACGTCGCTGTACGTGCACACACGCACAACAGCATGTGTATGTTTTTAATCTACTCACAGCAGCCTATAACGACATGAAGGTGAAAGAAACATTTCTACAAAAACGGCAAAGCACTCTAAACTGCTCGGAATTATGGTAGGATGTAGGTCGTTAGTAAAAGCGGGCGCAGAGTGAATGCCGTTGAGGATTCACAATTATCGCAAGAAAGGCGAGTGCAAGGACGCCAGCGCAGCGCTCGAACTACGGCATTTGCGAATGAAGCGCTCTGTATACTGCCGTGAACCGTGCGCAAGACCTCTATGCAGTGATTGCACGACCACAGTCACGCGAATGCAAGAACGGAACTACCGCAACAGAGCAGTTTGAAATGTCCACGCTCGATCCTTTCGGATTCACGAGCTATCCTGAGATGTTACAGAATGCCGCACACGTAAACAAAAACCGCGCTGTGCGTATGCGCCAGCGGCATCCGCCCCGCAAATATCCCCTTGTAGACAAAAATATAAAACAAAACACTATCACTCAGTGTGTGTTGGTAAAACGGGGCTCTAGAAATCCTATAAATGCTACCAAAGAGCGATTTCGGCGCGAAAACAAGAGCAAGCTGCAGCGAGCGCCCTGAAGCGTAGCGAGGGCGTCTGCTCTCAAGCGGCCAACAAATATGGCGGCACCGGCACGGAGTTAAAGGGACCGCGTCGCCGCGGGTGAGGGGAAAGAAAAAAGAGGAGGGCAGCGGAGAAGGAGGGAGCAGTTGGCGCTACCTTAGTAATTTTAGGGACCTTAGGCAGTGCTGGGTCGGAGCGCCGAACCTCCACTGCCGGTCAGCGTAGGCTTACCATCTCGGCAAATATCTGAATGCCGCTTTTAAATTCAGCGCTGATAACAACCCCTAGCACCATTTTTCACCACACTAACATCTACTTTCTCCCATGTGGAACTTCTTTAACGCGATCAGATTGATTAGAACAGTGGCGACAAGCTGTTGATATCACGGTCTGCGCCGGTTCGAGCCGCAGTGATGTTAAAAAACGGACGACGGCGAAGACATCGCCGGCCTAATCGCCTGGCCAAATAAAGTTGTTCTGTCCGTGTGTCTGTCGGGTGGCAGCGACTCATCCGAGTATAACGATTCAGAATGACATGTCGAATGCGCGGGCGAGTGCGGGCCATGTGCTATCGTAGCAGACGATGCGGCGAACGTCCCTGACGTCACGGGTGACACCGTCACGTAAGACTGGCCCGCTTGCAGGCTGGCCTTCGAACGGCCATTTTCCCGCGCGGCGACCGAATTTGAAACTGTTTGCAATAAACGTGCTATAATTAATTCTATATTGGCGGCTGACGGCTTTCGGTTCGATTTTCGTAATTGCAGGGCCAATAGGTATTTACAGCATAAAAACTGAAAGCGAGAAATTTAGTGCCAGTACTCCTTTAAATAAGCCCTTCACGTGACCCCGCTGAGCGGCAAAACGCCATCTCGGCGGTTCTTAGTCAGGAAATGTTCACATAGTAGTTTTACAGCCGGGCCACCTGAATATTGTCTGTGTCAAATCGGGCAAAGAAGAGCGAGGGGGGTGTTATTTTGATGGGAACCTCAGTGACGTTTCGCAAAATTTGGTGCGGTCCAGTATAACGCGGAATGAGTTTAGTAGAAACGCCAACATGGCGTTCGGGATCCACAGCACTTCCAATGGGCCAGGTCCGAAACGAGCGTCAGCTTCTTGTAGACTTGGGGTGGTGTGAGGCACCCTCGAGAGATCGCATGATACAGATCAGTGCGAGCGGTGGCTTCGCCAGCATAGTGGGTTGTTGAAGCGGTAGCAGGTGGCCCAAGCTCATCCAAAGGCAATGCAGCTTCTCTACCATACGCCATGCAGAACTGTGAGTAGCCGGGCGTATCATAAACAAAGGAATTGTATGCGAATGTGACTATTATGGTGAGCGGCAGAAACATACATTCAAGGCATATTGATTAGCTTGCGATTGATCCTTTCTGGAACACCGTTCGTTTGTGGATGGTAGGCAGTAGTTAATTTGTGGTTCGCTGAGCAGGAGCCGAGGATGGGCTCTGTGGCATTGCCATCGCACGGTCCACAAACCCGTTCATCTTCGCAATGCAGGCGCTGGCCCCTATCATCGTTCAGTTGCTGGTTCCTGCTCTGCTGGCCGCCTCATCGGATGTTCCAGCGTACCGCGAGTGACTCAGCTCCGGGAATGACACCGTCCTTCTCATGCGTGCTGCAAACGCCTCCCGCTCCCTGCTGCGCTGCTGGCAGATCACGGGTTCACCGACGTCATCATCGTATCACCGCCGTCATCGACCAGTTCAGCGACAACAGCTATAAATTGTCAGCAACCACCCGTCAAGCATTGTGGGCTCTCTGGCTGTGCCATTGCACGGTCCACTAACCCGTTCGTCTTCGCAATGCACGTTAGTGTATCACATGACCTCTTGAATAAAAAAATAGCGATTATTTTTTGGTACAGCTACGAACCCACATTGCCATTGTGCCCGTGCCATTCAATGTGTGAATGTCAATTGTGCTTTCTTGCTTCTGTCGGGGGACGTGGAGTCCAACCTAGACCCTAACTATCTCCCTGACGACTCCCCGCCTAAAGACGCTCTCCCCGCTAACCTTATTCTTTCAGAATCGCAAAACTTATCTGCAGGTCAGTCTACACGGCTCGCGGAAGTGCAGGGTCTTAAAGCTGAGCTAATAACAAGAAATAAAGTCAAGGCTGATCTAACTAAACGTATTACGGATCTTGAAGTTCACTACCAAGGTCTTGTAACTGTTAGGAAGGAAATCGAAACAATTAATGGTAACACCGCAGAAATGGCCCGCCAAATCTGCGACTTGCCGGCGGGGTTGACGACGCTGGAAATCGTTCCAGAAGAAATAACCTAATCTTTTACGGCCTCCCTGACCCGAACCCGTCCAAAAAATTTTCAGCTTCCGAAGAAGTAATTTTTAACCACTGTCGTGACCATCTAATCTCTTGACGCTAAACTAATCGAACGTGCTCACCGCCTTGGTCGGCACCGGCATGATCGTCAACGGCTTATAATAGCCAAATTCACTTTCTTTAAAACCGAAGAGGAAATTCTCTCCAATGGACTCAAACTGAAAGGTACGAACTCAGTATTGGGGAAGATTTTTCCGAATCCGTTCGCAAAGCCCGAAAACACCTTGTCGCATTTGACCGTACCAAATCTCAACCCTTCTCTCTGCGGTACAAGAATTTGTTTCTTGGTAAAAAAAAAGATACGTTTTAAACGAAACATCCTTAACGGCAAACGAAATTGCATAGCAATTGCCCCGTCGTCCAACAAAAAGAAAACGTCTTAATGTAGAACACCCCAAACTAGCCTTTCCGTCTCGGTAATCTTCACTAATATACGTAGCTTCCTTTCAAAACGCGACGCTGTATCAAATCTTGTATCGACATCGGACAGCAACATACTGGTTCTGACAGAAACGTGGTTGACGGATGACGTCACAGATAGTGAGGTTCTAGACGAATAGCCAGATTTTGTTGTTTTCCGGAAAGACAGGAAGCAAACATGTGGCGGGGGCGTGCTAATTGCTGTCCATGAGAAGTTATACTGTTCAGTGATAAATATCCCCTGTAAGCTCAAACCTCTCTGGTTAGTCTATCGCGCTGTACCGGAAACAGTACTGCTAGGTGTGTGTTATCGGCAACCGGACAATAATCCAGATTTCGCACAAGATCTAACGATGCACTCAACCAGCTAACTACTAAACATTCTGCTGGGCGTATCCTAGTATTTCTAGACTTCAATTTTCCCGGCATCGATTGGAATGATGCCAACCAATTATTAACACGCCACTCCAGAACAAAAGAATCGTGTTGTAAACTTCTTGAGCATATCATAGCTAACTACATTCACAAATGGTTACATGGCCGTAATTTGCTTTCTTCTGTTCAACATGGTTTTAGAAAAGGTTCCTCTACAGTAACGCAATTAACACCCGTTCAAAGTTTTGCCGCTATTCTTGACAAGTCCAGCCAAGTAGATGCTATTTTTTTATGTTTCTCGAAAGATTTTGATGTTGTTTCTCATGTTCGCCTAATCAATAAATTACAATCAACTGGTCTTCCTGCACTTATAATTAACTGGATATCTTCGTACCTGAGTAACCGCAAGCAATTCGTTCTCATTGAAAATGACTGTTCACAATCTCTCCCCGTGTCATCTGGCGTTCCGCATGGAAGTGTCTTAGGTCCTTTGTTGTTTCTCATATATGCAACGATATTGTGGATATAATGACTGGCCCTGTTCAAATAAGGCTGTTTGCAGATGATTGTGTATTATTTAATGAAATAACATGCCGCGAAGACGAATCAGTATTGAATTCTAATCTTTGTAACATATACGACTGGTGTACTAAGTGCAATATGAACCGAAATGCCGACAAATCAGTTTTCATGAAAATAACCAATAAGAAAATTTCTTTATCCTTCCCTTACAACCTTTCAGGACAACCTTCGAATGAAGTTACTGAATATAAGTACCTGGGTCTTACCCTAACAAACACCTTAATTGGGAACAAACACCTCTCAAACGTTTGTGCATCATCTTTTCGCCCATTGAGTCTTTTAAGACAAGCTCAAATATGCTCCTGCAAGTGTTAAAATGCTAGCCTATACATCCATTGTAAGACCTAATTTGGAGTATGCATGCATTATCTGGGATCCTTACACAAAAACTAACATTCATGGACTTGAGATGAGTCAGCGTAAAGCAGTTCGGTTCATTTACTCGAAATACCGTTCTAACGATTCACCAACCCAACTCATGAGAGACCATAACATCCCAACCTTAGAATTCAGACGGAAAATCCAAAGATTAAAATTTCTTTACCTTCTCAAGAATAATTAATTGTCAATGAGACCACACCAATACATTGAACCACTCACCACTCGCAGAACACGACACCGGCACGCTGACTCTCTAACGCCCTACTATGCTAGAACTAACATTTTCAAATTCTGCTTTTTTCCGCGCACTGTAACCGAATGGAATCAATTACCTACATCATTCTTAAATAGCATTGACTCAATTGACCTTATTCCTTAGTGACCTGTATTGTTAATGTGTTAAATTTCTTTGTTATGCGTTGTTTGAATGATGTCCTTAATCTTCCCGCTTTTCATGTTCTTTGAACTTCGGTTGTTGATAGTACATCGTTTGTAGTTATGTCCTCCCTCCTGCTTGGGCCCTTCCCTGGCCCTGCAGTATTGTGTAAATAAAAATAAATAAATAAAAGGCACGGCGTTTCGAGACGGGCTAAAAGAAATTCAGGAAATCTTGCACTCACGCAAAAGACTTGAATGGAAAAGCTGTTGGTGAGAATGGCCCGATACATGGTTAAGTTACAGTATCACTGTTTATTTGTATTTTTGCTTTGCTAATAATCGTCATATTCATCGAAGAGGTGGTGGTCTTCTTCAGTTCGGGTTGTGGACGCAAACTCATCCTCAGCATTGTAGACTTCCACCAGCTCTTCGTCATCCAACCTAGGCAGAGGTAGTGGGATCTGCAGGTCGTGTCGGGAAGGATTGACCCACTTTCAGCAAAGTCTCCAATTATTCATAATGGTTTCTAGGGCATGTGGCAGCCGCGTTGACCTCTCGCAAGTAGGATGTCTTTTATACACTCCTGCACGCGAGGGCTCTACTACAGTACCGAGCCCATGCACATGACCACACGAGGAGGAACGAACGAGGGGTGTCCGCTATTACGTGACTTTCTCGCTCCGAGCATGTGTTGCCATGGTGGAACGCTGGAGTTTTTTTTTTTGCTAAAGCCACTGCGCGAGCCGGGGACTCGCCGGCAGCCGCGAGGAATGCGTTCCTGAGCGCTCGGCATTTTTGAATATTTTTTTCCTGCGACACCGAAAAGTACGAGCCGTTGTTTGATCTAACGACGACTGGGCTCAACCACCAAGACAGCACTACAAGAGTGGATAGTGGAAGCCTGGAAGATGTCAAAATTAGGAATGTGGAAGTCTAAACAGTGGATAGTAGAAGATAACGGAAGCCTGGACGATGTCGAAATTAAAGGGAATGTGCACCAGTAACCCGTCAGCAGCCCTGTTCGATTAGGAAAATAAGTTTTTAGACAACATGAGATAACACAGTTTGAAGTGTTTTTTTTCTTTTCTCGCGTCTGTGTGTATGACGTGATACCTACTCATTTGATGATGCGGGGTTTTGTCAAAGAGGGTATATATGCCTTGATTGATGAATGAAAATCCAGTTGTTAGTCTGCGCTGGTCTGTGTGTCTTTTTCGTTCAGTCTTCACTTTTTGTGCGCTCAAGTTAGTAATTATCCCCAACTAGCCCGGCTTCGCAGTTCGGTGAAGGGTAAAACCAAGGGTGGATGAAGTTGAGTTTGGCTCGGTTCGGAAATTTGTTGGTTTTGGAGGTCAGCCAACGTGCGGTTGTGATCAGCACGTTGGCTGACGAGAGTTTTCTGCGGAAGAGGCGTTAGAGCATGCTTATTTATCAATGTGAGACCATGCCGTCTCTCCCGGATCTGGATCTCTGGTAGGGGGACGCGCTTTCCCCGGCTCGGATATAAACCCCCGAAATACTGTGGCTGGCCTCGTTACCCTGCAGGGCAGCGTGCTACGCATTACATACGAGTTCTACAGGGGATTCTGGTGTGTGCAGTTGGATAATTTAGGTTACCCGCCGTGGTGGCCCAGTGGATAAGGCATTGCGCTGCTGAGCGCAAGGACGCGGGTTTGATTCCCGGCTGTACGCAGTCCACAGACGCTGGAAACAGTCCAGTGGTGTGATGTGTGGCGTCGTGCGCATTACTGCCCTTCCATAATAACGTCTTGTTTTTCTGCGTCCGGTTTGCCCGGCTAATTGACGTAACAATTTTGGCGAGCCTGCCAGGATGCATCCGCGCGTCACGTGACGTCGCATCAATTTCACGTCAAGTCACGCCACGTCTCGTCTTGCCACGTCAATTGTCACGTCAATTAGCCGGGCAAACCGGATGAAGAAAAACAATACGTTTAATTAGGAAGCACAATATTGCGCACGACTCCACACATTACACCACTCCTCACTGCGGCAACGTTAAAACGTTCTGGACGCAAACACAGTATACAGTCAGCTTCCGCTAACTTTCCAATTAATGTCCGTTCCTGGTTGTAGCTGTAATCTGTAGGGTCAGGTATTCGATGACCACTTGAGAGGCTTGCAGGACACGCTGCCGGAGCGCAGGGTGCGTAGCCCCAGGTACCGTTGGGAACTTGTCTCGTGTGCGCAGACCGAGCGCTCCAGCCAGGCAGCCCCGCTGGTGGTCGTTTCTGGAGCCGCCGAGGGTGCGTTGTCGCGCTCAGGATCGTTGTCGCGCTCGGGAGGCCGGCTGGGCGGCTTTGGAGGTTCGGTGCCTAGAGCTTGGTGGTGGTGGTGGTGATTTATTAACAAAGGAGGGAGAGAAAAGGCCTGGGGATATTGTTGAACACAACGGGGAATTCACCCTCATACGACCAAGTCCAGGGAACGGGATTGGGGCTTCAAAGGATAAGAAGAGAGAAGGGAGAAGAGAAGAGCGGTAGGAGAGTGGGAGATAGTCTATATCGCGTTCGTTTAGTCCATGACTCGATGGCTACAAACGCAGCGCTAGTCCTGTTGTAACCAGTAAGTTGACTAGGTGCTGGAAGACCTCCCGTCGGATGGCGTCCGGTGCCGTGGGGAACAGGAAGTCTTCTAGCTTGTGGCTTGGGGCACCGAGTCGCTGGAGTTCGGCCCAGAGTTGTGCCCTTGAGGTGTCGTGCTGCGGGCAAGAGCACAGCAAGTGCTCTAGCGTCTCGGGCTCTGGGCAGTCGGCGCAGGTGGGGTATGCTCGGCGGCCTTGGTGGTGCAAGCGCGCTCCCACGTTGCAGCAATTGAGCTGCAAGTGAAGAAGGAGCGACCGGGCGTCTCTGCTAATGCATCCGGGCAAGACCCATGGGGCCTGGCCACTGACTACTCGGGCGTCTGGATGCATGGCCTCCACCATTCATGCCAGGATAGTCCTTGCAGCGTCAAATGACACCACATCCCGGGAGGCTGGAACCCCTGCCTGGCGAGCAGCACCTTGGGCCAAGGCGTCTGCAACCTCGTTGCCCGTGATGTTCACGTGCGATGGCAGCCAGTGAAGTCGCAGTGGACACCCCTGCGCTTCCACCGCATGAAGCTTGGCCGCCAGCGACCGCTCAACGTAGCCGCTAGAGCTGGCTGGCTGGTCGGCGGCACGCAGACGGAGGAGGGCAGACCGTGAGTCAGTCAGGATGATGGCCCCCCGGGCCTGGGTGCCCTGCTTGAGAAGAAGATCTGCAGCCAAGTGGAGTCCAGCCAGCTCTGCATGGGTGGATGAGGCAGGGAAGGGCAGGCTGCACACGTGGCTGGTGCCGAGTTCTAGGGCCGTGCAGGCGGCTCCGGCTCTGCCCATCGACTGTTGTACAGATCCATCCGTGTACACTTGCAGATGTCGGGCAGCGTCGCCCTGCAGCAGGGCGGCCACCTCTTCGTGGACGGCCTGGGGTGGAGTCGACCTCTTACTACGGACCCCGGCAATGTGGTGACAATGCGTAGAGCCTGCCCCGTGCCTGGGGGTGGTGGCTCCAGGCGTGGCCGCTGCGGCAACGCGATGTGGCTCTCGTACGTACTGAGCAGCATGCCCATCCGAGAGTTGGGCCGGCTGCGGTAGCGCTCAAGGAGTGCGACGCCGTCAGGTGTGCCCTGCAGGCTGTGGATGTGGTGGAGACCCACCTGCAGGGCCCGCATCTGGATGGGCCAGACGCCTGCCTCCATGTATGTCGCCGCCACCGGAGATGTGCTAGGAAGGCCCAAGCAGAGGCGGATAGCCCGGCGCTGATCCACCTCCAGCTCCTCCCACCGGCGCGGCTTGAGTTGCACTAAAGGCAGAGCATAGAGGACGGCGGACGATGCCATCCCGTGGAGCACCTTCAGGGCCACGGTGTGTGTGCAGCCCTGTCCATGCGCCAGCAACCTCCGCACGCCCTGGTGGACCCTCGTTGTGCGTTTCCGAAGCGCCTTCACCGCAGGTAGCCAGGACAACTGGCAGTCGACCAGGAGCCCCAGATACTTGGCGCTAGTGCACCACGGAAGAGTCTGACCGTTCAAGGTGAGCGGCGGTGTCGTCTTGCGTGCTCTGCAGCCCCTCGAGTGGAAGATCACGGCCTGCGTTTTCGTCTCGGACAGCTGCAGGCCACGGCTTGTCAGGAAGGTGGCGACTGCCCACAGCACCCCCTAGAGACACGCCTTCACCTTGGAGAGTAGCCTCGTTGGTCCGTGCGCCCAGATGGCGATGTCGTAAGCATAGACTGCCATCCCCACTGGAAATGCAAGCCCAGCTGGGATGCAGTCCGGGAGTGGAGCCAGGACGAGGTTGAAAAGGAATGGGCTGAGCACGCGCCCCTGGGGAACCCCCGAGCTGACATCTTTTGGGCTGCTCGTTGCTCGGCCCACCCTGACTCGTACGGTCCGGTTAGTCAGGAACGCCCTCACGTATCTTCGGAGGTGCCCCGAAACGCCCATGCTGTCCAGGGCGTCCAGGATGGCCGTGTGAGGGACGGAGCCGAAGGCTGACTTCATGTCCAGCAGGAGCAAGGAGGCCACCTCCTTGTCGTGGCGGGCCTGCTCCAGCATAGACACCACATCTCCCAAGGAGTCAGCCGTGCAGCGGTGGCGCCTGAAGCCGCTTTGCTTCTCCTTGAAGACGCCCCGACGATCAGCAATCCATTGGAGGCGGGCCAGGATCGTGTTCTCCATCAGCTTTCCCGCCGCGGACGTCAGGGAGACCGGCCGGTACGATGCAGGCTCGGTGGGCGGCCTACCGACCTTCAGCATCGGCCTGACTAGGGCCACCCGCCAAGTAGGTGGAAGGCTGCCCTCCCTCCACACCTGGCTGAAGAGCTGTAGCAGCGGCTGCAGCTGGGTGATGTCCAGGTTCCATAGCATTTGGTATGTCACCCCGTCAATACCACGGGCGCTTCGCCGCTTGGGGCATCGATCCAGGGCTGCCCGCAGCTCCCAGAGTGTGATGTCACCACTGCAAATGGCCACCACTTGCGGATCCTGGGGAGCCACCGGAAACACGTGCACATGGACTTCAGCGGCGGGTAGAGCCGGGGTGAACTGGTCGGCTAGCCGCTCTGCCAAGGCCTCCTCAGTGATGCGCAAGGAAATGGCGGAGGCCAGCAGGGGGTGCCGGTTGGTGACGGAAGGCTGGAGAAGGGCCCAGAAGACTCTCCAAGCTTTGGCCGGATCTCTACGTGAATCCATGGAGAGCAGAGTGACTCCCAGCTCTGCCTCCGCCGCTGCTTGGCTCTCCTCCTGCACTGTGCATCCACCCGTCGGTACGCCGTCCAGTCTTCCGAACGCCTGCTCCGGATGGCCCGCCGTTGCAGCTGGTTGCGCCTGGCCCGGAGTCTCAGGAGGTCCAGGTCCGGTAGTGCAGTGTAGAGGGGTACCTCCCCCCGCAATGTCGCCTTGTTGGCGCTCTGCACGAAAGCTGCGAGGAAATCGGGCTCTGGGTCCTCCAGACGCTCTGCCATCTCCTTGCGGTAGGCGGTCCAGTTGGTAACGGCGTAGACCCTGGTGTCTGCCCGCCTGCGATCGCCCCTGGGGGTGACTAGGATGGGGTAGTGGCCAGATCCCCAGGTGCTGGGGGCGGTTTCCCAGGTGTAGGCACATTGCTGGGACACCAGTGTGACGTCAATGTGACACAGCTGGACCGTGTACAAGGGACCAGGGCGGGTGAAGGTTGGGCTGCCTGTGTTGGCCACGAGCAGTCTGCAGGCTGTGGTAGCATCGAGTAACTCTCGTCCCCTGCGGGTGGTGCGGGGGCTGCCCGAGGCGGAGTTGTGCGTGTTAAAATCTCCGTACACGACAACGTCCGGGCCTAGGTGGGCCCGCAGCCGTCCCACTGCTGTGGCATCCCAGGGCCGCATTGGACGGACGTAGACGCTGGCCACAGTTGTGTCCGTGGACCCCATGCGCACTGTGACAGCGGCACATTCCATGGGGCCATCGACGATCGAGTCCACGTTCACTGGAGCACTGTTGAGCACAGGCCTAACGTAGACAGCTGCCTGGAACTTGCCTGGTGGGTGGCTGGCGTCTTGGCACGGATGGCTGGTGCAAGAGCGCAGGCTGCAGCTGGTTGCGCTGGCGTGGCACGCGTACCCCGGAAGCCGCAGGGTGCTGCCACAGACGTTGGTCTCGTGCAGCGCCAGTACATCGAAGTGCTCCCGCAGCAGCTGCTCTGCCAATTCCGCGTGGCGAGGCCCCAAGTGGTTGCAGTTCCACTGCAAGATATGTGGCCGCTGGCCGGTCCTACAGGGTCTGTTAGCCATGCTTGGGGGTGGGGGGGCGCAGGTGTGCCAGGGCAGCAGTGGCCGCCAGGCGTGAGGGGTCCTCAGTAGGTAGGTGACCCACCAGGCTGTGCACCAGGGCAAGAAGGATGGGCACCAACTGGTCCTGACCGGTTGCTGTTGAAGCTGCAAAGAGCTGCTCCACCCCTGTTTGTGCGGACGGCTGGGCAGGTGGGCGCCCGGCTGGCTTGCGTGGCTGCTGTTGGCGTCCCTGGGTAGCTGGAGGCTGCTGCTGCTACTGGCGTCCCTGGGTGGCAGGACGCTGCTGCAGCTGGCGGCTGGCCTGCTGCTGGCGAGAACGTCGCCTAGCCATATCCGCGTAGCTTGGTGGCTGTACAGTGCGGACTGACGCTGCAGCCTCCGCTTTGGGTACTGGCTGTGGTGCGCGTGCAATGGCTGTGACCACCTTGTGTTCGTGCTGCCAGCGGGGGCAGCGGGGGTCGGTGACGGGGTGCGGGCCACTGCAGTTGGTGCAGCGTGGGTTAGAGGCAGGGCACTGCTGCGCGGCGTGGCCCCCACCGCAGCGAGCACACCTCTGTTTGTCCTTGGCTGTAACATGGTCCAGTCGACCACAGCGCGCACATTGCGTGGGCCGCGGCCGACAACCACGCACCGGCAGCAGCAGCTTGTACACAGTCACAAACGGGGGAGGGCAAGGGGCCGCAAACGTGATCAGCACAGCCCCATCAGCCTTCCGTGCCACACCCCTCACCGCCACCTCACAGTCGATGTTGGCCTGGATCTCCTCGACGGTGAGTTGACGGTCAACACCAAAAACGAGACCGCGGCTCGTGCCTCGACTGGCGGGGCGGCCGGCTCGGACAGCAATCCCAGCCACACTCTGAGTGGCCAGGAGGGCAGCCAAACACTCGCCCATCTCACCGTCAACCGCGATCACGTTCACCCGGGTGTTCACTCTAACCTGGCACACCCCGGGGGTGGCGGCGAGTTCACGGGTGATGACCTCCCTCGATGCCGTGATGAAGGAGGCGGCTCAATCTGTGGGACGGAACAGGCAGGTGCCGGCGGCCGGCTGCGCAATCGGGCGCCGAGCGGCCCATTTCCTGGCCTTCCGTCGTACTGCCTTGCTCTGCTGGATGGTCCACTAGCCTTCACGATGTCCGGGGGAAAGTTCCGATGCCGAGGAGTCGCCTGAAGAGCCGCCGCAGGTCGCGGTCTCAATAGGAAAGGGCCCACTCGGCTGTTTGTTGTCCTGGGTGCCGCCATCTTGCGTGTCAGCCGGATCAGCAGGGAAGGCAGCGGCGGTGGTGCTTGAGGCGAACGCCGATGCACGGTGGCTGTTGGCGCCACTGGGAGGGGGGCGGAAGCCGGTGGAAGCTCACCTGGGCGAGCCATGTCGTCTGACGGTAGAGGGGCAAGGATGGCCGCGGTGGTCACATGGGCTCGTGACGCATCGACGGCTTCCCCGAGCCGGCCCCGGAGCTTGTAGGAGCGAGCAATGGCCACAACTCGGCCATTCTCCTTCGGCATGGCCTCGTTGGCCCTGAGCTTCCGCGTAGTCGTCGCCATCACTCCCTCTCCGCGCTCCACGCGCCTCTCTTCCTCTTCCCCTTCTTACAGTCCCCTCCGTCAGGTGGTTGCCCATGACATTCTCCATGTCTCCTTTTTCCTCCTCTTCTTCTACTAGTCTTCTTCCGGAAGTTGGTCTCATCGAGGAATTGTAATTACAATGGGATAAAGACATCTGTGTTCAAAGCAAAGCGCGTTTTTCCTTACGTTAATTTTATATGTAACAAAACAGCACGGTGTACAATTAAAGCTTGACAAAACAGCCCTGCGACACAAAAGCAAAACGTCAAAACAGAAGCGGCAGAATAGTGAAACGTCGAAGCAGCACAAGGACAAAACAGCACGCCGCAAGTGTAACGGTCTAAATGGAGTCTCGTCGTCGCGGACAACTTACATGCTAGCAGTCGGTCTTTGTTTTCGATCAACCTGCCAAGCCGCATCTGTTCAGTGACTAGCCAGGGTCCCTCGGTCTAGACAATGGGCAGAAGCGGTTCGGCTGCTTGGACAAAGAACACTACAAATGAGCCCATGCAGGATGGCTGCGTCGCTAGCGTCGTTCCGTTGTGAGAGAGCAGTCCCCCTATATTTGACCCAACCGGTGAAACAGTTTCCACTCCCGAAGTAGCAAGAGTTACAATTATTAACAGTGACTCTCGTTTGTCAGTGAGCGACAGAGATTAGCCGGGTGGTAAATTCAAAAAAACTAATTTTTAACCTAACCGTCCAAACCGCTCCTCGCCAGAGTCACTGTTAATCATTGTTAGCACAGACGTTTTTTCGCTGTGATTTGTTGTCCCGTGATGTTTTTGTGGTTGCGCTCTTCCATCGCAACATGTAATGTTGGGGCTGTATCGCTGCCGGCCCTTTTGAGCCTTGCCCTTATATTGTGCTAATTGTGCATTGGGGCTTTCTACTGATGAGACGTTAACATTTGGTACACGCACTAGACGTGCAACGAGTTCGACGTTACTTTACTTGTCGTTAGGTTGTAGGTTAAGTCAACCACACGATAGGCCTGAACCTAAGCCTGAAAAATAACCACTTGAGGAGATTTACTAATATTTGAAACTGAATGGAACGCGCTTCACAGGCCGTGAACGGCATTTATTCCCAAGTTATGCGAAGTACTAAGCGGTCCTCAGACATTGGGGTGGGCCCGGGCAGGAAAACACATGGCATACGCATTGGCAGCGACATACTCCATTGCCCATGCGTCATACCTAGCAATATTCTTCAGCAAGCCAGGCCTCTGAACACGATGATGCGTATGGTACTGTGGTATTCTTTATAACCCATAGCCTAACTCTTCCCTCGGAAGTCTAAAGAATCAACATAGAGGGCGGCCGCCACATCGGGTGATACTTGGTTCCAAAATGGGCACAAGTCTGGCACTACAGGTGCTATGTAGAACTTTGAGCCTCTTCTTAAGCGAGACACACATTAAAGTTATCTAAAAGTACCAAAATACCTTCGTCTACGAATACTATGCCTATAATAGGGCAAAAAACACTTAACCTAAAAAAATATCACAAGTATTTCCAAACAAAAACACCACTGCTCGTACCCCAAGCACATGCGCAACATGGCAAAATCCCACGTAGCGAAAACCACCATCGTACAACACAAAAATAAATCCGATTCCAAGCAACGATTGTGAAATCGCTACCGTGTACACCTAACATCAACAGAGGGCACGTGAAAAATTACCCGAATAACTCGGAAACATACCCTGCAGCAAAACCCGAAAACTTTCATGGATCGAAAACATTATAATAACCCCCTACGGAATTTATTTTGCATATAGAACGTTCGAATTCGTACGTCGTTAGAAATGCAGAGGTGTCATTGAATTTTTTTTATCGGTTTCTGGTTACCCCGCTAGTAAGTATTTATTCCACGCCGAAGAAGGTCATTATTATTATCATCATCATCATTGTGGTCATCATCACCCAAATGGCGGTCGGCCGCATGGTTTTCGCATTCCGAGACTTCACCATGAAAAAAGCCCGCAGAATGTTGTCCCGCATGTGAAATACCGTTTTCATCCTCGTCACGACCGTGAGCGTGTTCGCGTTCTCCCAGCTGGGGAATTTTACAGCGCTGAAGGACTTGCTTCAGGACGAGAATCTCAAGCACATCGAATACTGGAGCCACGAAATCGGTCAGGCTGCTCTACGTGAGGGCGACCAGTATGAAGCGACGCGGCTTCCGCACCGCGGAGGCTGGGCCGTGGAAGCGCGCTGTCGTGAGGGCATCGATGCCCTTTTCTTCGTGCACGCCTGCTCACGAGAATGGAGACGGCGGGCGGTCCTGCGCGACACCCTCGTCGAGGAGGCGGCCGCGAGACGCTTCAACTGGGCCGCCGTGTTCTTCGTGGGTCGCCGTGCCAAGGAGCCACTCCTCGACGCCTGGCTCAACCTTGAGGCAGACGCCCTTGGCGACCTGGTCGTGTTCCCGTTTCAAGACGGCTACAGGACCGTAACTCCCAAGTGGGTGAACGGCATGCAATGGGTGGCCGACCACTGTCCCAACGTGCCGGTGATCGTCAAGCTGGACGACGATGTCATAGTTCACCCGTTCAAGGTGAATGTCAATGCACCTGCGAACATCAACGCTATAGCCTTCAACAAAAAAGCCACGCTGATAATCGAAAGTTAAGATCTCAGTAACTGCGACTGTAGTTGATGCCTAGTCAAAAGGTTCAACGATTGGCACACTGTACCAAGGCAATGAAATTTCGGTTACGAACGTCTTTGTTTGGAGCTGGTAAATTAGGAACTAGTTCAATTCAAATAAAAACTAAAATACATAAAACGAAATATATATGCAAAAAGGTATGGTTAACGTTCTTACTTGAAGCGTTTCCTGATATAAAGCCTTCGTGGCTTAGTGGTCTTGGCAGTCCATCAAATCGGCCACATAATTTGTTTTAACGTTTTACCGAAGGGAATGGTCGTCGAGCGGACACTTCTCCAGAAAATCACATTCCTAGTCAAATATTTTCAAACCGCTATCACCATCCAGATTTGTCTGGTTATGTACCAAACAAACGCTGCCTTCCATCTTTTGTAGATCTGCCAAAACTCAGTGCGCAAAGCTCCGCCACTGCGAGCGCCTCCAAGAAGGGCGTATAAACGCGGAATCCACTCTGTAACAACTACTTAACCAAGAGAAACGCTTTCGCCTTCTCATCTCGTGGGAATATGCTTAGGCATACTCTTACACCTTCTTTGTAAAACTCCCGCCAAAGCGTGACCTCAAGAAATACGTCCGTTGCTTTGTTTTGGGCAGACATGAGTGTTGGGTGTGTGAAGGTCTTGCTTAAATTTTAATGTGAAGGCATTAATTTGTCCACAATGCGTAAAACCGCAAAAGGAGTAGGCGTATGTGGCCCGCCTCCAAACACAAGTCACTGCAGAGCGTTGCGAAAAGTGTGCAACGCATTGCAAAACCCAAAAATGGGACAGTATGATAAACGATGCCAGCCCATGGGCCGAGCCCATTCGAAAGTGGAGAGTCTTTCCAGCACGTGCCCCGCACATCAGTACTGCTGACGCATCGAGTAACTTCCAGTTTCTAAGTCCCACACCCACTATCAGTACTGCTAACGCATCGAGTCACTTCATGGTATCTTGTTCTCATACCCATAAATCAGTACTGCTAACGCCTGATGAGTCGCTTCTGGTTTCTTATTCCATATTAAAACTTTCATTACGACTTTTGTAATATTTTATAATACGACTGCCATCTAGGGGCCGACATTGCAGACACACAAATAATAAGGTTTCTAGACCAAATACTGCACTTCAGACCCGATGTCACGTTCTGGAGATACGCATGGCAGGTGGGGAAGGGCTTTCTGCCATTTGACTCTGCGCATTCCAAGAATGTCAAGCGGAGATTGTCGAACACTGCCCTGAACTCGGCATTAAGCCGATAATAGTACCCTGGGTTGTAGAGGAGCTTCGATTGATTGTTTGCAGGTTTTAACGCGCCGATGCAACGAGGGTGAGAAGGCGCGCCGTAGTGTAGGGCTCCAGGTTAATTTTGACCACCTGAGGATCTTTAACTTTCACCGCAGTCTCGTACAGACGGATGTTTTCGCTTTTCAGCTCCATCAGAAAAGCGGCCGCCATGGTGGGTAATCGAACCCGCGTCCTCGTGCTGAGCAGCGAAACGCCTTAGCCATTGAGCCACAGCGACGAGTTGGAGAGGAGCTTCACACATCAAATCTCGAAACTGCCCAATGCAGGCTGTCCGAATGCGGTCCTGGTGTTGATTTGCGAGTCGTTGTTTCAAAAGATAAAAGGAAAATCGCCGGGGTCCGAGCGAGGCTATTGACAGGAGCTAGCTTGCGGTTGTGCCTTATCTGCACTGAATCACACACAACATTAAGAAGATAGCCGCCAGAGAGGGGGTGACAATTGTGAGCTCAGCCCAATACAAAGGGTATGCCATGTGCCGCCATATCAATCATCCAATGATAGAGAGACATTGCACACACAACTAACCACCGTACGAAGTGCGCAGCATGCGTGCAGGGAGTTGTATACAAGCTACGGTTACCGTGCGGGAAAAGCTTCCTTGGCCAGACCGGCCGTTGGATCAATGATCGAGTTCGAGAGCTCACGGCCGCAATAAAGAACGTTCCGTCAGGACACTTGGCGACACACTTCCGAGACTGCCCAGAGTGTAGTGGCCTTCCATGGCGCCATGAACATGCATAAAAATACTAATAGGCTCGTGCGCGAAATCATCGAAGCAATGGAAACTAAGGAAAACATCGTCTATTATGTCAGCAGGGCGTCGGTTCCGCTAACGGATACACAATTTATGCGCACTGTTATACTTGGACCACGTGCCTAGAGGAGTGTATAAATGTACAAGGCGAGGCGTAATAAAATGTATTTGGTACTGTCAGCGCTTGTGCCTCGTCTTTCGTCTTTATCTGTGTCCTGATCTAACTTTAGGCTGACCAGTATTTTTAATACCTGATGAGGTAGCTACGGTTTTTTATTCTGGTAGTCAAATATCCGTACTGCTAACACCTGAAGAGCTGCTTCCGGGTTCTCATTGTCATACCCGCATATCGGTGCTCCTAATGCCTGATGACTGACTACCGGTTTCTCATTCCTACATCTCAGCTTAGCCAGTACCTGCAGACGAAGTTGCCCCGGGAGCCCGCACGCTTGCACTGCTACGTTAACGGTGGCCAGCCAGTGAACAGGCAACCAGGCGGCCGCTATTTTGTGAGAACGGACGACGCCCCAATGAAGGAGTACTTCACCTACTGTTCCGGAATGGCCGTCATAATGACCTTCAACGTCATGCGAACGCTCCTTAGAGCGTCACCCAAGGTGCATCCCCACCCCACGGTAAGCCCTCTTGTCCCCTTTGCGTGCCCTTCCCCCAAAAGCGACACTTCTACTCGCGAGAATACAGGCTCGAAATTCAGCTATTTTTTGTATGTACGCTCGAATATTTTAGTTGCCGCAAAGTAGACGCGGTTACTTGGGCTGATCCGCAATAATTTCATACTTCTATAAGCTGTTACGTATGCACTCACTCGGGTGACCTATACATCCCGAGATGCTTTGCATTCAGCTACGAGACAGGAGGAAGGCACGAATCGTCAATCGCTCCTAGTGGTGCGTTAATTTCTGCGCACCTGTTCTTTAGTGTGCCAGAGATTTGTGTCGATTAAAGGCAGTCAAAACAAAGTGCAAGCTTGGTTCATTAAACGACTGCTTTATCCCGACAACAATTACCCTAATTTTATCGTAAACTTCGAAGAAATATAGGAGATATCACAAAAAGCTTGTGAAGTGGTGGTGCCTCATTAGCCACTTTCCGGCCACTTTTTTGTAACGTCACGTAATCTTGTTTGTGCAATTATTCGGCGAAGAACTAAGCCATCTCTGAGACGAATGGCAGGAGGACTGTAGCGTGTTCCACAGTTTGGTTCGATTGCATCACTTGAGTGCTAACGCGCCGTTCACACTAAACAATAATACTTCTATTGGTTGCCGATACGACATCACCCCTGCCAATAACACGCCACTGCAGCGCGAAATTTGAAAGTTTTTCTATGCTTCTTGATTTTGTTTTGGATAAAACATACATTGTGGCCGCCATTTGGCTGAGTAACGTACCGACGCCTGGTTCATCAAAAATTAAACGAACTTTTACTCCGTCTTGATGACCTTAAAATGATTCACTCCGCCATTGTTTTCCTTCCCAACGGCACTCCCCGTGCTCGGTCCAAATTGGCAAGATTTCACACTCAGGTCATCGCGAAAGGAACAGTGGAAAGAAGGTGGTGAACGCCCATGTTGCATTAATTTACGTGCAAATTCGGCGACGCGACGCCCTCTTGTGGGGTAGCAATCTTTCTTTGCAGCTGCTAAAACTTGCGAAGTTATTGGCTGCCGGTGAAGTTTTTCCTGCGAGTGCTCCGGGTCGCCAACACCACCAAACAATGGATATTCCGCTACATAAAAGAATCTATTTCATGGTCTGCTTGCTCTGCAGGAAACGCTATTTTTACTGACAGAGTTGGTGCAAGGCAAGGCAGGCGGAATGTCACGTTGAGATTTTAATAAGTACAGTCAAATCATCATAAAAATGCCTCTGTTCTGCTAAACCTGGTAGATGAATATAGTGGAAAGAAAGGAGCCTAACGTTTGAGTTATTATTTGGCCGCCAGATGTCTGGTTTGTAAGGGGTGAGGGGCGTGCATTTCGCGTTATTCATTGAATATTGGAACGTTGCTCATTAGCAACAGTCCTCTTGAAAGCCACCAAGTGTCCGTTATTACCATTCCAGCCACTAAGAGGGTGTCCCATTTGCGGGAAGCCTTCTCTTCAACTGGCAGTACTCGTCGTCGCAACCACGCTTTACCGCACCTCGAGACACGACTGACGAGAAAAATTGGTTCTTTTTCAGCATTTCGAAGTGTTTATTTTGTGCGCATTGTTGGGGAAGGGAGCCTGCCGGCGTTGAGCCATCCATCGTTTGTCATATACAGCCTACAGAGGCTACATTGCGGCTACAATATATTTCCTATACAGGACAGAAAAAATGTACTTCTTGCAGTACGCAAAGCATGAATGAAAGGCGATGATGGGCTGCACATTGCGTAACGCTATTTAAAACGTACGTAAACGCCGTTACTTACGGAAAAACACCAGTACAAACAACTATTCATTCAGACAATTTTACGCAAACATTTCTCCATTTGCAAGAAAATTGTTTCTTCACTTCTATGTGCATGTCTTCACTAAACTTCCCCGTCAAGCCTCTACTATCCTCCGCTATCCTGTCAACTCATCCCCTCCCGTGGTGTTCCTACCAGGATAAATACAATGGCGGTTTCTTTTATTCAATTCAGTTTTTCGCGCATCCACTGTTCGCGCGCGATCATTTGGAACAATTCGATTTTGGTGGACTTGGAATACCGCCTCGAGGTCTAGTCTTGGGTTTCAAGCTCTTTTTGTATGTTTTGATCCAAGTATGGTTTTTACGTGTATTTTCAATTGATCCCGCAAAGATAACGCACACTTGCAGTCTCAGTTAAAAGCACGCTGCCAGGGCTATCTATGACTTGATGGTTGGTCTTCAATGTGCCTGATGTTTTCTTTTTGATGTACGAACGCGTTTTCCATCTTTAGCGATTTCGAAAGGTTTTGGATATATAAACCTCCCGTTCCAGAATTTGGTTTTACCGTTTCGGCTGCGTGGCTGAATCGAAGGTCAGACACTCAGACTTACAGACCGAGACATTGGTTGGTTTAGGTAGCCCCCCCCCCAAAGAGTATCGTCTTTAAAAGACCGTGCCTTGATGGCGCTGCCATAATGGTAGTTAACTGACACTTTCATGGCTTTAGGCCAGAAAAAAAGATAAATAAGAAATAAAGGGGAGCTTCAAAATGGCAGCACAAGTGACGGATGCGCTTTCGAAACAGAGACTCCGGTCTTATTCGGCTTCTGCAAGAGGCACCGCTTGGGCACTAAGCTCTTCCTCCCTGTACGAACATCGTCTATGTGAAGACTGCAGTTGCAGCCGTCTTGGGCCCAGTTTCCCTGCTTTTGCATACCCGAAACGTTCCTTCGTATTGGCCCACGGGGCCTGGTTTTCTGGAGGAGGGAGGAATGTGAGGTGTACATAGCACCCTCTCTGTCAACCAATACGACCCACTATTTTATAGTTTACTGTGTCACGACACGGTTGAGTGTGTGTGGAGAAATAAAAAAGTTAAAACGACGCACAGCTGACAACAGCGACGTGGCTGGCGGCCCTGGTCAGCTTAGCCCTTCATAATCAGCGCTCACTGATCCAGAGGGCTAAGGCAGCAGTCATTGCATCTCTAGCCCTGGTCCTCTGGTTCGACCTAGGCATTCTATTTAAAGTGCAGAGCACTTTCAGGGCTCGCCTTATCGTCATAACTCCTCCGGGATCATGGCGTCACGCGCCAAAACAGGGGCTTCGAAAACATAACTGTTTCCGCTAGTCGCGGTAGAACCTGCGTCTCTCACGTTACTAAGCTCATGTCTGCCCCATCTGGCCGTCGAACCTCACGTTAGTCACATGGTAAGTGTTGTGCGTGGTCTCTGCGCAGCGCCACTGTCACGGAGGCTGCTTTTGCTTGGCGACAAAAAGTACACGGAAATATAAAAAAGGAAAAACGCCGTGAAATATTTCATTATTGCCTTTGATGAGAAGTCAATGAGACGGCCTCTTCATGGGCCTTTTTCTGGGGCTCCGCCGCCCTCTCTTGACGGCGTTCGCTATGAATTCCAGGCTGATACTGAAACTAGTCACAAGATGGTGCCACAGCCCCTCTGGCGAACCACTACTACGCACTTCGGCAGCTTCCACGTTGAGTGGAACTGCTTTCTTTTTGCTCCGCTCTCCATTCCTCACTTTCATTTGCCCCTAATACACGACTTTCCATCCATTCAAAGAGTTGAAGCTGAAATTACGCGAACGTGCTCACGTTTCCACAAGTACGTATATCTTTTTCTGTGCCAACGCAGGACGACGCGTACGTGACCGGCGACCTCGCTCTGCTCCAGGGAGTCGGACACGTCGAAATTAGTCGTTTGTACATCTATGAACCCCTTCGAGAACCAAACGGAAGCTGCCTTGTCGTCGGCGATTGCATCTTCATGCACTGGCCGGTCGTTGCAGGTGGGAAGGCCATTAAAGAAGCCGCGCGGACCCTGGACGCTCGCTTCTACTGGTCTGTCCTGCTCGCGGACCGAATGGTGCATGCGGGAAAGAGTCTGGACTTATCATCCAGGCTGAAGTCCCGGGACTATGCACTTGCTTTCCAAGAGACTAGGGCAGTGCTGGTCAAACGCAAAAGCATTGGTAAAATGCAACAAGCGCCTCTCCCGTTTTCATATGACGTTGAATTTTCTCGAAAGATTTTCTTTGACGCTAAGCGGAAAAAGGGCTCTACCAGACGGGCGTAGTCCGATGCTTGAGAGTGCATATGTGTATATGCTCGCCTGCATGTAAAAATAAATCCGACTGTGGTTACGTACATGATGCCGCATTGTTCTCCCCTGGAGCATACCTTGTGGGAAAATGGCATTATGATTGCTACCCATTCAAACTTTTGTTGCTAACCGGTGGGTTGATATACGAAAGCGATTTCTGTCTGCTCCATACGAAAGAGCAGATTCTCACCCATGTGCAGTGACATTCCTTGTATAAGCAATTTGCTCATATGGTTTCAGTGACATACGTATCATCGTTTCTTATTCTTATAAAGCGACATACCAAACATTTGACGGCAAAACATTAGGGCGCTAACGCTGGGCCGGAGTTTGTTGTGTTGGTAAGTATTACCCCTGTCAAACGGGCACTTTGAATCGCGATTGAGGCGGTCCGCATGGGGCCCTGATACACGGACGTTTCAATCGCGATCGAGCGTAATCCCGCTCGAACCAAATCCTGGTTTCCAAAATGCGATTAAGGTTTCCAAGCGGGACCAGGCGAAAGCTGTGATACACATGTTCCAGCTTGGTAATCGCACAAAGTTGACAACATCAACTAATGCCCCAAATTGTATCTAATACCTTGATCCAAATAATTGTGAGGCAACATTTATATAGTTACGTATACCTACGACTACGGAAATCTCCCAGACGCCGAGCGCGAAGCCCATTTTTCGGTGCCACATGGCGTACGTGAGTGTAACCGGCGCAACTTCATCGTTATTGAAACGTGCCGTGTAGCATTGGCGGTGCGTCGGGCACACTCGAAAATTCAATCGCGCTTCCCTTCAATCCGAATAGAAAGTGCCCTTGTGACAGGTGTAGTATAAAAGTAGCCGACTAGGAAAAGGCTCTCAGGGGCCTTTTGAAATTAGCAGAACTTTAGTACCACACCTTAGGAATATCGGAAGCACTTTTAGAATACCTGATTATGTCCTCACAATGCGATCATTGCCCCATGTGTACAGGTTAACCGTAGGTTTAAAAGTGCGTCAGATCTGAATGGCCCAGGGGATGGCAGGAAAAACTCTATCCTTCGTCCTTGATGCTAGAATGGTAGAACTCGAAGAGCTAGAAAAATTGTGTTATTCCCATTAAAACAAACAAATTTTGAGACTTCATGTCTTTTTAGGAACTTGTTCGGTGCCTGCGGTCTCTTGTTTGGGTTTTTACAACCTACTTAACAATAGCTGTGTAAAACAGAATCAATTTAAAGTGGCTACGCCTAGTCGTCTTCGGAAGCTTATCTCCGCATGTGTATTTCGGTTCCGATTCCCTCCTTTTATTAGGTGTTAATTTTCGGTGTGTTTTTGGATGAACCAACAAAAAAGAGAAACAAAAACGGGCGCAGTTGGCGTTTCTGGTATTTTCTCAGTGGGGCAGTTAGGGCAATTTAAAAACGAGAATGTCGAGAAGACCAAAATGCTCCTGGAAAACGTGGTCTCGGCTTAATTGCAGACAAAGCCATTCACTAAAGCCGGGAGAAGAGATAGGACGAAAGGTAACAGAAAGCGCCCATTTCGCTCCGTTGCAAGGAAGAAGTAAATAAGTGAGTCGAAGGCTGAATTATGAAGGTTCCATCGACGAGTTAAATCGATATCCGGTCGAGGCGCAAATCGGTTGTCACTCGGGGAGCAACTTGGATGTCATCTCGAGTCCCCGTACTCCGCACTATTGCCATCATCCACTTAGTGGAGATGCTGCCATTTTTTTTCAACTGTGAAGTTTTTGAGGAAGTTGTATAGCTTTCCTTTGTACCCGTACGGCTGCATTGAGGTGCATATCAAACATTCCGTCGCTGATAATCTTTTATAGATGTCCCGCCAGCACGATCTGGTGTACTGGATTTACAAGAGAAGCACGCACTCACACCTAACAGCTACATCATGAAATGTTGCTAAATACGTGATCTCTCTTCGCTTGTGGCCATCATGATATGCCCACTCCACACTCCGCTTATGAAGCAAATTTATGCCTCGATATTGGATTGGAATATAAATACAGGCTCCAGCCTTCCCATCGCGCTACTTCGCTTCGTCTTTTTGTCTGGCGAAATGGCTACAGCTGCTGGAGCACCCAAACGCTTTCAGAAAAAAAAACGTTTAACCCAAACATGTACCTTATTAAAGGAGCCATGAAGAGAAAATGCAAGTTGGTTTTATTCGAAAGATTTCGTGTTTTATAGTGCCCCCAGCGCTTGTCCGGATACAAACGGTGCTTTATTCACTGAGAAATTAAACAATTTAGGTTAAAATTTTCATTTTCCCGCTCAATCGTGCGTTTTCGTGGTACCAAGTAACATCACTGAAACCGACCGCTCTGCAGCCTAGAGTACCTTCATTCACGCATCCGCCGTACAGGGTAGAGACACGTATACGCTGGCGCCGACATTTTCGGTTGCTCGCTCGCCGCCGAAGCAAGTCATTGTGTCAAAACTGCGCTAAAATTATCGCCGCAACGCGGTTTACTGAAGAAGTTTGAATCATATTGTCTGTTTCGCGTTGCTAGGTCTCGTGGGAAACGAAAAGAATAACGCGTTGAGCCCGTTGGCCCAATTGCGGCGGCACGGGACCGTTCAAAGGTTGTCTCCACCCTGTACAGCGGTGTTGGTTTGTTCCCGCGTTTCTTTACGTTCCGTAACCTAGATGGCGCCACCATACCGTGGCAAGCGTTTGGTTTGTTTTTGCCCGCATTTAAACCTGGCTTGTTTTTGTTCTGGGAGAAAATATTCGTTCCCTGAAACAGTGCTCGCTCGACAAATGGGGTCACGTAAGACACCGTTGCTTGCGTCAATCGGCCAGTGTCGTCTGAGACAAGCCCAAGCCCCGTAGTGCTGTGCAGCGAAGCCAAGCATGCTGTGCGCAGTACGAACAGCAGAACGCATCAGTACTTCTATGTTTACAGGTGCTTTCGTAACTTCCACTGTTTGTCCCATCATTCTTATTGCTTTGTAAAGAATGTGCCCTAAATTTAAGCGCAAATCGCTCGTTCGTCTAGTTTGTAAGTTCTACCTAATTTGCGTCTGCTTCTGCTAGCCTCCGCCAATCGCAGAGCTTAGCTCATGTGACGACATAGGTTCTGTTGCGGGAAATGAGCTGATGGGTCGCATGACCATTCCCGTTTTTCCTAATTGAAAGTTTGAAAGTTTGAAAGTTTATTTCCAATAAAGCACATACAAATCTTTATCAAGGGAAATCGGGAAAAAGTTGCTCAATTGCAACTTGACGGGCCCAAAAACCCTTTCAGCAGCAGGGCAGTGGGGTAACACAATACTCTTACATATAGAAGAGGAGAAAGAAAAAAAAAGAATAAGAAGAATAAAAAAAAAGAATTAAAAAAAAAAAAAAAAAGAAACATTGCAAAATTGAAAGGCATAGAGACAGCAACCGGTATCATGCACGGGGTAAAAAATAAAGATACGAGAATACCTTCAAACTGCAGGTCATTCACAAAAAAAAAGAAAAAAAAAATAACGCGACAGACACAACGGCAATACAGTCACCGACATCACTGTAGTGAATGGTAGAGCAAGTAAAAATATTCAAAGCAACGTACTGGCAATACTAATTGGCAATGGCAGTACTACAAGGCACAGGAACAAAAAGCCAAAAACGAGATAAGAAAAATGTAGAGGGCAAGATTCACAGCGCTCAGACCATTCTAGGAAATAAAGCAATCGTGTAAGCTAGATAAAGAGGTGATATCAACCTGCTTGGCAGCAAGGTTGTTCAGAAGAGTAGGCAATGTGTGGCGAAGCATTTGCATACCGTAATTCGTTCGTGAGCGAGGTACTTGCCAGTATTCTGGTGACCTAGTGCTATACAATTGAACGCGTCGATTTAGGAAGGCTATGTTACATAAACGGTTTTGGCCAGATGTTTGATCCTTTCTATATGCTAAAGCTAATCGATAGTGGAATAAGTGATGAATTTTTAGAACATGTAGTTGTCGAAATAACGGTTCTGTGGGGCATGCGAATGGTGCGTTACATATTAAACGAATTATTTTCTTCTGTAAAAGAAACAACTGATTTAAATTTGAAGCTGATGTCGTGCCCCAAACGAGACAGCAGTAGTTTAAATGACTGAAAAATAAGGCATCGTAGATTATCATTTTTACCTTTAAAGGGAGGTATTTCACACAGAACAGCATTCCTACAACTTTAGAAAGTTTGCCCGCAAGAAAGTTTATGTGGTTAGTCCATGACAGGCACTCATCAAAAATCACACCCAGTGTTTTGACTGAGCTTACAATTTCAATTTTGGAACCAGCTAGCATAATGTCATTTTCCAAGGTAATATTTTTGTTTTTTGCCTGAAACAGAAGGGCTTTCGTTTTATCGACATTTATTTTAAGTCCATTATCAGTGGTCCAGCGGTAAAGTTGTTCTAAAACAACATTTGCCGTAGTTGCAAGGCTGGCAGCACAGTTCGAGGTAAATAACAGAGTTGTATCGTCGGCATAAATCACATATTTGGTGTGGTGATCAACAAGCACTATATCATTGATATAGATATTAAAAAGAAGAGGACCCAGTATGCTTCCCTGTGGAACACCAGCTTTCACTGGTAAACTTTGGGAAGCAGTTTTTATCACAACTAATTGGCTTCGATGTTCCAGATAGGATGTAATCAGGTCTAAGGCGACACCACGGATTCCATAACGACCTAATTTTTGGAGTAGGAGAGCATGATTAATGTGATCAAAAGCCTTGCTGAAGTCTATGAAAACACCAAGCGTGAGCAGGCGTGTTTCTAAATTTTTTAGGATAAATTCTTTTTGTTCAAGAAGGGCGTGTTGTGTGTATGAGTTCTTTCGAAAGGCGTATTGGCATTCAGTAAGTAAACCTTTACTTTCAAAAAATCCGGAGAGACGATTAAATATAATTTTTTCAAGACATTTGGAATTATGTAGCTTATTTGAGCGAAGTTTACGTTAAAAGTGGTGTCAGTATGATTCTAACGAGACAATCTTTGGAATGAACCAAACTTGTGTTTTCTCTTCATGGCTCCTTTAAATCAGAAAATATGGTGCTAAAGGTACAAAAAAATGGGCTAAAGATACTCGAAAAAAAGGATGTCTGCTTAAAGAAGGCAATGCATGATTGCAATAGCCCCGAATTTCTTAAGAAATCTCAAGTAAATAAACTGACCTAACTTGCGGAAAAAAATCTATATAATGACATCATTCCTAAGGATGCAGTGAAAATCAACAGCATTAGTGGGCGTTTTTTATTTTAGATAGTCATTGCGCATTCCAAGGACTGCCCTCGGTCTAGGGGCCCCGTTTAAATACATAAGAAAATCGAGTGCCGGATAACAATTCGGGCAGTCGGTTGGCCTCCCGGGACTCATAATGTAGGAGTCCCAGTGTGAATTCTCGGACGGGTATGTCGTTGTTCCTCACACGTTGTGTTGGGGATGACGTCCTGGCGGGCCTCATTCGTGTTGTTTTGGTGTCCGCGGGTTTGGGAAAGACCTCTAGCCCGGTCTCTAGGCCCCGGCTGGTTCACAGGTCGTGGGCCTGGCTCGTTTCCTGGCCGCTGCTCGTGGAAGGGATTCGGAGGAGAGAGAGAGAAAGAGAAATTTATTATGTGGCAGCAGGACGAAGATGAGACGAACCATGTGATGGGGTGAAGCGATCTCTTTACATCATGTACATAGCGGCCATGACACAGCTCGCGCAAGGTTCGCGCCAGCCAGTAAGTCCTCGTCGTCATCGTCCTTGGTTGAAGGACCCGTGAGGCATTGCCCACCTTAGTCCCATAACAATATATCACCCGAGGTGGTGTCCACCGACTGCGGTGATGGTTTAGACTTCCGAAGAACACGTTAGGCTATGGAGTCTCAAGTATACCACCGTAAAATACGCATCGCCGTGCACACAGGCTTGGCTTGCTGCAGAGTATGGCCTAGTATGACGTACAGGATATTGAAAATGCCGCTGCCCATGCGCATGCCTAAGATTCATCCTGCCAGTGCGCGGCCCGCTGTCCACTAAGCACTTCTCATGAGTTGGGAATATAATGCGATTCACGTCCAATGTACCGCGTCGCATCGAGTTGCCAATCCCAGTAAATCAACCTCAGTGGGTATATTTCAGGCTTATGTTCAGCCCTAACGTGTGCCTAACTTAACCTGAAACCTAACCACAATGAAGTAACATCATACTCGTTGCACGTGAAGTGTGTGTGCCAACTGCAAACGTCTCATAAGTGGAAAGCCCGAAGGCAGTCACTATAGGGGAACAGCACAAAAAAGGACGCCAAAAAACAGCACGTGAAAACTCAGCAAGGTATAACTGCACAGCCTCAAAACAGCACGCGAATGCATTGTAGTCGGAGGTAGAGGTGTGCGGTTCGGGGGGAAAACCAATAGAGAGTGCGGGTCCCGTTTGGAAGTAAACATCCCCCTCGCGAGGGGCACGGTCAAATGCAGAGCATTTCCGCGGGGGGCGCGCCTGCAAGTCGTATGGATTACTTATTGGTTGTTGTTGTAATTGTTGTCTTCCAGCGTAGACATTGTCGATGAAGTCGCTGGTGAAACGTGAAACGTGCCGTGAACCCCCTGCCGCGGCTATGACGCAACGTGGAGCGGCTATGACGCAACGTGGAGCGGCTATGACGCAACACAATCCAACACAATCCACTTTAATCCAATCCAATCCAAATCCAAACCAATCCAATTCAAGCCAAGCCAAGCCAAGCCAATCCAATCGAATTCTATCCAATGCCCCTCGCGAGAGAGTTATAGCGCCAAAATCGCGCCACCACACGAACGCGTGATGTTGACGTCACGATCACGCCACAGATGTTAGCGACCGGAGCACGCGCGAACGACATATGTGGTTTAAGCGCGAACCGACCGCGGCAAGAGAGCGCGATGCGAGCGCCCCCACCTGTTCTTGCACGCGAACCGACTGTTGATCAGCGCGAAACCAACGCGGCGAGAGAGGGTGTTGCGCACGTCCCCAACTGTTGTGCGCCCGAACCGAACGCGCCGAGAGAGGGCGTTGCGAGCGGAGAGAAGGCGAGGAGGACGCCGGGGAGAGGGCGCACCTGTGGCCGACGGTTGAATGAATCAAGGATATAAGGGGTGTTCGTAACATTCCATTCTGTGTCGGCTTTGTGGTGCAGTGGGTAGAACACCACGTACCTTGCGTTCCGCCCGCAGAATCGTTGGTTCGAAACCTGGCACCGGTAAGTATTATTTTTTTATATAGTGTAGGGGGAACGATGCGGACTACGGACGCCAACGCGGGTGACATCGTGAGTTACTGAAATGCTCTGCATTTTAAACACTTTATTGGTGAGACACCGGGTTCAGGTTGGGGGGGTGGCCTCAGCCCAAATGGCCGAAGCGACCTGTAGTGCCCGTTGCGTCAGGGTCCGTTGATCCACGAGGCAAGAGCTACCCAAGGCCTGCTCCCAGTGGGTTGGGGGAAGGGGGGTAGGGGTCCGCAGGGCACTCGCATAAAGAGTGGTACAGCGTGTCGAGGTTGCGGCATCTCGGACACTCTGCGGAGAGGAAGAGGTGTGGGTGGGAGTGCTGTAATTGCGTGCGATGGGGGAAGGAGTGGGTTTGTAGAGTGCGCCACATCTGTGATTCCTCTATCGTAAGTTCGGCGTTGGGTGGGGGTAGTGTTCTGCGGGTGAGGCGGTAGTGTTGAATGATGTCTGGGTATGTGGTGAGGGCGTACTCAGTGACGTCGACTGCTCCACGCGTAAGACCAAGAGGAGTGCTCGCCCGGGGTATTAATGCTCGGGCCTGCTGATTAGCCACCTGGTTGGTTCCCACGCCAGTGTGAGCTGGGGTCCACAGCAACATCACAGGCTGGTCGGGAGGTTTTTAGAAGAATTGTTAGTGCCGAGGCTGAGATGTTGCCCTTCTCATAGTTGCGAAGCGCCTGCTGTGAATCCGATAGGACGAAGGTCGGTGTTGGCGTTTTGGTTATGGCGAGAGCCAGGGCTGTTTCTTCTGCAGTGGTGGGGTTTGCCGTACGGACGGAGGCTTTGATTGCTGGTTGCGGTTCTGTGGCGGAGGCAGTGCCTGCGATTGCGAAGGCTGCTCTGTCGGGGTACCGTGCCACATCCACATACACGGTGTATTTTTCAGGAGGATAGTGCTGTGAGTGGTAATGCGCGTGCCATTCGGAGGAAGAATAACTGCTGCAGCTCTCGCTCGAAGACACCCTACTCATCAAGAGAGATCTTCGACGCTCCACGCGTGCCCTTCTCCCTCCGCGTGGGTCTGGCCTTCCTGGTGGCTTAACCCGCCGTGAAGAGGTCGTGCTTCGAAGAATCCGCCTGGGCGTCGCTCTGGCGCCTTCTATGCGAGCAACGTAGACTTCTAGTCTTGCAGATCTCTTCTCCACCAGCCCCTACTGCCCTGCTCCTATTGCTGCGGTGACGTTGGAACACTTGCTAGGGACGTGCGCAGGTCTTCAATCAACCCGAGCTCGACACATGGGGCCCACAGGGCATCTCCCAGCCAGACCTCCCGATATTGAACGGTGGACACACGGCCCACATTACAAGAAACTGTTGGAATTTATTTCCGAAACTTGACTCTATAGTTTCCTGTTCTGTGCCCGCCTCACATTGTGTGTTTTTTTCTTTTTGTTTCCTTGCCTTCTGTGTCGTACCCCTGTTCTGTTTTGTATATTGCTTTCCTGTTACGTATGCCCTGTGGCCAAATGGCGCAAGTAAAAAAAAACTTCGGTGACTTTTTAGCACGTCCAGATGGTCGGCGCCAATGTGGCCGGTTCTGTCCAGAATTTGCACGCTGCAGGGGCCATTCATAAAAAGGGTTCTAAATGAACAGTATTAGTTTGGATCTCACGTAAAGTAGAGGTAATTTATCGGGACTACTGGTAATGGTGAATTCTCGAGGAAGGAGAGGAGGACAGTTGTCATCATGAAAATATTATACTTGCCCTAAAACAAGTAGTGTTGTTCAAGAGCGCTCAGACCAAATTCACTTCATCTGGCGACGCATGACGGCGGGGCCGATTCGCGCCTCTGTCAGACTGACCACGGCAGACGGGCCCCAAATTGCTGGCGCCGCAGAATCGCCTCTCCTTTTAACTTCTCAACGGCTGGCCGGAATCATGCCTAGGACAAACTGCCCGCGGCAAACGCGCAGCGACATGTCTGGGGAGGGTGCCGCTATATCGCTTTCCCTTTCCCCGTCGTGGCGGCTCGGCGAAAGCAACCCCTTCACCTCCATTCGTCGGATTCAAACTTCCGCTAGCGAGAGTCCTGATTGGAGCTATTCAAACTGCTCGCGGCTACAACGGACTTCTGGGGGTATAAAGCCCTCCCGGAAGCACAGCAAGGTTGGCCCTTTTCGGAGGCGCCGAGTTGAGACGTGCTGTCGCCTTAATACGAGCATTGTAACGCTGTTGTTAGCCTTGTATCTACGGTATAAAAATGTGTTTGCAACTTTTCGTCGGCTGAAGAACTTCATCGCTCTGCTCTGCGCCGCGTCGATAGCGGATGGAGCGAGGCAACGTCGCTACACCGGTGACAGCGCTCCGATGGCCAGTCGCAACAGTGGTGGCTGCGGTGGGATGCACCTATCCCAACTGTATTCATCTGTGCGATGCCCTAAACGCATTACACCTACGTTTTCTTACAATCTTCGGGCGGTTTTTTTGTGCCCTCATCATTCAAAAAGGCTTAACGTGTCGATTGACGAAACAAGCCCACCTAATCACCGGCTCTCACTGCTACAATACCATGTACACTGGCGTGGGAAGACACTCTGATAATTCTGGTACAACAGCAGCTAATTTTTTTAAGTGCAATGCACTTCTTAAGCGACCCTGAACCTGCGTCCACCGACGATGTCCGCGCACGTGGAGATGGGCGCGCGCAGCCTGGCCGCTGACATAGCACATACCCACGTGGGGGATTGGCCAGGAATCTCCTTGTCTTCCTTGGCAACGGGGGGAGATGGGCGCGCGCTGCCTGGCCGCTGACAAGGCACATACCCACGTGGGGGATTGGCCAAGAATCGGGCGTGAGAAGGGGTAATGCACCTGCTTAAAGGCCAACTGCACTCAAAATTTCGACTTCTTGAAAACCCTATTTCCGTATAATCTGCTTAAAAAGAAAGCAACATGCAAAATACAACAGCTGAAATACGCACGTGGACGCCGCAAGCGGCCAGCAAAAATCGGCGATTTTGAAACCGAAACCGAGGAGAGCGCGGCCATTGCAGTGACGTTGCGGCCGTCCAGCGAGCGGCCGGACGGTCACCAGTTCGGGAGAATGTCTGCGCGCAAGCTCTACGCGCGCACGGGGCAGCACAGCTCGACCGGTTCTCCCGCTGCGTGGCTGGCCAGAGGAAAAAGCCACCGTCGGCTGGAACGTCACAGGCGCGTCATGGCTGTTTACGCGATCCGCCGGCAGGTGCAGAGTGGTCTGCGGCGGAGCCTTTTTAAACGCTTCTGACTGATTAACGAGGCGTTTCACGGGGCTACCACTTGTGTCTCAGCTTATTTGGGGGTACTTACTACGCATTAAAAACAAATTTAGCCGAGGTGAAATTTGAGTGCAGTTGGCCTTTAAAGGAGTACTGACACAAAAGTTCAAAGCTGAGATCCGCTCTAGCAATCAAGTACAACGACAACACAAATAGGTGTCTGTGAATAAATTCATCTTTCTTTCTTTGTAGTTGTGTGTGTGTATGTGAGCTCTCTTTCGCGAACATTACCGAACCGCGCAAATTCAACTCGTGCATTCGCACTTTCACATTCTTCCCCTCGGAAATGCGGGGAATTTTTTGTCATGCTTTGGGCGTTTTGGCGCCACTCGCCACTGTATCTTTTATGTGTTTTGGTAATATGAAACAAACATTCAATGGCACTTGTAGGTTTAGGAACCAGGAAGAAAAGTTTGCAATACGAGGAGCGCCGGTGACTGAACCCACTGAACCCTATGGTATTAGCCATAGAGTACATAACAAATAAAAGACGGTGTAAGAGCAACCCCACCAGCTCGATTGCTATTCCTTGGCCGTATTCACGTTGCATCCAGAAAACTGGTGCGCAGAAATAAATATTGAGTGATGGAGTGTAACTGCAACACAGCGACCGTCTCTTCATCGCTGTCTCTTCCTCCCCACTCCTCGCCCTGACTGTTTACGAACCGGGCTACACCTCATCGAAGCGGCAGCGACCGTTGGCCCGAGAAGAAGTCAATGGCGCGGGAAGTCTGGCGGTCAGCGCCCTCTGTGACCTAACGCGAGTGACCCCTCCCCCATTTGCCCTGTAACAGCTGTGATGGCGAAGCCAGCACTGACCGGACGGATAGTCTGTCGCGCACAATTACCGAAATAGCTTTATAGCAGGCGGGGGCACGGGAGGCCTGAGACTGGATAGCTGTACGCGACGAGGTCATCTGAAGAGTAGCCGAAATGAAAAAAAAAGTAAAAAGCACCACAAACGCAAAGAAATTGCCTGTGTCTCTCACAGGACTGCGTTGTTCCACCAAGTGTACTCGCGCAGTGTACAGCGAAAGGACTAGGGCCCGCGACCGTATGATTCCACGTGAGGTTACCAGACTTCGATAGCTGCGGCTGTACTGCGAGCTGTTGCACAGGATGGCTGTATCGTAACACGGATAATACATCACCTTTAGCTAAGCTTCTCTTGGCCCATACCCTTCGTGCTCAACATGTAAACACCCTGCCCCCCACGCAGCCTCTCCAGATTTCTCAAGGAGCCCAGCTGTTTTGGGTCGAACTGTCCGCATTTAAGATATCCCGACCTACAAACATCCCACCTTCTGCTTCCAATTCCCTCACTTGGCGTAGAGCCCTCCTGCCACAATAAAATCTATCTCCTTCTCCTCCATGCAGAAATATCACCCGGAGTAAACACCTGAATTGCGCTCTTTGTGTCTACCAAGATTGCACTGGGTGGAGCACATGCTCGAGCGTGGGCATGTGAATTATGACAAGAGCACCTCAACTTTATCCAACTGTCTTAAAATTATCTTACGTGGTAGCGCCGCTAGTTAATTTTCGTGCTACAAACGAACCAATCACAGCGTTCATATCACGTGTGTGGCAGCAGCAGGTGATGTTGATCTCAACCTTCCCCGTTCCACGCCTAATTATTATAAAAAGTCTGTCTTGAGTGGTCCAAGTAGATGTGTAATAATCATGGGCTGCCCACAGCAAGAACATCTGGAATAATAAAATAAACCTACATTACCTTAGTTTTAGATTTCTTTTGTAGATTTCTTAGATTTCTTTTGTATTTGGTATACCAAAGCTCCCCTGCTGGTCTCTTTACCTGCACATGTGGATACCTTTTCCCCTCTCCGGGTTTTCGACCATTACCCTCTCTCAGACCATTACCCTCTTTCAAGATTATTGTACTTACACAACAAGAGCCTTGCGCTCATGTCAGAAGGGCATCGGTCTCAAACGAGCTTCCCAAGCTAGAGGACAAGCAATCGATGAATCTCAAAAATACACGGTCTGGACTTGTAAAAAGCAATTTGCCGCTATGAATATTGCAGTATTTTTCTTTGATGTCGCCCTTTCCTACCCGGAGACCGTTTCACCCTGGGTTTCATGCACAAAAGTCTAAATGAATTTCTTTCGGACAGTGCCTTTCGATTTCCTTCGCCTCGCCTCCTTCAGGTGCTCTGCGGCGTCCCCGCCTACAGTGTACGTTTTCAGTACCCCGTTCAACTGTTACTATTTGTCCATATATAATGACTCTTACGACATCAAGCTTGTGTATATATATATGTATATATGTCACATTGTGCCTCCCTGAGTGAGACAAACGGTATGACGCCGATGATGACCACCCCCAATTGCAGGAAACAAAAAAATACCTTCACATAAATACCCGAGAAAGTGGTGGAGAAACAGTCCAGCCGGTAGCCTAGTGGTCATAGCAACAGAACGGTATTCTGGAGGTCGCGGGTTCCGATCCCACCCGGCGGGCATTTTAAGTGCGAATGCACTTCTTAAGCGAGCCTGAATCGTCCGCCGCCGTCGTCCGCATAGCAACAGCTGCGGGTGCGCGCGCTCCTCGTCTTCCCTAGCAACGGGGGGAGATGGGCGCGCGCTACTCTCCTCCTCCTCTCTCCGCTCAGTGACTGCGGGTGTTGGGCGCCTCCTCTCCACTTCAGGCGGGAGAGCTCCGCATTCCGACGCGTGAGGGCGCTCGTGTAGCGGCCGCGTGGCGCGGGAGGGTATTAGTCGAGCGCGCGCTGTCGTCGAGAGCGGTCGCTGGTCCTGCATCTCGATAACGATGATGGCGGACCGGGCAACAGCACCAGCAATAACGAGTGAAATATCTTTCTTTGTGTGCGTGTGTGTAATCTCTCGACTACTCATTAAGATCACGATATCCACCGTAATCGCGCAATCAACAACCGTGCATTCGCACTTACACACTCTCCCCCTCGGGGAAGTGGGAGGAAATTTTTTTTCCACCTTCTTTTAGTCTAAAAAAATTCTCCATCCGTTTCTATGACCTACCGCATACTCCCCTTTGCTTTCCGAGGTTTTCTTTACTGCCAACCCTTATTTCTGTCTCAATTCAACGAGCCCCTCATTTCCTACTCTGATTCGCTACATGCATAGCGAGGGCTTCTGTTCTGGCAGTCTTGGTGCCATGGGGAGCTTAAGAGGGTTCAACACTGGTCGACCACTCTCGATATGTGTAGACACTCGAGCCACGGACCGGGGGTTAAAAAGAAGGTCCCCTTCACCCCGAGTAGTCCGAGTGGTGCTGGCTACCAACCCAAGTGCAGGATACAAAAAATACCAACAGATAAATACCCGAGAAAGTGTTTGGGGAAACAGCCCCGCCCGTAGAGTAGTGGTCATCGCTCCAAACCGTTATTCTGGAGGTCGTGGGTTCGAATCCCACCTGGCGGGCATTTTGTAACCGCTTCCTGTCTCAAAACATTTTTCATCTGTTTCTATGACCTCCCGCATACTCCCCTTTGGTTTCCGAGGTTTTCTTGACTGCCGACCTTTATTTTAGTATATATATTTATATATATATACAGTTGAACACGGATATATCGAATTATTGTCTATATCGAACAGTGCAAACATCCCCTTGAAAATCCCATGCAAAAGTATAGGGCTGTTGTGCGCGTGTATCGAACTCCTGATCACGGGCAAATTCGATATATCGAATTCCACGCTGAAGGCTTCCCTGAAAGTTTGCGTCCTCTGGTGGTGTGGAGTTGATGATAATTTTGACTCATCGCAGGCGCTGCCTAGCTTGGTGAGACAGAGGCGGCGTCCGCGGCATTATGTCGCTTCGATGGCCTTCAACAGCTGTTTTCACGCTAGCACAAGGGGCAGCTCCATGATAGCTAGAACGTGGATAGTGGTTGGGGCGAAAGGACATAAAGGAGCAAAAGAAATTGACCGGAGGCACTCTTTTCCTGTCACTGAGCAGTTTGGTGGCTAGTGCAAGGGAAACGGATCCGGCGTTGTTTGTTTGTTTTGTACAAGGCATTTATTTCGGAGCAACGAAGGCGGGAATTCGTCGGGTGCAGGCTGCTGAAAAGATGTTGGTTGAAAAGTCGTTCGGAATTCCTCGCAGTAGTTTTGAGGGCGATGCACCCATCAACGTTGACGTAAAGGCAAATGCAGCACAACCCACCCCGGGTATTCCGGAGCGTGTCGGGTGCAAAGCGACTACGTTGCACGCCTCCAGATGGGGGAGGTGTTCGGTTTGGATACCGAAGATAACGGCATGCAGTGCCTGACAACGTTCCCAACCGCCTACTGCAGCCGAGGTTACGTCAGCGTTATTCGCCTCTGTTGTGGCACAGTGTACAGCATTGATTTTCTCATTTGTGTGTGTTTGTACTCTTGAAGACAATTTGGCGAACTCTACGATGCAGAAGAAAAAACAAGCGAAGCTCAAAGACATTTCATTGATAATTAAAGTGCGGTGGCCATCATGCTGCAGTTCGAATTTCCTGTGCTTTGACGGTCAAAGCGGTAAATTACCGTTTACCACGACTTCAGAAAACTCTCAGTGATGTGCGGAGTTGTCAGATAATCTTCAGATAGGCCTATTTTATATATCGAATTATCGATATATCAAATTCTTTCACGATCCCCTTGGAGTTCGATATATCCGTGTTTGACTGTAGCCCAACAATATGCTTTAGTCGAGCAGAGCTTTCCCCGAGCTACACCGAAGCCATACCTGTGGAACATTTTCGCTGTCGCCACTTTGCCATGATTCTTGCTCACAGCCTGTGCTGGTATAAACGTGTGTACTGGTGCTGCTGGCCGCTTGTGAAAGAATGTGCACAATGCTGGCAACCTGCAAGATGTACACTGTTAGAAGTGAAACAATTTGAACACGCACTTGGGCTTTACAATTTGTAGCAACTCCAAAGAAATTTCGTTCTCCCACAACAAATCAAGGGGACCTTATTGCAGGCATTAAAATTATTTTTGTGTCAAGATATCCTATTTGTTCTGCTGTCATGCACACCAAAATTGTACTGTGTTAGAAATTCGATAATTTCAGTTAACATCTTCCAATTCACTACACGCATTCATTCAGAATATACTTAGGCCGTAGGAGTAAGATGCTTTTCCATTTTCTCGTTTCACCTTATAGTAATGCAGCAATTGTGTCAGACACCACACTAAAAACTACTCCCCATTTTTATGCAAGGAATCAAAGTTAGACTGGTGGTGCGCGCCATGAGCTTGAGTGTGTGCTGCCTAGCTGGACGCTGTTTGCATGGTTACTTGACGCAGTTTAGTTACACTGATAGGTGTTATTAGAAGCTTTATTTCAAGTTGTTTGCCACCTATAAAAGTTTAAATTGAGCTAGGTTGGGCAAATACGTACTGTTATCTGAGTATAATTATTAGACGCTGCCTGCTTCTTTCTCATTTTCCAAAAGCAGACGCGAAAAGAAACTGGACAGGCTACATCGGTACGTGTGCCCAAGCGCCGCCGCAATACCTGCATGCTCTTTCACAATGTATGAGTTAGCCGCGGACGTACTGTGCTTAATAATTCGTTGCACTGTAGTCAAGACAGTGCAATGAGAGAGGCGGCCTGTACGATCATGATTTCACGTGCCTTACCGCTTTTTGCGCGCAACTGTGCAGATCGCTAAATAACGAGAATAACTACCTGTAACATTGCTGTTGCTAAATTAAACTGACACCAAGGACATGCGTCACACCTTCGTATATTTTACTAAGTTATGGGCGCTCCTGTGCACTTCGAAGCGTTGGCTTTCTTCTATTTTAGTAGCTTCCTCGCTCCCAACCACGACTCCGAAAGCGCGGCAATTCTGGCTGATCCAAAAACTGCTTCCACATCTTTCCATGCAAGCGAAACATACACCCTGTTTATTCTAGCTACACCACTATTCGAGCAAGAAGCATCTTCCAATTAGGGAATAACTAATAGCATACGACGACTCACCTGATCATCTGGCTGTCGCGGAGGTCGCGCAATCTCTGCTGGAAAGACGCTGGGCACCGCATCCTTGTTCAACCTAATATTTTGCCGAAATTTAAACTCGCTTCTGAGCTTCGGATCATAGAAGAAGTCCTTCGGGAGGAAGTGGTCCGAACAAACTTGGAGGACGCTGGTCTTCGTGTGGGAAATGCGCAAGCGGAGTGCGTTCAGCCACTGCGTCCGCCGCGGCTCGTCCTTTGGCACACGATGGTACGACACTTTCTCACTAGAAGCGGTGCTAAGACATTTACCCAGCCCATTTACGCAGCCAAGAACATGACAGTAACGATGCATGACGATTCCGAAAGTATGGCTGACGCAGAGATAACTTGGGGAGCAATGACCTTGTTGCGGAGAACAGAAACCGAAACTAGTTTGAAATAAACCCCAAAACTGCATTCCGACACATATGCTTGTCGGAAATAGCACAAAAGCTTTTTCCAAAGAAGAAAAATAATACTTATGCACATGCAAGTGCGTGTGCGTGAACTTTAAAATCCCAGACATCGTCCAATCACGGTGCAGCTCCTCCTGACGTTTACATTTAGTTGGCGCGGCCGCCGCGGACCGCGCATGGTAGTTTTTCTTCTTTCGGGCTTTATAAAATAATTACCGACTTATCGACCGGATAAACGATGAAAAGTGTGTTTATTTGAGCCAGTCTACACATTGCAAGCAAAAACAGAAACTTGACAAATTCACTTCAGTATCCCTTTAAATGGTCTTGTTTGTCACGTTTTCTTTGATATTTTCGGCATAACCCGCTTATAACAATATATATATATATATATATATATATATATATATATATATAGTATAAGTATATATATTTATATATATCGAATTATATCGAATAGGTATATCGAATTATTGTCTATATCGAACTCATAAATTACATAAATTATCCCCTTGAAAATTCTGTGTAAAAGTATAGGAATTCGTACGTTTATATCGAACCGTATTTTTCCCGACATTGGGTATATCGAACGCCGCGCGGGCTGGAAGGTGCTCTTCGGTGGTCGCTGCACCCCCGATTGAGGTTGAGGAGGATGTGGAGGAATGCGTGGACATGGCGTAGA
This sequence comes from Haemaphysalis longicornis, assembly GCF_048455015.1. Lineage (NCBI taxonomy): Eukaryota > Metazoa > Arthropoda > Arachnida > Ixodida > Ixodidae > Haemaphysalis > Haemaphysalis longicornis. The sequence continues at coordinate 75,659,315 of NW_027526225.1, read as the reverse complement.
CTGGCTCGCGGAACTGATTCCCCCTACCGGAACAAATTTGCGCTTGCCCAGTTGGGCCCCGCTACCGGCGCCGTAGCGTTAGCGGACGGAGCCCGGTATGCTAAATCTCTCTAGGCACACAAGCCCGAACGCTAGGAAAATGTGACAGTGCGAGGTAGGGATGCCCCGAATGCGCACGTCCTTTTCTTTTTCCTTTTTTTGCGGATGCGTTCGTTCCTCGGCTTGCCGAAAAAGAGTTTTTTTTCTCCCTCTCTCTGGGTCTGTCTTCCCCGATGTCGTCTCGGGAAAGGGAAGAGAGAACGAAGGCGCTGGCGGCCTCCTCCTTCTTTTGCATTTTGCTGCTGTTGCTGCTGTTTGCCGAGTTGTCCCGCACCTTTCGGAGATCACTGTTTCTCTCGGAGATGACCATCGCGAGCGCTTTGTTGGAGTCCTTTCAGAGAGCCTTGGAGTTGTTACCTTCAAAGTTATTGTGGTACGTACGCGCTGTTCTTTTTCGTGCGTGTTGTGCATGGTGTGCAAAGGCGCAGCGTACTGCTGGAATTTTCTAGTTGTGCAGCGTCGAGAAAATCGAGACCAGCGTCTTTAATTTCATTTCCTGGACGAAGAAGCAGGCCAAGATCAGCGATTTTTTTCATGGAAATGAAGCGTCCTGTTGCGTCGTGAGTGCGGAATTAGTTGTCATTCTTGAATGCGACGATCGGTAAGTGATCGTCCGCCATAGGTGAGGTCTCAGAGCCCATATTTTTTATATCGAATTTTTTATATATCGAACTAATTCACGATCCCCTTGGAGTTCGATATTATACATATAGGTTCGCATTCCAGCGGGCGAGCATGTTTTCCTCCACTTCCTTTCTTTCAAAAAACGATTTGTTTCAAGGATAATAAATGACCTACCACGTTCCTCCCTTTGCTTTCCCTGGCTTTCTTGACTGCCTACCTTTAGTTACATCCGAATTCGATGAGCCCCTCATTTCCCATTCAAACAAGTGACATGAGATGGCACTAGCCGCTCCTTTCATCGTCATCGACTGGACGAAAGTTGTTCTTGGCAATTCTGGACGTTTTCATAGCTGCTGGCTCTCTAAAGTAGTGCAAGTATTCAGTAAATTAGTGCATTCCTCCAGCCCATTTTTCAATAAATTCCAAAAACAATTATGAGCAGCTTACCGAGTTCGTTATATCGAGGTTAACCGCCGCAACGCCTTCGTTACATAGAGGTCGCACACGTATGGGATTTTATGGCGGTATTAATTGGGAAGTGAAAAACTTTGTTAAATTCGGCAATTTCTTACAAGTTCATTACACCCATATTTAACTGTATATATCTTATAGAGAATACCCGGCATTGTGCGCATCTGATTGATGCATAATTCCACACGCCATGGCTGACGATTAAAAAATGGCTGGCAATTAAGATACTCCCTAAAGCGATATTTCGGCGCAGCAGCAGTGCGCTGAGGCAGCACTCACTCCAGGGTTCTGTATACGGCAGTGATGATGAGCCTCTGTGTCGGCGGCGCGAAGAGTGTCTCGTCTCGGGAAGGGACCGCGAAATGTGTCTTAAGCGAACGCACATAATAGTCACGCGCACGCCCCATTCATTGTTTTCGTGAAGTGTAGCACGGTCGAGCGCCTCGTGCGCGGACAGCATTCTGTCCCCTCTTCTCCCCGACCGCACACAATCGGAGACCGTTGGCTCGCGCCCCCACGGAGAACCGCCTTTCACATTCGATTTCGTGGCACTCTCCTCCTTTACTCTCCTTCATCGTTCGCTTTTTGTTACACTCTTCGGTCCAATCATCGTTCGCTCGGGTACGACGAAGGCCACGCGGCTCAGTCTACGAACGCGAGACAAAGGTCTGCGCCCTTAAAAGAGACGCAAATCACTTTATTTGAGCTTTGCGGAGTTAGAAGGCTGTCGTGGCTGCCAATTTCTACCGGCGGGGACGTTGGCGGATCTAGTGTTTCGGCAGACTTGGATCTCCTGCTCTGAGCTCGCCAGTGCCTTTTGCCAGTGCTCATTGGAGGAAATGTGGGAAAGGGTCTTCGAAGCATCCCCATATAATGTCGGGAACAGTCGCAAGGGCTCCGCAGGCTTTGCTGTTCGGTGAAGGTTAAGAGCGATGGTGAATGAGGTTGAGTGTGGCTCGGTGTGCAAAGCAGTTGGGTTTGGAGGAGTCGTCACAAGTGCTCTTGTGCGGTTGTGATCAGCACGTTGGCTGACGGGAGTTTTCTGTGGAAGAGGCGCTAGAGCATGCTTATTTCTCGATGTGAGACCATTCCGTCTCTCGCGGATTTGGTACTATGGTAGGGGAACGCGGTTGCCCCGGCTCGGATATAAACCCTCGACATATGAGGACGGCCTCGTTACCCTCCCGGGCAGCGTGCGCCGAATTCCATACGAGTTCTACCGGGGATTTTGGTGTGTGCAGGTGGACAATTTAGGTTACCCGCCACGGTAGCCCATTGGCTAAGGTGTTGCGCTACTGAGCACAAGGTCGCGGGTTCGATTCCCGCCCACAGTGGACGCTTTTCTGATGGAGGCGAAAAGAGAAAAATTGCCCGCGTGTACGAGATTTCAGCGCGCGTAAAATTTCCAGGAGGTCACAATTAATCCGCAGCGCTCCACTAGGCCGTGCCTAAACGCCTACGTTGCATCGGAGGGTTAAACGCTACAATCAATCAATCATAATTTTGGTTCCCTGCCCGCGATAATTGGCCTACGGAAACTGTTGAATGGCCGTGTTACAATCAGATATTACATTTGTAAGTATTTTCCTTTGCACCAGGAGCTGTTTTGCTGACTCGGAAGGGAATGTATGTGGGCTAGTAAACGCGTTGCAATTTTCGGCTTAAAAACCTGCGTTAAAGACGCACACTGAGGACTTCTTTAGTAAAATTAGCATGCCAGTCGTAGAAGCAGCAAAGTACGTTGCTGCCCCTCGTAGAAGCAGCGAAGCAGCATTGGGAGCACATTTAAGTCATGGCATAGGAACTCCATAAGGACAATTTTTTGAAAATTCCAGAAGTAACAGCGAAAAGTGGTAGTGCACAGAAATTTGTGATATCCCCACTCAACCTGGTAAAGTTCCCAGTGCTTTTGTGGATATATGTAGGTCTTACGAATCTCTAAAAAGTGCTTTTTTGGTTTTCTCCTAACCACCGCCAATGGTGCCAATCGGCATTTTGGAGCATATTTTGTGTTTTTGGATATTCCCCAATATCCGCGTTAGATATAGATATCTCGCTGGTTTTCGTTGACAATGGTTACAAATACAAATCCGGAAAGCTAAATGTACGGATGTTACTCCACAAAATTATTTTTTTAAATGACACGTCTGACGAGCCGAAAAGGCCTAACAGCGGATGGCAACGCCTGGCCAAACTGGTGGTTCAAACTACTTAATATTTTATGAGCAAATTGTGACGTGTAGGAGCTTGAACATGGTGATTATTTTTTAATTATACCCGGGAGAGACTAAAAACAATGAAACGTCGTTCAAATATTTTCTGTTTACCGCAGGCCAGCTCAGATATTGAATTTGGTTTTCTTTTTACATGTAACTTATGCACGTACCTAAACACAGTTTTAAAATATTTTTCTGTAATAACTACCAAATGGGGAGAATCAGAATTTCGGTAAAATTGCGTGATTTTACAGATTCCTCCTATATTGCCCTTTGATATACCCATTTTTTCTAATGTTCAAATGCCGCCCACACAGTTCTCCAAAAACCAATTTAACGATACTGTCCTCACACCCGTATCGAAAGGCGAGTGGGAGTTTTACTGACACACCTACAGACGTGGAATTCCCTTCAATATTCCTGCACTGGGCATCTGTTGGGAATTTCTGGCCCACGCGCCTGTCGTGGGATTCCATATTATCTGCACCTGTAAACTCAAGTGAGCGATACACTGGTTGACTGACTCGTAAGCCCAGCAAAAACTGCTATCTCTGGGGACTTGCAACTTCGGGAGCACACGATAAGGCGGAATTACTCGAAGCTCCAACCGTGACAGACGTAAACTAGTAAATTGTGTTTCCGTAATTTGTGGTTATCTTGCTCAACGGTGCAGATATTCAACTTCATTCTGCAGATATGTGTGTTTGGTGGACCTAGGGAATAGCCGATATCTGCATTACTGATTGACAAATGCGACTGGATGAATGTTACCTATACAAATGTCCACTCGTTTGAACGCACCAGCTTGGCACAATTCCTACTGGTATCATATCAATAAAACACGAGTTCCAACCGTTTCTCATTACCACATGCTTTCGGAAGGAGCCATTGTATTGACAGCCGGCAGAAGTTTCTGTATGTGTACAATTTCACGGTGAACTAGCTATTTATGGAGAGTAAAAAATAACTGAGCAGGTGTTATACCTAATGGTGCCTGTAGTGAAGGGACCCACCCGGGCATCGACCGGTACTACCGGAAATTAAGATTAGAGAAAGGAGAAATGTGGCGCTATCTGTATTCGTTATAAGCCTTTCTCGTGTTTTTATTTCGTCGAAAGGAATGCGTAACTTCGTTTGGTGGCTTGCTGATTCATTCTCTTGACACAGCAGGTGTTGTGACACAAAGCACTGCCCTGGTTGACTTCCCAACAATGCACTCGACTTCCCCATTATTGCGATAAGCGAAGTTCGGGAATCTCCACTCACGTGAAACCTGGAGCGATGCATGCAGTGTACAAGTGTATTCTTGGCGCCTTGGAATTTTTGCCAATGGAGATAAAACCGTTCGGTGTAGAGGTGCAGAGCTTTGGTGCCAAAGTCTCTTTTCTTTGAAGCACGAAGCTCTCTAGCGCGAGGCGTAAACGAGGCTCTCGGTGTTTCATTAGTACGCGTAAGAAGCGCTCCTGCACGAGGCGTAAACTAGGGTCACGGCGTTCTGTTAGTGCGCGTTACGTTCTAGGGCGAGGCGTAAGCGAGTTTCCCGGTGTTTCACTGCTGCGACTACATGAGACGACGCTTACGACGACGACATGCGACGCCGACGGCCATTAACGGGTTTCGCCCTTGAAATAGACCTGGGGTCCTTCATGGTAATCAGATACATTATCCTCACAGACAATAGCCTTAGTAGCTAGTTCAAAGGGCTGGTGTTTTTTCGCGACGAAAGCATACTTTCTTGTTTTGCTTTTTGGGTTTATTTCCTGTGTCATGACGCCAAGTGTACAACGTTTTATGTTTTCCTTTTATATTTCCTCTCTCCAAATAAGAAGAAAGTTTGTAGACAGCCTTCGCGTTTGTATTTTTCTCCGTTTATATCTGCGCTATTAATCAGTGTATTCAGCATAGAGAAAAACCTACAGAGAGCTTTCCATCAAGCTAGAATTTCCAACTCCTTGTGCTGGTGAAACTTTATATCACCCACCAAATCTGTCCGTGCACGCATAACAGCAGCAGATGCTAAGACTCACGCAACATCATAAACCAATGCAAACCTCGCACTCATAAATGATCGAGCCGTCCCAACTCGCACCGGTGACAGCACAGGGCCGCATTTCAAGGCTTGTCCTTTCTCTGAGTGTCACTCGATATCACGTGGGCAGTATCACGTAGGATTTGGGATATGTTCATGGAATCACACAAATCGGAACCAACGGCCCAACTTGGCGCGGCAGTATCCACTGAACAGGCCTAATAAAGGATCGTGACTCCGCGCAGGTCAAGCAATACCATTACTGGGTGGAACCTGTCTACGAGAATTAACTCCGACAAAAAAGCGGTCGCCATGGCACACCAGGCACCAAATGTTATCCCACACAGCTAGACACAGCTAGGCATAGGATTGAGAATAAAGACAAGCCTAATGTTCGACTCAGTACGAACCAAGCGCAATTCACAAGCATGCGGCGGAGTACGCCGCTCTCCTACGCCAATCAAACTTAAGGTTGTGCGATGGCCTACAGGGCACTGTCGAAAGTCGCCATAGTGCCTGCTCAGACAGCTCATCGACCTCTTGACAGCAAGGCCTTGTAAAAGTACCAATGACGCGCCAAGCACCGCCACCTCCGAACCGCCAATGTCCTTGATGAAGACATAAAAGCAAAACGCATACCTGGATTCACATCGTTAAGCGTAATAGACATCATTCGTGCTTCCATGGCTCTCTAAGAAAATATCAGAGCCCTTTCGAGGGGCTTGGCCCATACTCACGATTCTGCCCCGCAAATCTTCACCGGTAGTACGAGCCGGCGGTATGCTTTTTCGTTTCAGTTATAAAAGTAGCGCACTGTTTCTCCTTCAAAATTTTCGTAACCTGCTCCGCATCCTTTAGAAATTCTACAGCTAATATTCTTTCCGTGGTTTCGATAGGAGCACCGAACTTGGACAAGACATATTTCCTCCCGTTTTATTGCAATTATTTTTACGGCTGAAGGAGATGCTCTCTGCGTACTATCGACGATACTGTTTCCCTTTATTTCCAGAACTCTTCCTGAGCAGATGTCTTCAACTATTTTTGCAGTTCGTTTCGACAATCACTCAACAAGACGATGCTACCCGCCAATCTCAAGTTGTTTAGCTATTCTCATTTGCTGTCGCCCCACTTCTGTCGAATAACCTGTCGTTACATTTTGTCTAAAAATGTGCAATACCTACAGGGAGATTGTTCCCCTTGTCGACACCCTTCGTAATATAGACTTCCCATTCTTCCTATGGACACTCGTCTATCGTCTCGTACGTTATTTATACAACTGTTCCAAGTTCATTATGTACATTGATGCTGTACACCGTGTTCTCTGGATGTGTTCCCTACTGCTGTGACAACTACTTAAGGAGAGCATTTCTTCGATTTTGAAATTCCGTACACCTTTCTTCACTCCGGCAGTTGATGCTTTATTGATTTCATTTTTGGACCATTCTTTGAGTACCGGCTGTTGTCTGTGCGGTTCAAATCTGAGGTGCTACTTCAACTTGGCTGTACGCTTATATTCATTACGTCGCGAGCGGCTTTGAAAGAAACCCGAAGATTAAAACAAAGATTTAATTGTTAGGGCTCATCAGACTCGGGTGATACATTTGGAGCCGAAGTTATTTTTTCTGGCTTGAGAATAAACTCCCAAACAATGCGTTGTTACCCAGACAGATTAAAATTTTTTAAGATAACGTAATCTTTCGTATTGCAATGTTCCTCTCCGGCTATATGTATGATTCTTCAAGTTTGAAGCAATAACCGTAGTTCTGCGGCACTATCATGCCGTTTTCGCGAAAGGTCAGGGAAGGACTCAGTCACACACCGCCTGTCGAGATTGCACTAGGGCGAGACTCGAGCACCCGAACCACGGTGCCGCCACCCCTCGTATTAGCCGGGCATTCTCGAAGAGTTGAACGGACCCAGCGCTACCGTCGCCTCTGGTGTTGAGGTAGACGCCCAGCGCTTCAGCTCCCGCGTTGACGGTGACTGCACGCCTGAGGCTGTCCCTGATGTCGCGGCAGTGGGACAGCATTTGGGAGATGCAAAAGGCGCACTTGCTCACCAGCCTGTAGACGAGCTGCCATTCGCGGTTGGAGCTGCGCGCGGCGATGTCGTTGAGAAACCATCCATCGCCTTTCGCGTTCTCCAGGCTGCAGCTGCATAAATTGGTTGTCCTGGTTACCTCCCACGCACCGCAGCTTGTCGTGGACGCAGCTTTCGTTCGTTCTGCCCGTTCATTCTGGAGAAGGCGCAGTTCCTGCTTGGCGACGTGTGCGGGAACTCTACCCTGTCCGGCCGCGATGGCTCCGCGCTGTTTCTTGGGCTCCCTCTTCTCCCCGGCGTCTGCGGTCTCCTCAATGGTGATCTCTTTGCCGAAGTCTTCTTCTTTGGTGGGGTTTTTTGGCGCAAGGGCATCTAAGGCCAAGAGCGCCATTTCTATGCTGAGGTAAAAATGTGCTAATGAAATGAATGCAAATAGTGCATAAAATTACTTCGGTGTAAAGGGCCGGATCCAAAAGATGAGTGAGGAGCGTGATGAGGCATGGAATGAGCTAACGGTGTATAGGGCCATGGTAAATAGAACCCTACGGATGAACAAGGTGGATGAGAATGCTACTTTCTAAAACAAACCTGCTTTAAAAAACCGATAGCATCAAGGTATTCCAAAACTCTCCTGAACTCGAACACACGACAGTCTGATAAAAACATTGCAATGTGCCGTGGCATATTCTTACGGTACATTTCCGGGAAATAGCGTCTCCTTTCTGGTTCCATGGCCGAGCACTCAACCAAAACATGGAGGACTGAAAGACCCTCACCACATCTAGCACAGTTTGGAGGCTGGTCACCAGTCAGGAGGTAGGAATGCGTGCCATGTGTGTGCCCTATTCGTAGTCTGCATCGCCAGACCTCAAAGGCCCTGTTTTTTTCCCTGGCAGCTGATCGGCCGATTATAGGTTGTACCAAGTGAAGCTTGTTGTTGACTTCTCCATCCCATTCTCTCTGCCAGAGCTGAAGGAGTATGTGTTTTACTGCTGGTTTCATATCGAGGTAAGGTACTTGCGTGATGTCAATACTGGTTCTTTCAGCTGCTCTGGCAGCAGCCTGGTCGGCTTCCTCGTTGCCAGCTATGTCACAATGGCCAGGAACCCAGCACACTATAATTTCTAAATTTAGCTGGTGTGCTTTGTACAGAGCTTTAAGAAGGGCAGTAAATGTGGGATTCTTGGTTCCCTTTCCTGTGGACAGGGCTGTGACAACGCTGAGTGAGTCTGTGAAGATAACAGACTTTTGTGTTTTGCTTGTGATAATGTGGTCCACAGCCAGATATACTCCGTGTGCTTCTGCTGTAAATATGGTTGTGTTTTTATGCATTGTTTTTGCTATTGAAAGACGCTGTCCAACAACTGCACAGGCCACAGCCGATTTGGTTTTCGATGCATCAGTGAAATACTGAGCAGCCTTGTACTTGTCTTGGAGGTATGCGAAGTGCTGTTTGACTTCCAATAGTGAGCCTTTCCTGTCTACTTGTCTAAATGAGGTGTCGCATGATATGATGCTTGTATCCCAGGGTGCCACGCATTCATCTGGAGTCATTTTGAGGGTGTGATCAAACGAGATCGATAGTTTTGTAGAGATGGAATTGATCAGCAGTGGAAACGGTTGAGCTAAGGAAGGTCGATTTGAAAAGAGCAGCATTCTTGAGTTATCTCTAATCAGGGAGTCACACGGGTGCTCGGGCTGTGACGTAACCTTCAGGGCATAAATAATACCAATAAGAGTTCACTGGTACTCCAGAGACCAACAGTCTGATTCAGCATAGAGGCTCAGTACTGGACTAGTGCGGAAGGCCCCTGTGGCCAACCTGATGCCCAGATTGTGGATAGGATCAAGCATTTTCAGTGCAGTGCTAGAGGCTGACCCATAAACTACACATCCATAATCTAGGCGGGACAAAACAAGACTTTTGTACAGGTGTAGTAAACACTTCTTGTCAGTGCCCCATTTCATGTGCACTAGTATCTTAAGCACATTCATTGCCTTCAAACACTTCAGTTTCAGATGCTTCAGGTGGGGGGTGAACGAGAGTCTCGAGTCGAAAATCAATCCGAGAAACTTATGTTCTGTTTTAACAGGAAGCAGCTGTCCATTTAAGTAGATTTCTGGTGGAGGGGCAATGCCCCTTTTTTTCGAGAACAGTACACAGGCACCTTTTGAGGGGTTAAACTTGAAGCCATTCTCATCTGCCCATTTGGAGAGCTTATTCACTGACAGCTGAATTTGGCGTTCACAAAAGGAGAGATTGCAGGACTTGAAGCCGATCTGCACATCGTCAACATACACTGAGTAAAACATGGTTGGCGGAAGTACAGTGCGTAGGGAATTCATTTTTACAATGAAAAGTGAGCAGCTCAGCACACCTCCCTGCGGCACCCCTGTCTCTTGTGTGAATGGTTTAGACAGAGTACTGCCTATTCTTACACGAAATGTCCTATCAGAGAGGTAGCTTTCAATTGTTTTTAGCATATTTCCTTGTATCCCAAGGGCACAAATATCTCTCAATATACCAAACCGCCAAGTAGTATCATAGGCCTTTTCAAAGTCAAAGAATACAGACAGAAAGTACTGTTTATGCGCGAACGCATATCTTATTTGGGACTCCAAGCGCACAAGTTGGTCAAGCGTGGATCTTTGTTCTCGAAAGCCACACTGGAATGGATCCAGGAGCCTGTTTGCTTCTAGAAAATGCATTAATCTTCGGTTGATCATTTTTTCAAATACTTTGCACAAACAGCTAGTCAGAGCTATAGGTCTGTAGCTAGATGCAACTGCTGGGTCCTTCCCTTCCTTCAATACTGGAACAACAATGGCCTCTTTCAGCCTTGGAGGGATATACCCATTGTTCCAGATCCTATTAAAAAGTGATAGTAATGCAAGTTGAGTTTCTGGGTGCAAGTTCTTGATCATTTCATAGTGAATATTGTCAGGTCCAGGTGCTGCTTTACCAAGAGTGTTTAGGCAAGCTTCGAACTCAGCAATAGAGAACTCAGCATTATATGCCTCACTTGGAGGTGATTTACGATGAAGTTGCAGTTTTTCTTCCCTACGTTTCAATTTAAGAAACTTCGCTGAGTAGTGCGCTGCACTTGAAACCGACTCAAAGTATGCTCCCAGTGCATCCGCCTGATCTTCCAGAGTGCCACCAGCATTATCAACTAGAGGGCGGGGGCAAGTCTGCTGCCCTTGCAACTTGTGTATCCTATTCCATACTTTATTTTGGTCGGTGTAAGAGTTAATACCCTCTATGTACTTCTCCCAACTCTCACTTTTTGCTATCCGTCTCACTCTTCTCGATTGGGATTTGATGCGTTTGAAGTTTATGTAGTTTTCAGTCGTGGGAGAGTCACGGAAGAGGCGCCATGCTGCATTTTGTTTTTTCCTAGCACTTTGGCAGTCCTCATTCCACCAAGGAATCGGCTTTCTTTTTGGGTTACCAGAACTTTGTGGGATACATTCACTAGCGGCTTCAATTATGTGCTTTTCGAAAAAGAAAGTGCGCTGTCGATGTCCAGTGAATCTAGATAGTCACGTGGAAGACAGGTTAGCTGCCGAAACTTTTTCCAGTCAGCAGACCCCATCCTCCATCGTGGTACACTGTTCTGCCCATGTGTCGACACTACCTTTTCTTTCAGCACGATTGGAAAGTGGTCGCTTCCATAAGGGTCATCCAGGACGTGCCAGTCCAGTAGTGGGAAGAGAGTAGCAGTGCAGAGAGCTAAGTCAACTGAGGAGGATGTTTTGTGTGTGGGACTGAAGTATGTGGGCTTCTTTTTGTTCAATATGCAAGCTCCAGTGGAGACTGGTAATTTTTCTATCATTCGCCCTCTTGAATCGTAGTTTTCACAGCCCCAGAGAGGATGATGGGCATTGTAGTCTCCTGCTATTATGTACGGCGCTGGGAGCTAGTCCATTAGATTTTCAAATTCAGATTTCTGTAGTCGCTTGTCTGGTGGAATGTAAATGGAGCAAATTGTTATTAGTCGCTGCAACCATATAACTCTCACAGCTACAGCCTCTAGTTCAGTCCTGAGTTTAACTTCCTTAGCTGTGGTTGACCTTTGAAGGATAATAGCCACACCACCCGATGGTTGGTTGGTGTTTTGCCTGTCCTTTCTGTATGTGATGTACTGGGGTAAAAAGTCTGTGTGTTTGCTGCTTAAGTGGGTTTCTTGGAGACACACTGCCAGAGGTGCATGCTCCCAGAGCAGCTCTTTAACATCATCCAAGTTTTTCAGAAGCCCCCTGCAGTTCCACTGCAGTAGAGTACAAAAAGCCATTACTAGTATTGAGACGTTTGTTACTAAAGACAGGCTCAGCTTGTTAGCTGCCAGAGCCTTTTCCAGTAGGAGACACCTTAGGGAGCTCTGCTTTTTTGATCAGTTCCTGGGAGTTCGTACGTTCCAGAGGTTTGTGGCGATCCTTCGGCGTGATTGACGCAGAGGATGGCTCACTTGTGTCCATAGCCTCCAAAGAAGGCTTCTTTGTTGACGGTTTGAGACCTGGGGCCTTGGCTGGCCTCCGGTTCTCCTGTGAGGTTACAACCATCTCAGTGGTGTTAGTCAGCTGTGCAGACCGCGAGGCTGCAGCTGACACATTGGCCGTTTTCGGGCCACCATTTCCTTGAGGTGCAGCAGGTGTCGCTGTTTGCACCTGGGGGGCTGAAGATGTCTCCTCAGGCCCTCTCAACGAGGTCCCTGATTGGACAGTTGCCGCACGTGGCGCCGCCCCCTGACGCGCCACGTCGGCGTATGCTATCTTATGCGTGATAGCAAGACGCCTGCGTGCTTCGGGGTAAGAGATGTTTTCTGTTACTTTCAACGCAATGATTTCTTTTTCTTTCTTCCATTGCTGGCATGAGCGTGAGTATGCAGCATGGTCACCGCTGCAGTTGACACAGTGTGGTGGGGCAGTGCAGCTTTCCGACACATGGTCGGTTTTGCTGCATTTTGCACATGTCTGCTTACCCCTGCAACTCTGTGATCCGTGGCCGAATTTCTGACATGTATAGCACCGGCGCGGGTTGGGGATGTAAGGTCTGACTCGGATTTTCACGTAGCCAGCTTCTACGGTCTCCGGGAGAACCGTTGTGCCAAAGGTGAGAACAATGTGCTTGGTGGGAATTTCTTTGTTTTCGCGGCGGATGACTATCCGCTGAACTTTGATGACATTTTGCTCATGGAAGCCTTCAAGGAGTTCATTTTCAGTAAGGTCTAGGAGGTCTGCTTCACTTATAACACCACGCACGGTGTTCATGGAGCGGTGAGGACTGACAGTAACAGCGGTGTCACCAATTTTGTCAACTTTGAGGAGCTTGTCACATTGAGTCTTATCTTTAACTTCAATCAGCAGGTCGCCATTGGACATTTTTTGTGCCTTGTAGCCAGCCCCAATGAGGTTCGACATACATTTGGACACAAGAAATGGTGACATCTTTCTCATTGTTGTGTTCTCATTTTCGGAGTGCATCACGTGGAAGCGTGGAAAACACTCTTGCCTTCTTGCCTCTTTGAAAGAAAAAACTCAAAGGTGGTTGCCTCGGTGCGCCCCCTTTTAAGAGAGCGATTCATGGAAAAGGGATTTGAAAATGCCATACAACAAGTATGTGTTCGGTGGCAAGGCCGGTCGCCCACCACGGAGCCCAACAAGGGAACGTGGCTTCTTCATGAAAAGCACACGCTAACCGTACCTTCCCACTATAACCCTATGCTTGAAATCAAGAGTGATGTCTTTGCACAGGGTTAACCCTCGCCGCCTGGAGAAGCATGGAAGCAAACAAGGAAGGAGATGACAGGACAGGGTTAGGAAAGATGATAGGAAAGCAAAAGAATGAAGAGGACAGGAAAAGGCGACTGGCTGATTCCCCCCAGGTCGGGTCAGACTGGGGGCACCGTCAACGGGAAGCGGGGGCCGAAGTGGTGTGTTGCCTCTGCCAGGGGGCCATGAAGGTCCAAAACAACCCTGGCTTTGGCTCAACCACCAGGATGCCCTTTTCCCCGGACACGGCAAAGCAACGCACAGCCGAGGGCGTGGGTGGGTCCAACCCACATGGGCTCGGGGTCCGCGGTGTCGCCACTACCGTCACCTTGAAACGCAAGGCGCCCCTGCGGGCCTTTGCCGAAGTCTGGTTCCATCGTTTCTTCCTTGGCGTCATAGTATTACTCCTCGGCGCAGAGTACTCTTGGATGACTCTCGCCTGGCGAGCCATTGGGGCGAGCACCGGCACTCGACGTGCTGCCTGCGTCACGTACAAAAGCACCATGAGCAGACTTACGTGCGTGACTAGGTAGGTATCCGCAAGTCATTGCTTCTCTGGCAGAAGATGTGACTTCGGCTGTCTTAGCAGCTGGCGCCTTGTGGTATCAATGTCGCCGACGGGCTAGTCCTTCTTTCTCGCCTTCCTCTCGTTTTTTTTGTAATGGGCAAATCTACTATTGAAATGTTGGGTATGTCCATGATCAAATTTATATTGCATTATTTAAGGACGAAAAAGAGGAAAAAACTATTAGGGAGCCAAACAGATCTCCATCTTACGATGCCCCATGGAGCCATATACTTGTCCTCCTGTGTATTTGCTAACCTTTGCCGGCATGTCGCTAGCCAGGAAGGTAAAGCTGTTGCTGCAAGCTATAATAGAAGGGAAAGCGTTTAACCTACGGCAAAACAGAGGGAAGGCTGTAAACTTGGCTCAGCCCTGATGGAGGGCATCTTAAGAGGCATATCATTTACCAATCATGTAGACCACGGCTACATGTAAATCATATAGATCCCGCACTATGCCGCTTTTTGTGCCCTGCCTTATTATGTCAAAGTAGGTATGATTTGACTGTGATGGGGCGTCACCTTAGCCATTAGCGAGTTTTAGCATAGCAAAAAGCGGACGCTAACGCAATGGTGGCGGGTGACGCGACCAACCGGGGCGAATGCGCATTTGTTCGGCGGGACGGCCGCCTATGCCTCGCAGAGCCCTCGCATTTGCTCCTGCTGAGAGGCGACCTCATAGCATTCACCGCTCGCACATCCGCATTCGTGTTCCCGTAACCTGCCGCGGCAGGGTTAGCGTCCGCACGATGCTTTGCTAAAACTCTCTCTTGGACGGCCCCCCGCACCAGATCTCTGTGGTCACCTGTGCGAGGGCTGTAGCCAAAGCACAAGGGTACCTGGACGAGGCGAACTCAACCCACCGGGCGACGACTCCACCACCACCGTTTGTTCTATTAAACGTTTATTCTCTCTCTCTGCTCATCATCTTTGCTGATGCGGAGTGCGTAAAAAATTGTCTCCAACGCACGCTGTGAACGTGGTTGGAAAGCGAAGCTTTAAACGACACCCACAACAATTGCCTAAGCAAGGTAACTTGAATTCACTCACGTGGCTCTACAAAGTGTGAAACGAGAGATTCTGCCAGCCGTTACTTGGAATTTGCTGGGGCGGCGTCCCGAAAGCAGCAGAGTCGGACACGGCCGGGCTGGAACGGTGGAAGCCGCCGCCGTAGCCCTGTCATGAGTCGGAAGTGAGAGAAAACGGAGAGGAGCGTTCTTTTAATGTTCGCACAGTGGCACCTAGCCATCCTGATGTGCTAGCTCGGGGATACACCACCACCGGACACAAGCGCAGCCACGGAAATAATTCGACATGTGAGCTTAATGCTTCGCATTTATACCTATTTAAACTAGTTAGTTTAGTAAGTTTGAGAATCGAGAGAAAGCAGAGAGAACTTTTATAATCGCTATTTATCAGGACCAATTGCTCCTCCCGTTTTTTGTATTACCTCTTAAAGCACAACCGAATTGAGTTTCATCAATTTAGAAAACGGAGTCCCATCGTGGCAAGCAGTGCTCAAAAGTAGCTTTCCTCTATTGGCCAGATGTCTTTATGTTGCCTCTACATTTTGTATTCCCGCACTGCAAACCAATCCTTCACATATCTCTGCCGTACTATCACTTAAATCCGTCGGGTCCCGGTAACCCTGCAGGTGCTGCCAAAGAAGTTAATCAAGCCGTACGAAGGAAGCGCCCAATGGATACGACGCTGCGACAAAACAGGCCCAAAACAACCGTCGCTAAAGCAGACGAAAAAGCTGTATGCCGGCGCGCCCGCCAGCCAGCTGGCACCTCCGCGCCGGGAACGCTGGGTAAATTCGCCGTGTCATCAGAGCGCGCTCTTTAAGTGAAACATCCCCCCCGATCCGCCTCTACCGCCGCCTCCCCCGCGTTGGAGGTTTATTGTCCCGCACGCCGCGAAAGAGCCGTCGGCTGGTGAAGGTAGACAACTTTGCTTTAAAAAAGTAGGTTAACTGGAAAGCCTTCTTAAGGGCCCCATTTTGCGAAAAACCATCGTTGCTGCGGTTCTCAGGTCAAGGAAATCGCCGCCGCTGTGAAGGGTGCATAATGAGAAGGTAAACGATGCGATTCAAACCTTGGTTTTCAGAATAGCAGCGGAATTCACAAGTGCCTCCGCACACTGCAAGCACTGGAGCACGAGCGGTTGTTGTGGCGGCTGTTATTTTTGACGTAGAACATACCTACTTCAAGGATGCGCCAGGAATCAGTAGTTTTGAGGTGTAATTGCGCGTAAAGCAGTCGGCACCAGCTAAAGATGCAAGCCTCAAAGTAAAATATTAAGCCTAACCTGTCCCATACCCAACTGTCGCTGCCTTTACCAGGTAAACTGCAACATACGCAGACAGTATAGCACATGCTATCGGGGGATTATTGGGAAGAACAGTAAATATTTTGTGGGCCAGACGCCAGGACAATGCCCACCATAATTCGGAGGACCAGACCACAGGGATATGTTTACCTTTATACCTTGGATCTACTTGGAATATGTTTACCTTTACCTTGGATTATGTTTACCTTTATACCTTGGATATTTACCTTTATACCTTGGATAATTGATACGTAATCACCTAAACCATTGAAAAACACGCACCCTTGTTTACAAACATAATGCGGACAATAGACCCGAAGAACATTTTGCAGTAAACAATATGACTTAAGAAAAAGGAACTTCTACATATCTTACTAAAGGCATCTGAGCGAAGCGTGGAAGCTTTCGGGCCTCAAAACTGCGCTAAAGTGAAGCCAAACTTTACCGAAAGTACCTTGATGGCGAGTTGGCCGATTTGGTGCGGGTTCATGAAAAAAAAAAACCAGCGCAAGAAAGACGAGGACGAGGAAAGCTCAAACACAGTGCTGCGCTCACAACTGAATGTTTTATTGAAAACAGTAAACGTATATACAAAAAACACCACGCATGTCAAAATAATTCAATTCAAGAAGGGATCAGAATGCAAGCTTACAACTCGTCAACCGACGCGTTCTTCAAGATAACAGACCTCGCTTTTGTGCAATGTCACAGATGGTTGGCTTATACAAGCTTCACAATTTTTAGATATGTAAAATTGCTTTTACATTTACATTTGCCGGGCTGATATTGCTCAACCGGTGATTGCTTTTTATATGTCTAAAAAGTTTGAAACTTGTCTAAGCCAACCTTCTGTGACCTTGTACAAAAGCGAAGTCTGTTATCTTGCAGAACGTGTGGCTTGACGAAATGCAGGCTTGCGTAATGATCCCTTCTCAATCGAACTGTTTTAAAATTCGCGCTGTTTTGTGTAGGTATGTTTACTTTCCTAAATAAAAAATTCAATTTGTGAGTGCAGCGCATTGTTTGTAGCCTTCCTCGTGCTCGTCGTTCTTGCGCTGGTTGTTTTTTTATCATGATCGCCGAAAGTGCGTCAAATAGATCGTCGAACATTCAAAAGTCTAATCGCAAACAAACAACCAACCCATGCGACGATTTCTTGCCCACTAAGCAAACGCATCTACAAACGATTTGAATGTATTCCGATATGCGGTTTATGAGATAAAGACATCTGTGTTCAAAGCAAAGCGCGTCTTTCCTTACCTTTCTTTTGTATGTGACAAAACATCATGGTGTTCTGTTAAGCGTGACAAAACAGCACTGCGACCCAAAAGCAAAACGTCAAAACAGAAGTGGCAGAATAGTAAAATGTCAAAACTGCACAAGCACAAAACAGCATGCCGGAAGTGTGACGGTTAAAATGGAGTCCCGTCGTCACCGAGAACTTGCATGCTATTAGTCAGTCTTAGTTTTCGCCCAACCAGCCAAGCCGTTTCCCCTCAGTGACTAGCTAGGGTCTCTCAGACAATACAATGAGCAGACGCGGTTCGGCTGTTTGGACAAAGAACATTACAGAATGAGCCCATGCAGGATAGCTGCCCTCGCTGGCGTTGTTCCGGTGTGAGAGAGCAGTACCCCTAGATTTGACCACACCGGTGACACAGTTTCCCCTCACTAACTAGCCAGAGTTCCTATTATCGATTAACAGTGACAGTGAATTGTCAGTGAGTGACAGAGATTTACTGGTTGGTTAAAACCAAACAGACTAATTTTAACCTAACCAGCCAAACCGCTTCTGGCCAGAGTCAATTTGCGTCATTGTTAGCACATACGTTTTGTCGCTTTTCTGTGTTGTCGCTTGATGTTTTTTGCTTGCGCTCTTCCATTACAAAATGTTATGTTGGTGCTGTTTTTGCGGTGTGCTGTCTTTACGGCTTGCTCATATGTTGTGCTAGTCCGTCCCGTACAATGTTCACATCCTGTTTTGACGCTGCATACATATAAGAATGCCTTGGGGCTTTCTACTTATGAGACGTTTACAGTTTGTACACGCACTTGGCGTGCAACGATTTTGACGTTACTTCACTTGTCCTTGGGTTTCAGGTCAAGCCAACCATACGTTAGGGCTGAGCATAGGCTGGAAAAAATTGTGGTTGATCCCTCTATCATAGGATTTGGCAAAGCACGAAAGTGAAAGGGGCCTTCACTGGAGAAGTTGAATGTTAAATGAAGCTCCTTCATATGCGAAGGATTCGCCAGCCTGACACTGTCACACGAAGTGACGCCGACACACAAGAAACAAGAAAATTACCGGTTTTTTCAGGCACACCAAAACCAAAAAAGGCATGCACAGGAACAACAGCTTGAAACACAACGGTCATGGGAACAACGCCAGCATGGAGGGTGCCTCAATTCTCACGCCTCCGCCTAACACAAAGGCCCTGGCATCAAGACGCAAACTGACGGCGCTTATTAGCGTCATGATGCGCTACTTCGCTTCGCCACTCCAAGACTGCAGCACCACTTGAATCAGTCATATAGGGAAAGACATAAGGCGCGTCCGTATAGGTACTCGCGCCGCTCCTTATAGCGCAGTCGGTAGAGCGCCACGTACCTCCCGTTACGGCGACAGGGTTCGAAAGGGCATGGGCTCGAATCCGGGCGCCGCAGAACCAATGTCAGTTTTTCTTTCGACGTCAGGAGGGAGAGGAAGACGAAGATCGCAATCGCGCTGCGTTCACATCGGCTCCGCAAAGAACCACAAACAATCGACCATTTCTTCTTCTCCTGCCGACGGTTCTCCTCGATACGCCGAAGATACTTAGAAAGTGCATGCAGCCGGCAAAACCTCCCGCTGTCTGCTACAGTTATTGTGTCATTCGGAGCGAAGGAACTGGGATTCTGCCACGGCGATCTTTGCAGTACGTTCCACTCATTCATCCTGGAATCAGGCCGTCTGCCGTGCTAGACAGCATTTAGCTTAACTGAATTTTCTTGTCAAGAATATGCGCGCCAAGCTCACTGCTTCGTCTGTACCACTTTCTTCGTGTTTCTTACTTCCAATTTTCATTAAATGGTGTTCGTTTTTACCTTTTTTCTTTCTTTCTCTAATCTCCTTACTTTTATTTGTGTACTCATATACTGCTAATCCATCCTAATAATTAAGAATTTTTCTTTCCCTTCAAAAATTACATAATTTCTTTCGGTAAGGCGCCCATTTCCTGTCCAATCCCCCTGAGTGCGTACGCGCCATTTCTTTGGAACCACCACCACCACCACCCCAAATTGCGCCGGTTAATTGAACCGCAGCTATTTAAAAGTGCATCGACCGGATGTATGAAGTTGTGTGGTCCACCGGAAACCCAAATTCCGAGGTAGGGAACCACTTCTTTCCAATTTAGAGGACATTTTTGTGCCCGCGAGTAGCGCCCGCCGCTAGGCCTAACGTCGACTTCGGCCTCGGCCGGGGGACTGGTAGGCCTAGCCCAGGCCTCGGCGAACCCGCCAGCGAAAAACCGAACCATCGGTGATTACGCATGTGAGCATTGCCCTAAAATGGCTACCGCTATGCTTGTAGAGAATCGTGCAAGAATCGTCGCAACAAAAAAATCGGCAACTTCACGCCTGCATCTGGATTCACTAATCATTCAGAGCACATCTAACACGGTTAATCATAACGACGGAAATCTAAATCCAAATTACGCGTGCTCCTTACATCGATTACTCAAACCCATTTAAACGATCCATTTCTGGTGATGTTTTCATTGTGAACAAGGCTTCCGTGCTGGAAGCCGAAACGTCAAGAACGATTTTTTGACTGGTCGGCGTCTCGTGTGTTTCCATCTGTTTCCAAAAACCCGTATAAAATGCATGTCGTGCGATTTTGTAATCTGGACCAAAAATAAAGCTGGAAAGGGGCCAATTTAAGACAATTTGCATTGCACTGACCGTTACCATATCTCCATGCTGCATTTATTGTTGATGTGATCAGTTTTCTTGAGATATTCGTGATGGGCATATTTAGTGAATTTCTGTCTGAGCTAAAAATGAAGCTAATAGATTTGCCTTACTGCTTGTTTCATTTTAGTTGTCTCCTGTCACATAAAACAGTATGACAAAAGGAGAATGGCATATTAGCTAGCTGCAAACGTGTTTATAAAGAAAGTTTGCAATGGTATTGCTAGTGTCTGACATAATTTAGTTTTCTTCTACTAACTCACATTTGAGTTATGAATAGTACCAGACCTTCCCAAAATATTGTGTGCATGTTCAATTCACTGCCCTAGAGTTTTATTCATTCCAAACCTTTCACTGTAGCAGGTTTGAGATTCTGGAATAAGAAAAGCTCATTCACAGGCAAAGGCCGGTAAATGAGCTTTTGACTTTTTTTTGTCCTTGTGCAGTAGGATATTTTCATGTTTTTCAGTAGTAAAACCCCTCTGCATCCTTGTTTACCTCGAGATAACAAGTTTTGCTTACCTTAAGTTTCAAACTTAAGTTTCAAATTTCAGATTTCAAACTTAAGTTTCAAATTAAGTTTCAAACTTAACTTGCTTTAGTGCTCAGTGCTTTGGTTGTGTACACTTTATTATCTCGCATTTTTTCCGGCATCTGGTCGGTGCGTTCAGGGCGCCTTTTCAAGCCCTCGATGTCAACAAAGCTGCCAAGGAGGTGTCGCTGATCAACCTGTCCATTTGTGAGTAGGCCAAGCCGCGCTTGCACAGGGTCAATTAGGACGTTTCTCATTTACAGAAGGTAACCATGTTTTGTGTATAGCTGATGTTGCAATTGGAATTTTCCTTGCACACTCATGATGTGCTTACAGTGCAATTCACCGGTTATGTAGGGTGCATCAGGTTTTGGGACGATGTGGTATGCGATTTGTGTGCACTAAATGAGAGAGAAGCTGTGCAATTTGTGCTCGCTGCCCTTCGTGTTACCGCTTTGCATATAGCTGCCCTTGTGTCTAGTTTTCTTGTCTTCAGGTTTCACCTAGGAATATTTATAACTACGTTCATTGGGTTGTCCTAGGCTGATATATGTACTCGAGAGTGGCTTAAAGTGGCTTAAAAAATGATGTTAGGGCAGGAGATGGCAAAGGCTTCAATTTCAGCGTCGTACCTGGGAGATCAAGTGGTTGCTGTTTAGCCAGCTGCAGGGCAAATCGACAGGCTTGCAAACCTCAGAGCTTTGTCACTTGTGGCTTAGCAATGTTTACCACACCGTTATATCATATTTCCTAAGGTAAATGCGTGTTTTCCCCTTCTGAACTGCTATTTGTACCTATTGGTCCAGTAATCATAAAATGGCCCAGGTGGTGGTCCCTGTGGATGGGACGACCCTGGTTGGTCCCCTGCTCTGGTGGCCGAGGTGCAACTGGGAATCCTGGGAAAGCGCAGCAAACAACGGACGCCCCACTCTGGGCAGCTCAGCTGGCCTGGGCCATCGTCCGAGACGACCTGAAGGGCCACACCCTGGCCTATTTGGGCTGCTCTGTGCGGCAGCAACAGGGCTCGGCTTCAGCAGGCGCTGTGCTAGGGGAGGTCACCCGGCAGGCGCTGCTGTAGTGCGCTTTATCCTCAGCCACAGCCGAGCTGGTGGGTGTCAGCCTGGGCCTGACCCCAGCGCTGTGCCCTGCTATGCTACTCCCGGGTAGCCCTGCTGCGCATCCGGAGCGCGGCTTTGTGCTCACTCCCGGTGCGGGGAGTGCAATATCGGGGCGCCTGGCTGCGGCTGCAGTGGGAGCCCAGACACAGCGAGCTCAAGGGCAACGAACCAGTGATGTGATATCTGCGCCTAACTGTGCCCAAAGGTAAATCCTGCTACATCCTTCTTCATTTCAAGCAATCTGCGCCAATCTTGTGCCGAAGCTTCGTTTCGCCGGGCTTCCACGATGTGTTGCGCTCTGGTGGGAGGAATCCTTTACTCCACTGGCGTTGAAGGAATCTGTTACATAAAATGAAGTGGAAGTGTTTACATAAAATGAGCTGAGTGCCTTCTGCGCGACTGCCCTTCAACGATGTCATTTTGCAGAGCCTGCGCTTCTTAAGCCGACAGCTGAGGAAAGAAAAGTCCTCTAGAGCTCATTTTAGGGTGCTGCAAGTGATCTAAACCTGCGATAAATTGACTTTGATGGATGAATACACGCTCGTCCAGCTTAAACATGTTGATGAGATCCGTCTACACGAATTAACGAGTATTGGCAGCAGAGTTTTGAGCAGAAGGAGGCTTACAACAAAACCAAATTTCCTCTCTTGGCTAGGCTAGTGAAAACATTGCTGTGCATTCCACATAGAAAAGCGGTTGGGGAAATGGGCTTTAATAAGAACTTTCGGCACCCTAATGACAGGGCTCAGTGTGCGATACAAACTGTTAATGGCATCAGGCACATTGTTTCATTTTCCAAGCGCTTTGAAGGAGATGCAAGTCGCTTCAATGTGACACCAGAGGTTTTTAGAGCAGTACAAACATCTAGCAAAGACTGATAAGAGCGCATTGGAGCTGAAAAGCTCAGGCAGCTAAGCAGCAGTGTCTTGACCCAGCCAAGGCTGGTCCTGTTACAATGGCCGAGACAGGCTCCAGCAAGAAGTGGAGACCACAAAAATATCATCGTGGAGAATGCGGAGCATCTATTTAGCCTCGGCATAAAGTCCAAGAGCTTCAGGTATGTCGAGAGTGGGCAGTCTCTTCTAACTGAGGGTAAAGCTAGAATGGTGGCAGCACTGGACAAAATGGCACACAAAACAACTTTGGACCTGTCAGGATAGTTCTACTTTCATGCATATTTAACTAGAGAAACGTGGGTTTAGCACAAGTGTCTGTTTTGTTTCGTTTCATTATGTGCTTACTTAAACAAGTTCAAAGGTGTTCTCAGGGGATCTAGTCATATTGTGTTTTATTGCCATGTAGTCGTTTCAGCTTCAGGATTTTGTTTTCATGTACATCAAACTGTCCACATTAAGTGACTGTGTTTCATTCATTCTGGTTTTATGAAAAGTTCTATAGCCTACCGAATTGAATGCTACCCCGATACTCGTTTTGTAAATGAAAGGCAAGTTCCTTCATGATCTGTTAGCTCGTGTGCTGATGTACACATCGCACGAACTCTTTTGGTGCTTGTCCTGAGCCATTTCATAATCTCTGTTTACAGACATCCGTCCGGCAGAAACTCTTCTGCACGTAGGCATTTTATTTGTTTGAACATTTCTGTGTGCCCAGGATGATGCTTTTGGGGCTCCTCTTAGTTGTTTTCCTCCCCTTCCAGCAGTATTTCTCAAATCCTAATGCTTGTTCTGGCTGCTCCAAAACCTACTTTTGGCTGCTCCAAAATTTCTCTACCCAATCACATTACTGCGAGAGGGAAGATGAGCTGCCCTCTCGACCAAGGCAGCCAAGGCGGCAGAGGATGATGCCTACTTGCATATCCAGCGGCACGCGAGCACCCAGCACCCGGACCCGAGGCTGTGGAGAGGCCGCCGTAGCTGTGTGGGCTGCATGGCAGTCCCGGCAGCAGCCCTCGGCCGTCCTATGCCCCATGTGGGTGCCCGAGCAGAAAAACACCACCTAAAGGTGGCTGACAGCCCTGCCTGCTGGCCATGGAGAGTGGCCAGATTTAACAACAGGAAGTGAGCTGCTGGCCGCATGGCGGAATCTTCGGCTGCTGAACCAGCTGCTGTTGCTCCCGGGCTGCCCCAGGAAGCGGGACAGAGTCCACAAGGCCCTGGGCTCCTACCTGGAAGCCTCAGGAGTCATCCCCACGCTTCGCCTCCCACCCGGTGATTTGGATCAACATTGAGGAACTTAGGGTTTGTTTGTTTGTTTGTTATCTTCTCTTGTGCATGTGTGTGTGTGTCTTTTTTTAATACCCCTTTTTAAGGGACACTGAAGTGATTTGTAAATATTGCAGGAATACTAGTGCGAATTGTAGTCTGGAGTCTCTAGGCCATATTTCCACCACTCGCAGCATTTACGTGATTTTATTCGGTAGAAAAAATAAATTAAAAAATGCTGCCTTCCTCTGCATCCTTCTTGCTGATTTCCTATGCCATTTTGTGTGACATCAAAACAAGATGGTTTGGCTTTGGCTGCACTACTGGGCGGCTCGCCGACCCTCCGACACAGTCAGTCGGTCCAGCGTATAGTCTTCTCGCCACCAGCGAGTCGTCTTAATTTGTTTCCTTAGTTGAAACTAAGCCATGACCCATTTATGCCTGGAAATATCTGCCTTTAGTTTGTTAGTTGTAGACTGTATTCAGCTTTAACTCGCTCCACACATGCTACGCTCCGCTGAATGGTACGCTAGTAGAAAAATTCAAAGGCCATTTGAAGACGGGAGAAGCCTAATCAAAGTTAATAAAGGTACAAAAAAGAAAACTGCGCATAAAACGAGGACACAAGAGAAGACGAATAGACACATAGGGTGCAGACTAGCAAGTGATTTTTTATTTGAGTGAAAAACACATCATGAAGGAAACTGCCATAACCTAGTGCACAGAACAAAGATAAACAACCAAAACCAAAGCCAAAAGACTGAGCGCAACACGGGGGGCAAGGAATCCTACTCTAGGCATGTGCAATCGCTTCGCACATAAACAAACAAGGTGAGGGCCGGGTTGTCCAAGGGCACTAAAAATCACCCCCAAGTGTCCAGTCACGACACGCAATCTCGGTGCTTAGTAGAGACACCGACGGTGAACTGACGCAATCATTGCTTTTTTTTCAGAATCGCGTACTCTTCAACAATCTCCCTCCTGCGGGCACCCCTGTAACGCTTTGTCACTGTGCATGCTCGGAGGCCTTTGCAGTCTTTAAAGTGGGTGGCCAGGTTGCTGCCAGTAAAACTGCGGATGCCGTCGGCGTGTACCCTCAGTCGATCATTAATGCATCGGCCCGTTTGGCCAGTGTGCGATCACCCACAGGACAAGGGGGTTTCGTAGACGACGCATGCTTGACAGTTACCAAAGCGCTTCTCGTGTCTTTTCCGGCACCCCGCATGTCTATTTTCTTCGGAGTTTACACGTGTACACAACTTGTGTATCTTATTATGTGCCAGAAAAACAACACGAACCCCCCCCTTTTCACTAGCTTTCTTGATCCTGTGCTCACATTGTGGTCGTAATGTTCGGGCCTCCGCATGAAAGATTCAGCCCAACTGGCGGTTGTGACTCTGCGACGGTGCCAGCGGCCCAACTAGCTGAGCCAATTCAATGAGTGTGTGGTTGTTCCTATGTTCCTAAGGACGGCGTATGTATAGGGTCGTGTCTTGCCCCTATATTCAGTGACCTCCTACTCGCACGTTTCGACAGAAAACTTCGTCAGTTGCTTCCGTTGCTCCGCACTAACGTCACTAAGATTTTCCGCTTCGTTGACGACTTCCTAGTGCTGTATCAGCTCAATTCAGAGGGCACTACACATCAAGTTGAAGAAGTGTTTTGAACTCTTTTATTCCACCCTCAATGTCTTTTCGCAAACAATGGAAGCACCGGTCGGAGGAGGATACAGCACTAGGAAGTCGTCAACGAAGCGGAAAATCTTAGTGACGTTATTGCAGAGCAACAGAAGCAACTTACGAAGTTTTCTGTCGAAACGTGCGAGTAGGAGTTCACTGAATATTGGGGCAAGACATGACCCTATACATACGCCGTCCTTAACAACATAGGGACCGGGCAGCTGGACGGGTGGCGCCACCACGCGGCGCTCCCTTCGTTAGTGGAATGAGCCGGTGCATTGGACTACGCAGCCTCTCGTTGTTTTTGCCGTGTTTCCTTCGGGGCTTTGAATGTTTTGACGGTGTTGTGAGTGGATATGTGCGTCGAAATGAAGTCTGTACAGATGTGTTAGGTTGTTAGATGCAATAACGGCTACGTAAACTTGTCGGACGCTTCTAAAGTTGGCTATGGGCTACAATGACATGAGCGCTTTTTGCAGCGCTCACGCTTGGCTCCACCCTTCTGGAGTACGAATAAAACTAATATTGTTAGTGTTAATTTCTTCTAAAATGCCCTAACGGCAACGTTAACCTATTTGAGTGATGAGTGATTGTAGGGCTTAACGCGCCGATGCAACGCAGGCGATGAGGCGCGCCGTAGTGGAGGGCTCCGGATTATTTTGACCACCTGGGGATCTTTAACGTGCGCCGAAATCTCGTACACACGGGAGTTTTTGCTTTTCGCCTCCATCAGAAAAGCGGCCGCCGTGGCCGGGAATCGAACCCGCGACCTCGTGCTCCGTAAACCTATTTGACGCTTCTAAGTTTGGGAATGGAATACATTAACATGAGCGCTTTTGCAGCGCTCTGCGCCTGGCTCCGCGCGATCTGAATAGGATTAAACTATTATTATTAGTATTCATTTCTACCACTGTAAATTATCTTCACTGGTTTCAATGGCTACGGTTTCCGCGCCAGCCTTAGCGCTGGAATACCTCGATACGTGTGCTTTGAAGAGAAAGGCACTTGCGTACGATATGGATTACCGTGTAGCCGTAGAAACGTTGCGGTAGTTTACACTTTCTGAAACCGTGAGCCTTGCACAGAAGCGCCAACTACGGGGGGGCAGTGGGGCTCGTGCCCCCCCCGGACGGCTTTACGGGGGGGCAGAGCCCCCTCCGGCCCCGGCTGAGCATTTTTTTAAGGGCTTGGCTCGGCTCTGCGCCCGTCGACATCGGACTGTTGGCCGTCCTGTCTGGCAACTATTGTTTACAATAGGGGTTGGGATCTTGAAAGACAGTTCCGTCCTCCCGATGGGCAGGGGAAAACGCAGGGCCGTGTCGCTTTTCTTCACGGTGAGTTAGATGTGCTCAGTGTGCGGATTGTTGACAACAATGTAGCGCGGCGCTTGGCTATGGTGGCTAGAAGGGTGGCCCTTCTAGCCACCATAGCTTGGCTTCAGCAGCACGGCAGCAAAGCGACATTTTACGGGAGCGTAGGTCGGCGCACTCACTCGTGAGTACACTCATTTGTACTGATTTGTACTCAAACTCACGAGTGAGTACAATGATGAGTGAGTACACACACAGATTAAAAAAGTGGGTATACAGGGGTAAGTCCACTACTCGTGAGTACAGATCTCATGAGTACACTACTCATGAGTATGAGTGCTCATGAGTACAATACTCATGAGCATGAGTACTCATGAGTATGAGTACTGGTGAGTTTGGTACTCATGAGTACACAGTACTCATGATTACAATACTCATGAATACTGTATTTTCGAGTGCTTGCACTCGTGAGTACAGCAGTGCAAACAAGTTCATCACAAACTCAAGTCTGGACGCACGTGTACGAGTTTCAGACATTTAGCGGTGGTGCTGTGCTGCTTAACTCTCAAGGATGGTAAAATCAGGCAACGAAAACTGCACCTCCCTCCTTTGCCTGTCCTTGTTTGGCGTGTTAGCGTTTTTCGGCGGTCGCTCGCTAAGGGGTCGTGGTGAAAAGAGAAAAAGTAGGGGGTTAGGTCCCGGTGGGAAGCGCGGCCACAGTTGCTGTTTCTACGGCACCTGTTGATTGGAGCAGTTATTTTTGTTTACAAATGCGCGGCCTGGGAATGCGTAGCTGCTTCGTTCCGCTTGCTTCATTCAAATTGTTTTAGGGGAAGCGATGGGGGCTGCTCACAATGCATGCACTACGCGCACCGAAGTCGCCCTTTTTCAGTCTTAAGCAGTTTCCATAGATGCTCGTTTCCATAGTCGTTTCGTGAGCGGAACCGCCCATTTAAACAGTCACAGTTAGTTTACGTGATTCGCGTCAAATTGACTGCATGGTTTGCGTCAACCACATCGTTTTATTAGGCTCCTGTTTTGAAACTTTTTGCTCAGGTTTGGTAGGACTAAGTCCTGGTGCTGTCCATTTACAAGTGAGCATATAGCCCCAGCGTGCAGGTTGTGGGTTGTTAATCGGACATCATAATGTGCAGTCGAACGCGTGTGACGCCTTGTTTCGCCTCGCATATTTTTTCGAACAGCGCTGGCATCTTGCTGCTGGAGGAGCGTCTTGCTTTCGAATGCAAACCCTATGCGCTGCTTCTTGTTTATGCCACCGTGTAATGATGAAGCTGACGACGACGGTGAATTTCGTTGGTTGTTCTTCCCCTACCTTCATCTGCTGTTTACTGGCGGGGCGACCACTCCTCGCTAGCAACTTGTGCCGAGTTTAAGCTCGCACTGTGGAAGGCCTCGTGAAAGGGCCGTTTTATATGATGAATGCCAACGCCAGACGTTGGGGTTTTACCTTTAGCTCGCGTCTTGGAACGTCTCGTAAAACATGTTGCTTGCCCATAACGACGTCACCGCACTTTTTTATCGATAGCTCTCAGCTATCAGCGCTTCTCGAACCAAGAGCTTCAGATTTCCACAGTGCAACCAACGCACCAACACGGGAATACAGTGACGTCAGTGCAAGCTATCACGCCTCCGAAAAGCCTGTCTGCAAACTTTGTTTTCGAGGAAACAAAGCACGCGAGCGCAGTTGGCCAGTGCTGTAACGGCTGCCAAGCACCGGCAGCAACTGGGTGCACTGCGGCCGTCGACTGCGAGCGATACCCGCTCCAAGCCTCCGAAACACATACTCATACACTGTTGGGACTGGGCCATCCCAGCTCAGTCACTACTGTTGCGACGTTGCCCTGCCCAGTCCGCTATCGACGTGGCGCAGACCATAGCAACGAAGTAGCCGAGCTGACGGTTATTTGAAGGAACATTTATATACAATATATACAAAGGTAGCGAGAGCGTTACATGGTTAAGACAAGAGCGATAGCACTTCTCAAGTCAGGGCCTTCGATGAGATGCCGCCGCACTACCGCTGCTTCCGGGCTGGTTTTATACCCTCAGGGTTCCGTTGCAGCCGCGTGCAGTTCCAAAGTCTCCAGTCGGAGCTATCACTGGCCGCATTATGAATCTGGCGAATGGAGGCGAAGCGATTGCGTCAGCCGAGCCGCCACGACCGGGAAAGGGAAGGCGACTCTGCGGCAGCGTCTCCAGGCGCTACTTGCTGCGTGTCTGCGGGGATTAGTTCGTCCCAGGCATGATTTGGTCTAGCCGTCGCGATGGGAAAGGGAGAGCAGACTCGGCGGCTCCTTTCCCGCCAAATCGCGGCTCGTCTGACGCGGGTGGTTTGGCCTAGGCACGAATCAACCCCGCCATCGGCACGTCACCAGGTGCAGCGAATTTGTGTCGGGCGCGCTGGCACAACACACACACGGATACAAAAATAAGTGGTCAAAGTCAGACCCGTTTCGGGGGCTCTTAACGGAAATGAACATAGCAGCGCGTAGCGCCCCTGTCGTGACCCTTTCTCGTGTCCCTTTCTTTTTACCCCAGACCTGCCCATTAAAGAAAAACAAATCAACTCGTTTTTTTTGTGCTGATGGTTCAGTCATGCAATATTTTTGAATAAATGTGACCAGTAAAACACATATTCAAAGAAATTTCTACTGGATGCGTCAAACCACTGAAGTTCACGGCTCATAGATTTGCGGGACGTCTTATTTGGGGACACCTCGTAGTTAGCCGACACAATGTAAAAGGCCCTCGCTGCTGCAGGTGCCCCTTATGATGATGATGATGGTGATTAGTGGTAGCCTCTTTGTAGCGGGGTGATGACGTGTCATCTCATAGGGACCCCCCCACCGCTTCATCCCCCCCTCCCTTCGCCGCTTCGAGGCGCACTCCAGGTCTGCCCCCCCGGAAAAATAAGAAGTCTACGCCACGGGCCTTGCACCTTCGGTTTTGGTGAGCGACACTGGGACAGCATGGGAGCCTGAAAGCCGAAGAGGAGCTCTCACGTTTTGTAGTGGTGATTTTATCAAGAGCTAACGTTATTCAACCACCAAACAGCCCAAGCTGCAAACCATCCCCCCTCCCCTTCCCATTTTACCACCTGCGTAGAATAAAGGCTAGCACTGATAGTTAAAAAACGTGGCAGTGTTAACGTGAGCCTGTGTCTTTTAATGTTCAAGTATCCTTTACCGAGGACCTAAAAAAATCTTCTAATGCTTAGTGAAGAAACCAAAAAACGTGCGACTAGTCGCCTCAAATAGGGGTGCACCAGCCCGGGTCGTCCAGCATAGACTCATTTCCGACAAGCTTTAAGCACTTAGAATTTGGAGAGGGGTGCGTGGAAGGGCAAAATTAAACAGCAAAATCAGCCAGCGCTCCGTTTAACGACGCGGATGGTTGAACGCGAAGCTTTCTTCGTGCGAAATCGAATGGGAAATGGTCAATGACCTAAGACAAAGACGCCCCGATCAAAAGACCAAACGGCGTGCTGGTCAAATTCAAAGCTCAAACAGTCAAAGTTTAAATCCAGAAGGCAACCAAGGAAACCCACACGAGAAAGCTTTGCGATAAACCATCACCGTCGTTAGACGGAGAAGTGCATGATTATTCAAGCATAGGTGGCAGCTTGTAAACCGACCGCAGCATTCAGTTGCGAAACTGTGTACAGGTTTTCGTTACCCTCAGTCTCCTCGTCGTTCAGCCACGTAGGAATTGTTTTTTGAAAAACCGTTAACTAACTAGCCTGCAATCATTGCAATTCTTGTAAATCAATGCTTTTCCACGACAAGCAATAACATTCTACTATCACGCGGTATTTATTCTGTAAACGATTCCCGATTACTGGAGTAAACGTGTTTCTGCGAAATTAAACACGTTTCTACCGTAGTTAATGAAGTTACGGAAGCGTCGTCCATCACAATTTCTGTTTCGAGATAATTCTTAGACGGCACCCCTCAATTTTGTCTTTCTCTGGTGCACGACGCCATTCGTCAACAACTGCCAAAGGCCAGCGCCGCACCATTCCCGGATCGGCTGCATTCACCGGCTTTGTAGGAGCATTTAGCTGCAATATAATCCTCGATACGCCAAACTGCATGCAGGCATAAAAAATTTGCTCGAATGAGCGGTCTTGAACCTCCAGCTTGACTTCCAGCTCGGCGCATTGACCGTCGTCTGCTATTTGTAATTACTGAGTATGGGGCAAATCACACACATGACATGCCTCGTAGAGATCACCTCCACGCTCAAGATTTACCGGACTGAAAAAAGACCTTGTGGTTATCTACGCTTTGCAAGCCGCACCACAGCAGAACGACAGAAAGCCATGCACAACAACACTGCGCTGACCGCCACCGGCATTCCACTGATGAGCGGTTCGCCACGGGCGGCGCTGTTCGCTGAAGCGACGGTGGTGCCATACAACGGCCGCCCGGTCCCTACCCAGGTAGCACAGAATGTCTAGAAAACGTCGTATTCATGGATTAAACGTGAGAAAGGGATTTTAGACAGGAGAAGACGGCTTCTAGAAGTCAATAATTACAAGGATAAGATCTCTCCGAAAACTGTGTCTTTAAAACGTATTTTTACAACTGCTTTAAGCAGTTGTTCCTCTGGCTTTCTTGTAGCGGTCCGTAAAATCCCATGCCAATACTTTTGTCGAGGGTATAGTGCCTTAACGCGCCATTTTTCATAGCCTCGTGTGACTGAGAAGGCGGTGGGAGAGAATTCACGTAAAAGCTTTGCTCTCCGCCTCTGCCTCATCCGCCGTCCGCATGCGTATGTAGGCTGTCATTATAGTGTGCTAGAATTATACTATCATGGAGGAAGAGGCTATGGTCTGGGCGCGCTCTGGTTAGAGAGAAATCAGTTTTGGCGCCAAAGGCCAGAGTTGGCGGGAGCGCTGTACTGCCAGTTCTGCGACGCCGACGCTGTGGTGGAGCCTCTTTGTGCATCGCTTTCATAGTACGCGCAGAGAACCGGGAGGATTTTTGTAAGTATTTGCAGTTTGTGCCGGGTCCGTACTTCAGTATCTGTTCCGCCCGATGTGACCGCCGTGCTATGAACCGTAAATGTTTCTGATATATTTGTGATAGCGATTGCGAAGGAGAGCTTTATTTTATTTCCATCCACAAGCGCCGTTACGTTGTTTTGACGTGTGCAGTTTCGCGCTGTTGTGAAGTATTGAAATTGAAATGCCGTGGCTAGTTATAAGCAGGAAGCGTTTGGGTAAGCAACTGCATGCACCTCGAATATACTGTTAGCATTGTAACATTTGTTAAGTGTTTTGGTTTACTTGAGCGACAACTTGTGCTCTATCTTGGAATCATTGGTCGGGGTTCGTTTCACTCCTTATGAGAGAATTATGTCGCACCACGTGACGTAGTGCCTGCACGGCAAGGCGTCGTGGGCATCGTGGGTGAACGCACGCGGCCTTTAGTGCCCCGTAGCGCTTCAGGTGTCCGTGTTTTGATGCCGATAAAGCTCAGCAAACCGTCTACAACGTGCGTGTCTCTCTGCTCTAAGCGGAACTGCGCTTTTATTTGCGCCTGTTTATTCTTTTTTTTTTGCAACAATTCAAATCCATGCATTGCCGGGTGTTGCGTACGGCGGTTCCAACCACGACTTGCTTTGTCTCAGAACTGAGAACCCGACGTCGACATGGCGACATGCCGTCCCAGCCCGATGATTGACGTGGTAAGCGTTGTAATTACGTCAAAACCCGGTTCGCGACAAGGCTCGATCGTTGGGCAGCATTAAATTAAAATAGTGCGAACATTTCTTGGGATTGTTATTCTTGAATATTTTAAGCGATTTATAAAATATATCAGCTCGAAACATTATTTCTTCTATGCATGCGAGCGTTGAATTTTTCATTTTCGTTCTGTCTATTTACAGCTGCTAAAAAGCTTTCATCATTGTTCTCATGTGTGCGCTTTTGATTTCTTTAATTTCACCACTGGAGGTTACTTCCTGCTCAAATTTCAATAAACGCCAGTTTACTTAAATGTGCAAAGCTTTAAGTCTTCCGTGTTGGAAGTGCACTAATGCAACGTGCCTGTTTGCAGCTTTTACAGTTCTGCGGTTCCTGAAGACTGATGAAGTGGAGGCGGTACATTCTTCATGGGTATGGGACAAGATTTGCTTTTGGCCGGTCGCCTATAGTACAACACGGCTAAAAAAAGCAATTACTCAACTTGACCGACTGGACCCTTCATTCAAAAAGCACGACGTACGGGTATTTGGCACAGCAAGTAAGTGAATTGTACCAACCTCGTGGACAGTGTAACGTTAAATGACGGGGCAGGGAAAACTGACTACACTGCTGTTTGCTCTAACGCAAGTGGGCAGTCTTTTTTCCTGCCCTTATTATTCGGGGTAACCCAAGGTGGTAGCCAGTGCACATGAATAAAGCTCATTTGTTTAGCTGCAGTGGCTGTCATCCGTATTCGATTTGTCCAGTTACTTTTTTACCTTTTCATTGCGTGCGCTTTTCGGCACTGTTTCAGTTTGTGTTATCCAGACCAGTAAATGTTCGTTTTATGCTGTGTTAGCAAGTGCTATTTGCAGTAGTCATTTTTTAGAAGGGGTTTTAACCAGTGCTTATAGTGCTTATTCCAAGGAGAAAAAGGCTACACATGGCTTTTTATTTGTTTAAAAGTTTTTAACGTTGCTGGCGCCAGGTGAGAATTGGAATTCTGCCTATTTTCTTGTACACGATCTTTACAATGTGATCTTTTAAATAAACTCAGTTTAATTGTTTCACTTTCCTAAGTGATTGTCATTTTTTGCAGAACCAGTTGTCCTTGCATTTTATTGTTTAAGCGTGAAAAGCAAATGTATAAAGTTGTGAACTTGATGGTAAAATTTTTTGGGATTGACCGTTTTTTGTCAGTGCTTTATTTGTGTTGCATTCTTGCTTTCAAATAACCATACGCAAATGTACAAAGTTGTGGACGTTATAGTGCAAGTTTCTTGCATGTACCCTTTTTTGTACAATGTTTTATTTGTGCTGCATTCTTGCCTCCAAATATTCATAAGAAAATGCGCAGAGTTGTGGACCTGATTGTACAAGTTGATTCTTTTCGTTTTGTTTTCAATGTTTTGTGTGCGCTTCATTCTTGCTCTAAAAATAAGAAAGTTGGGAAATTTGTGGACATGCTGGTACAAGTTTCTTGAATTGATCTTTTTTGTTCAATGTTTTATTTGCACTGAATTCTCCCTTTAAAATAACCAATGTAGTGTTTTCGTATAATGATGCTTCTGGCACGTGCAAGGAAGATTTTTCCACTGAATTGTGTGTTTTGAATGGTAATGGTGTTTTTGTGCTCAGTACTTTCCCCCGTTGCTTGGTCTCAAATAAAATGTTTTCTAAAACCAAAGGCATTTTTATTGCGAATGCGTGCAGCAAAATGGCGGCATTCACGCCTAGCCCCCCCTCCGGGGGAGGGGGGGTAGTAGGGGAGCGGGTTTATGCAGCCGTATTTTATCTGCATAAAATGCGGCTCTAAATATCCCAAGAAACGGATTCTTACCGCCTTTCCAAAGCCCTTTTCTAGACAGTAATTTTTAAGAGGTCTTTAAACCATCTAAAATGCCCATTGCAAAGCCACATTGACGGACTTCTACAGCTCTTGCAAAATCCCACTTTTAGACCGATTTCCAAAGACGTTTTAAAGCGGGTAAATAAGTTGTCTAGAAATAGTAATACCCGCTGGACATTAGACGTGATTTAAGACCTCTCTAAAACGCCGCGAAAGCGTTATCGGATTGTCTGGGATGTTTAAAAGCCGTTTCTTTCGTCCTGAAAAACCCGGATAGTAGACGTCCTTAAGCTCTTTTGTGCTACCTGGGTATAGGAACAACCACACACTCCTTGAATTGGCTCGGCTAATTGGGCTGAATCTTTCATGCGGAGGCCCGAACATTACGACCACAATGTTGGACACAGTATTAAGAAAGCTAGTGAAAAGGCGGGGGTTCGTGTTGTTTTTCTGGCACCTAACAAGCTACACAAGTTGTGTAAGCGTGTAATCTCCGAAGAAAATAGACATGCGGGGTGCCGGAAAAGACACGAGAAGCGCTTTGGTAACTGTCAAGCATGCGTTGTCTACGAAACCCCCTTGTCCTGTGGGTGATCGTACATTGGCCAAACGGGCCGACGCATTAATGATCGACTGAGGGTACACGCCGGCGGCATCCGCAGTTTTACTGGCAGCAACCTGGCCACCCACTCTAAAGACTGCAAAGGCCTCCAAGCATGCGCAGTGACAAAGCGTTACAGGGGTGCCCGCAGGAGGGAGAGTGTTGAAGAGTACGCGATTCTGAAAAAAAAGCAATGATTGCGTCAGTTCACCGTCGGTGTCTCTACTAAGCACCGAGATTGCGTGTCGTGACTGGACACTTGGGGGTGATTTTTAGTGCCCTTGGACAACCCGGCCCTCACCTTGTTTGTTTATGTGCGAAGCGATTGCACATGCCTAGAGTAGGATTCCTTGCCTCCCGTGTTGCGCTCAGTCTTTTGGCTTTGGTTTTGGTTGTTTATCTTTGTTCTGTGCACTAGGTTATGGCAGTTTCCTTCATGATGTGTTTTTCACTCAAATAAAAAATCACTTGCTAGTCTGCACCCTATGTGTCTATTCGTCTTCTCTTGTGTCCTCGTTTTATGCGCAGTTTTCTTAGAGCGTTTTAAGTGCGAATGTACTTTATAAGCGACCCCAAACCATCCACCGCCGGCGGCGGCGGCGGCGTCGGCGGCGGCGGCGGCGTCCGCAGTGCTCCTCTATATTTAAAAAAGAAACAGCATCCGGCGCCAGGTTTCGATCCGAGGACTTTGCGGCCGCAGCGCGACGCTCTACCGACCAAGCCACGGACGCGACGCTGATATCAGTGTTAGTGACGCGCCTTATATCTTTAACGCATTCAAACTACGTCGTCAGCTGCGTGCGTTGGCGACTCAGCGGTGTTATAGCGGCTTGATAACTGCGTGGTGTACACGTGATACTACAAACCCGATGGAAGAGATGGAAGAGAAGGCGGCGAGGCGGTGGGCTGCGGGGGCCGAGCGCAAGCGCCGCAAGCGGGCCGACAACCGTGCATTCGCACTTTCACATTCTCCCCCTCGGGGAAATGCGGGGGAATTTTTTCAATGCACCTACCAAATTTCATTACTCTATGTCAAAAAAGTAAAAAAGTTTGCTCCGATCCCCACTTGCCCCCTTAATATAGGTGCTAAGGGAAGAAGGTCAACTGAAACTTTTACCATACAGGGAAAAAATCAGGATGCATGAAGCGCTTTTTTGTTCTGGGTAAACTAGCACAGCAGTCAGCAGCATGATCACACATCTGTGAACGCTTTTCTGCTAAAGGAATGCAGTCACTAAAGGTGAGGTATTTGTGAAAATTTGAGGGACGCTTCCTGCACAAGTGCTATTCAAGAAATAGTCGTCTGATCTGCTTGGAATGCCAGGCCTAGATAAAAATGTGAACTGGGTATACATTTGCCCTTACCAACACTGGCTTATGGTGGAGTGATCTGGAGCACTAGGTATATTGTTATGCAATTCGCAAGCTCAAATCCCACGAGCACTTTTTATTTTTAAGTGGTTTATTTGTTTTGGGGCGGCCGTAGTAGAGGGTTCCAGAATAATTTTAACGACCTGGGGATCTTCCATGTGCGCCTAAATCTCAAACATGGGCGTTTTTGCTTTTTACCTTCATCAAAAAATCGGCCGCCGCGGTGGTAATTGTACCCGCATCCTTGTGCTCAGCAGCACAACGCCTTATCCACTGTGCCACCGCGGCAGGTAGAAGTGGTGTGCATGTGTTGCGAAGGGCGGGTAGCCAGGTAGGACACCTGAATGTTCCTTCTCGCCTACGCTCCATCACAGAGGGGCGATGGGGAGGAATATCCAGGCGCGGACACAGAAAAAAGTGAAAGAAGACTATGCACACACAGTATCGTGTATCATGCGTGTATCACTGCGCTCCCATGCGCCATGCCGCCATCCAAAGCGTGCTTGTTTGGTGGGCGCACTGATCGGTTGTCTTGGGCGAGACAGGGAGTGCAAAATATGTAGGTAAATTTTGTTTCTGTAAACCTGGCAAAGTTTAAGGGTGTGGAAATTATGCAAGTAAATGCAGTATTTTGCAGAACCAAAACAAACTGGTTTGAATTCTAATCTTGGACATAGTCCAATTACGTAGTAACTTGTATGAATGTCACTGCTTTAGTTGCTGTGGCTGCCTCAGACAGCGCATGGCAGTTTGTCCCCTTTCAGGCCTCTATAAATAAACACCGCCTTATCTACAGGATAAACGATGAAAGGTGTGTTTATTTGAGCCATTATATGCAGTTCAAACAAAAAAGATGTAAATGCAGTATTTTACAGAACCAAAACAAACTGGTTTGAATTCTAATCTTGGACATCGTCCAGTTACGTAGTAACTTGTATGAATGTCACTGCTTTAGTTGCTGTGGCTGCCTCAGACAGCGCATGGCAGTTTGTCCCCTTGCAGGCCTCTATAAATAAATACCGCCTTATCTACAGGATAAACAATGAAAGGTGTGTTTATTTGAGCCATTATATGCAGTTCAAACAAAAAAGATAGGAGCTTTGCAAAAAATTCGGTGTCCTTTTAATAACCCACAACCCGCCACTGTGGCTCAATGGCTAAGGCGTTGTTCAGCTGAGCCTGAGGTCGCAGGTTCGGTTCTCAATTGTGGTGGCCGCTTTTCTGATCGAGGTCGAAAGCAAAAACGCCCTTGTGCTCGAGATCCCGTGCAGGTGGTCAAAATGTTAATCTGGGGCCCTCCACTATGGCGCACCTCATCGCCTGTGTATCGTCGGTGCGTAAAACATAATCAATACCCCCTTGTGCCTTTGTCTCTCCTCTATATCTGCTTGTCATGCTCTCCCCCACTCCCCACACGAGTGGACATACTGGTGTCCATGCCTAAGTGTGACAATTTACAGCTGCTGGTGCACATTCCTTTCTGCCTTCCTGGAAATTCATTCATTTTGGTAAACGATAAAAATTACTGCAGCCATAATTCTTATACTTGCTTTCTGGCACCTATACCCATGGATAA
Organism: Haemaphysalis longicornis; assembly: GCF_048455015.1. Lineage (NCBI taxonomy): Eukaryota > Metazoa > Arthropoda > Arachnida > Ixodida > Ixodidae > Haemaphysalis > Haemaphysalis longicornis. Next base: position 75,621,307 of record NW_027526225.1, on the reverse strand, counting down.
CACAGTCGAACCACACTACAACGAACCCTGCTTCAACGAAATTTCCATTTCGTCGAAAAATTTCTAATGCCCCATCAGTTAGCCAGAAAAGTCAGTGCAACACCGTCCTCGCCCCAACGAACCATTTGTCTGGCTTGCTTTCACAGCAACGAAATTTAATAAGTAGCTGTCGGTCTGATACCTTTCACTGCTGGTACACATTGTAAGTGACACCGTGCCTTGTGTTCTACACAGGCATCCTGCTGGCACGGGGCAACATGGCTGGAGGCAAGAAGCAAGGACAGTCGGATTCATGGGAACAAGCCAGACTGCTGATGACTGCCACATGAAGCTATCATCCCTGCTTATAAGTATATAGCGGGTTGACGGTTACATTTTTTTGTGAGAGCTTTCTCCTGTAATTCGTTCTGCTTTAACGCATATACCTAATGTTGCACTACAAACAAAGCTTGGTTTTCAAAAGTTCACAGGTTGATTTTATCATTTTGTTGTACACAGGACACAAAACATCTGATATGAAGCAACTCTATTTTTGTGAGTTTATGCGAATACCCCCAATTTATGTAGTGCTAACATCACCTTCAGTTGTGCTGCCCGCTTGATGCTTTCTCTGTTCAAATTGGCCGGTTGTGAATGTTGCTGCCAGCTGTCAACAATTAACATGCCCAGTGGTTGCTTCCAGAACACTCAACAATGACCAGCCCTTCTCCGATTAAGTATCTTTTAAACTGCGTGCCAGTTTAAGCAAAGATATTTATTCGGAGAACAGCGGGCAGTCGAGTCAGTGTTCCAAAAGCAGCTGCTGGGTGCGTCAATTGTGGGGACAGCTCATAGCGATATTTCAGGCTAGCCAGTGTGTACAGAGAAAGAATTTAGCGGGTGCCACGAAGGAACCCCTGAGTAAACGTAGATAACGTAATTCTTAAAACCTCTTGAAAAGGTTTTAAAACTCCATTAAAAGAAGTTATATAGACGTCTACAAGAAGGCGCTGAGACATCCTACAAGAAGTCCTGTAATGTCTTACAAGCACCCAGATAGACGGCTATAAGCGTCGTGTTAGCACAGCTACAAGACTTCTTCAGGACTGCTTTTATAAATAACTTCTTGTCCGAGATGTCTCTAAGCAGTTCGAATCGTCTTGTGTAGATATCTTTTAGATTTACAATAGCCCTTTTTGCGTTTCATGGGACGCGGCACGGCGCACGAAGTAAGTGCATACGAAGCGGCCCCTCACGGCACGGTGAAGGGCGTCATAAGGGGCATCCTGCTCGAGGATACGTCCCAGGAGATTCAGGACAATGTTGTGCACAAGCGTAACCCAACAGCCCTACAGGCAAACTGAATCGGTAAGACCCGATCGGTCGTCATCGCTTTCGAAGGGCACAAAGTACCCAATTACGTTAGATACGGCAACCTGCTCATAGAGTTCACGTTGCACAAAAAACAAATTGACGTATGCTATGCCTGCAGAAGAGTAGGCCACAGAATGGACTTGTGCCCGGATCCTTCGAACAAGATCTGCCGAGGGTGTGGAATCTCCAACCCCGCCAAAGACCACGCATGTGTCCCGAAGTGTGGCCTGTGCGGAGGCAAACACCTGACCGCGGACAAGGCCTGCAAAGCCCACTTCAAGACGTCCTACGCCATCCGCCGGCGGCGCTGGGAACGGCGCCGAGCGGAGGAAGAAGACGCTGGGAGAAGGAACCGGGAAAAAAGAGGTCCTGCAGGCGGACCCCGCCGTAGCGCCTCCAAACAACGGGGCCGGTGGCAAACGCCGGTCCGCAGCAGCAACAACAGTAGCGGCGAAAACGACCGCCAGAGTCACTCCCGATCGAAGTCACGACCCGGGGGTGGCAACGACCGCGGCAAGCGCCGCTGGGAGACGGTAAACCCCTGCAGAGCGGGAGATCCGGATCGCGGACCACGTCCCGTTTGAAAACCAAGGCCGCCTCGGGGTCCCGGGTCAGTTCGAGACTTCGGACGAGTTCGAGCTACCGGGCTAGTTAGAAGTTCCGGAACGAGTCAACCGGACGCCGAGGGATCGCCGAGAAAAAGGTGGGCTGGACCAACAGGTCTCTTGTCGCTCGAACCAGCGATACCGCATTCCCACCCCTCCTCGCCTCCCAACACCTTAACTCACAAGCGAGTCCGCAAAAGGACAGTAGCGACGTGGCAGAGCTTAAGAGGATCATAGAGCGCCAAAACGCTCAGATCCTGGAGAAAAATGCCTAAATACGGGCGCTTATGAGCAAGATTGAAATGCTGGCGAGTAACGGCAGCTCGGGAAATGCAAGACCGCAAAACAACACCACGGCGACAAACAACGCCGGAGGCTTGCGCAAGGTGGCGCGGATGGATCCCCCCTCTGCCCGACTAGGGCGGACGGCGGGAGCGGCTGGATCCACGCAACATACATCCAACAATCAAGAGGCGATGGACGCCGAAGAGGGTCCCGCGAGCGGAGAGGAAGCGGCGGCCGCAGAGGCCGTGACCACGGCAACGATACAGATCCCACGAGGAGGAGAGCTTACGGCAATTTTGTCCGCAATTACCCAAATTAAGGAAAGGCTAGGAAAAATGGACGCCCGACTCGAAGCTGCCGAGAGTCAGCTTCACACGCCCTCGGTGAAGCACGAGCGCTTAGCACTAAAAGTAGCCACAACGTCGGTGAGCAACCGTTTCGCGTCCCTGAAAAAGGAGCGGGCTGAAGGAATAAAAGAAGCCACAAACCGTTTTGCGTCCCTGAAAAAGGAGCGGTCCGAGAGAATCAAAGATGCGATCGCGAAAAGGCGCGGTCGACTCGAGACGTCCGAGGAGGATGACGCAGAGGCCAAGTAAGAAGCACAGGAAGAAGAGCAGGGGAGACACCACCGTAATTTCCCAATGGAACTGCCGCGGAATTCGCAACAAAGAAGCGGAACTGCTGTTACACATCGACGGGCAAGAAAATAAGCCAGATATAATAGCCCTACATGAAACAAACGGGAAACCAAGACTACCGGGGTACGTCACTTACACATGCCCCACGGAGAACGGAAAGGCAATGCTCGACCGCAGCAACGTGGCGGCAACACAACACGTCACGGAGCAGGGCGGGTGCGAGCACACGCTGGCCGAAATTCATGCAAGAGAAATTGGCAACCCAGGCAATCTATTCGTCATGAGCGCGTACTGCCTGCCGTAACAACGGCAGTACGAGTTTGACCGCATCGTGAGCCAGGCGAAAGGGTTGGCGGAGACGAGGCCGCTCCTGATCCTCGGCGACTTTAACGCCACTCACAAAACGTGGGGCAATAAGTTTCAGTCGAAGAGAGGAAAATCGTTGGCCAAGGCAATGGAGGATCACGAGATGGCCCTCCTGAACGAGCCGGACGTACCCACCAGAAGAGGAAACAGTGCCGCAAGGGACACTACGCCAGACCTGTCGTGGTTATCGGGCACTCTAGACGTGACCTGGAGGAGCGAAGAAGCGGACCTGGAGTCTGACCACACCGTGATCCGCATCACGATCCGAGGCTCCCGATATGGTGCTGTGCTGGGGACGGCGCGGATCACGGATTGGGACAAGATGAGGAAGTATACCCAAGAACCAGACGCGGCGTCCGAGGAAGAGTCGGCACAAGCCGAAAGAAAACAAACCTACACTGAATGGGCGAGGGACCAGAAGATGGTCCTCCAAAAATTCACCCAGGAATTCGCAAAGACGCCGCAGGTACCGTACGTGGACGCCAGACTGAACCAAATGTGGGCGGCACGGCACTCGTTAACGCGGCGGTGGAAGCGTCACAGACACAACAGAAAGCTGGTCAAACGCATTGCGGTCTTGAACATACAGATCGCCGAGCACAAAGCCAAGCTATGGAGGGAAAATTCGCTGAAGACTAGCGACAGCCTGTAGGGCAAGCTCTCGGCGCGGAAGACGTGGTGTCTCTTGAGGCATTTGATCGACCCGCTGAGTACCAAAACTGCGACCAATCGCAACCTCACCAAAGTGTTGAACACGTACAAGGGAGACGGCTGCAGGCTCCTGGAAGACATGAAGGCGAGGTACCTAAAGGAAGAGCAGGACCAGTACCCGGTGCCCGAGATGTACGAAGGACCCGACAACGATGAGCTGGACAGGCCGTTTACCATGACGTAATTGTGGACAGTGATAGACGAAAGCATTAAGAGAAGTGCCCCCGGCATGGACGCCATAACATACAAACTGCTCGGTAAAATGAGTGGTGCAGCGGCCCGCGGCCTCCAAGAGCACATCAATGAAACCTGGGAGAGCTCGCCGTTGCCGAAGGAATGGAAGGAAGCCGAGGTCCACTTCATTCCAAAGCACGGCAAAGCCCTCCCTATAGACAACATGCGGCCCATCTCCCTTACGTCCTGCGCGGGGAAGGGAATCGAGCGCATGGTTCTTCGCCGTCTGCAGAAGCACCTCGCAGAAACAGATCAGATGCCAAAGACGATGTACGGCTTCAGACACCATCTCAGCACCCAAGACGTCGTGGTCCAACTCCGTGAGCTTGTTGTCAAGTAGGCAACGAGGCACGCGCCGCGCGGGATACTCGCCCTCGACCTGTAAGGAGCGTTTGACAACGTGTCCCACGCAAGCGTGTTGCAGAATCTGAACAACACCAGGTGCGGCCGTAAGACATTCGGCTACATAAAAGATTTTCTGTCAAATCGAATGGCGACCATCAGGATAGGGGACGAGAAGTCGGACCCTGTCGAGCTCGGCGATAGGGGAACCACTCAGGGGTCGGTCTTGTCGCCCCTGCTCTTCAATCTGGCCCTGCTGCCCCTGCCCGATCTACGCAAGCAAATCGAAGGCATGGAACACGCGTTCTACGTCGACGACATTACGGTGTGGACGGCCCGAGCCGCGTCCGATGCCTGGATGGAGGAAGCCTTGCAGCGGGCGGCAACGACCGGGCACGAGTACGCTAAGTCACGCTGACTGAACTGTGCTCCCAGAAATCTGAGCTGCTCATGATCCAACCGGGGAAACCTAAGAAGGAGCCGCTGCCGAACATGACCATCACCATCGACGGAACGGCGATTAAGCCAACTCAGCAGATTCGGATTCTCCGCCTACTACTTCAGAGCGACGGCAAGGCACACGCCGCCGTCAAAAAGATCACGACTACATCCGAACAAATACTCAGTATGATTCGGAGGGTATCTAACAGAAACTGAGTCCTGAATGAGGACGATGCCATGCACCTCGTACGCGCGTTCGTCTTGTCGCGGGTTACCTACTCCGCTCCGTATCTCCAGCTGAGGAAGGCAAATAGGGATACCCTAAACACGATGCTTCGCAAGGCAAGGAAGCAAGCACTCGGAATTCCCATATACTCGTCCACGCAAAGGCTGCTAGACATGGACGCGCAGAACACGATGGAGGAGCTCATCGAAGCCCACCTTTCAAATCAGAGAATCCGGCTCAGTCACACGGAGCACGGACGAGCCGTCCTACGCAAGATAGGTTGGCAGATCGAGCCAGTACCCATAAAGGCAGCCCTTCCGGAAGACTGGAAGATGAGCATTCAGATGAAACCCCTTCCCCGGAACATGACGCCGGGCAAGGACGACGAGAGGCGCACCGCTCGGGCAAGGCAATGGCCCGGAAACTGGAAGACAACCCCAGGGTCCTCTACGCAGACGCCTCGCTCCGAACACACCGCGACCGTGCTGCGGCGGTAGTTACGTCCAGAGACCGGCTGATCGTCAGCGCGTCCCTGAAGACAAAAGACCCCGCAGTTGCAGAGGAAGTGGCCGTGGCCCTGGCACTCGCACAGCCGTGCGTGGACACCGTGGTCACCGACTCAATGACAGCGCACGGAAGCTTCCGCAGGGGGGTAATCTCCTCCGCGGCCCAAGCCATTCTATCCAAGTGCAAGCCACCGGGAAGAGCCATAGAGCTCGTGAGGGTCCCGGCGCACTTGCGGGTAGCAGGCAACACCATCGCCGACTACCATGCCCGAGAAATGTCAATCCGGGCCGAGCACGAGCAGGAAGAGCTACCGCACCCGGTTACCAGCTTTCGGGACATTACTCGGTTGTACCGAGAGGAGAGGTGCAGACTGCCAGAACCACCACACCCAAAACTGACTAGGCAACAACAGACGATCCTGCGTCGAGCGCAGGAGGGATCGCTTGCGCATCCCGTACTGATGAACCGCATGTACCCCGCAGAACACGATACGCTCTGTCCGTTTTGCAAAAGAGAGAGGGGCACCCAGCCGCACATCTTGGCAGAGTGTGCAGAACTCAAGACCCCCCCCTCCTCCCTTTCCCCACAACACCCGCAATCCCCAACCCCTTGAGCGATGGGAGGGAACCACCCCGTCTGGTGCCAGCGTGCACCACCGATTTCTTTTTGGGCTCAATAAACGTTGATTCCTCCTCCTCCTTCTTTCGACATCACTTCCCTTGACGAATATGACGAGAGTGAGATCTCGGTGTACCTGGGCACAAAACTCTCGTGTTAAAATACCCACGAAGGGAATTTACTGGGATTTGCAACTCAAACCGACGCGGTTCATAGGGCGTGAGTCGCATTAAATTCTGAACTCATGAGGAGTGCTCAGTGGTCCTCAGACAGCGTGGCGCGCACTGGCAGGACAACCCCTGCGCATGTGCATTGGCGGCGACATTATCGATAGCCTGTGTGTCACATTCAGCAATATTCTTCAGCAAGCCAGGCCTCTGTGCTCGGCGATGCGTATCGTACTGTGGTATTCTTTTGACTCCATAGCGTAAAGTATACCTCGCAAGTCTAAACCATCAACATAGTACGCGGCCACCTTCTTGGGTGATACTTCGTTCAAACATGGCCACAAGTCCGCCATTTTAGGTGTGATGTCAAACTCTAAGCGCGTTTTTATGGTGCGTGCACGTAAAAGTGATCTAAAAATACCAAAATACCTTTGCTTCCAAATAAAATGCATATAATGAAGAAAAAGAACAGTCCAAGTACAAATATTAGAAGTATTTCGACACAAGCACAGCACTGCTGGTACTCCAAACACAGGCGGAACATGGCAAAATCCGACGCAGCCTAAACCACTATCGCACTACACAAGTAGTGGTTATTTGACAAAGAAGGCCATCATCATCATCATCATTGTGGTCATCATCACCCAAATGGCGGTCGGTCGCTTGGTTTTCGCATTCCGAGACTTCACCATGAAAAAAGCCTGCAGAAAGTTGTCCCGAAGGCGAAATACCGTCTTCATCCTCATCACGATCGTGAGCGTGTTCGCGTTCTTCCAGCTGGGGAATTTCACAGCGCTGAAGGACTTGCTTCAGGACGAGAATCTGAAGCACATCGAATACTGGAGCCACGAAGTCGGTCAGGCTGCTCTACGCGAGGGCGAGCAGTATGAAGCGACGCGGCTTCCGCACCGTGGAGGCTGGGCCGTAGAAGCGCGCTGTCGTGAGGGCATCGATGTCCTGTTCTTCGTGCACGCCTGCTCACGAGAATGGAGACGGCGGGCGGTCCTGCGCGACACCCTCGTCGAGGAGGCGGCCGCGAGACGCTTCAACTGGGCCGCCGTGTTCTTTGTGGGTCGCCGTGCCAAGGACCCACTCCTCGACGCATGGCTCAACCTTGAGGCGGATGCCCTTGGCGACCTAGTGGTGTTCCCGTTAGAAGAACGCTACAGGACCATAACTCCCAAGTGGGTGAATGGTATGAAATGGGTGGCCGACCGCTGTCCCAACGTGCCGGTGATTGTCAAGCTGGACGACGATCTCACCGTTCACCCGTTCAAGGTGAATGGCAATATGCCTGCGAACATCGACGCTATAGCCTTCAATGAAAGCCACGCTGTTAACCGAAAGTTAAGGTCTCAGTTACTGGGGCCGTAGTTGATGTCTAGTCAAGAGTTTGAACGACTGGCACACTGTACCAAGCTAATGAAATTTTGGTTACGAACGCGTTTGTTCGGAGCTGGTAAATCAGGAGCTAGTTCAATTCAAATAAAACCTAAAATGCGTAAATGAAATATGTATGCAAACAGGTATGCTTAACGTTTTTACTTGAAGCGTTTTCTGATCAGAAGCCTTCGTGTCGCAGTGTTCTTGGCAGTCCATGAAATGGGCCACATCATGTGTTCTAATGTTTTACCGAAGGGAATGGTCGTCTAGCTGACACTTACCGAGAAAATAACATTCGTAGTCAATTATTTTAAAACTGCTATCACCATCCGGGTTTGCCTCGTTACGTACCAATCAAACAAACGCTGCCTTCCATCTTTTGTAGATCGGCCAAAACTCAGTGCGCAAAACTCCGTCACTGCACTCGCCTTCAGTCAGGGCGTACAAACGGGGAAACCACTGTGTATCAACTATTTAACCAAGAGAAGCGCTTTCACCTTCTCATCTCGTGGGAATATGCTTAGGCATTCTCTTACACCTTCTTTGTAAAACTCCCGCCAAAGCGTGACCTCAAGAAATACGTCCGTTGCCGTGTTGTGGGCAGACATGAGTGGTACGTTTGTCAAGTTCTTGCTTAAATTTTAATGGGAAGGCATTAATTTGTCCAGAATGCGTAAAACCTTAAATGGATTCGGCGTCAGAGGCAAGCCTCTAAACACACGTCACTACAGAGCGTTTCAAAAGTGTGAATCGCACTTCAAAACCCAAAAAATGGGAAGGTATACTGAACGTTGCCCGCACATGGGCAGAGCCCCTTCGAAAGTGGAGTGTGTTTCGAGCACGTGCCCCAAATATCAGTACTGCTAACGCATCGAGTAACTTCCGGTTTCTATGTCCCATACCCTATATTAGCAGTGCTAACGCCTGATGAGTCACTTCTGGTTTCTCATTTCATATTAAGGCTTTCATTACGCCTTTTGCAATATTTGATATTACGACTGCCATCTAGGGGCCGACATTGCAGTCACCCAAATAATAAGGTTTGTATACCAAAAACTGCACTTCAGACCTGATGCCTCGTGCTGGAGATACACACCGCAGGTCGGGAAGGGTTTTCTGCCCTTTGACTCTGCGCATTCCGAGAATATTAAGCGAAGATTGCGAACAGGGCCCTGAACTCGGCATTAAGCCGATAATGTTAACCTGAGATGTAGAGAAGCTTCGATTGATTGATTGCGCTGACGCAACAAGGGTGAGGAGGCGCACTGTGGTAGAGGGTTCCAGGTTAATTTTGACCAACTGTGTATCTTTAACGGTCGCCGCAATCTCGTACAAACGGATGTTTTCGCTTTTCGCCTCCATCAGAAAAGCGGCCGCCGCGGTCGGTAATCGAACCCGCCACCTCGTGCTGAGCAGCGAAACGCCTTAGCCATTGAGCCACCGCGACGAGTTGGAGAGGAGCTTCACACATCAAATCTCAAAACTGCCCAATGCAGGCTATACGAATGCGGTCCTGGTGTCGATCTGCGAGTCGATGCTTCAAAATATAAAAGGAAAAGTCCGCAGGCGTCCTTGAGAGGCTACTGACAGGAGCAAGATAACGGTTGTGCCTTAGCCGCACGGAATCACACACAACATTAAGAAGATAGCAGCCAGAGAGGGGGAGACAGTTGTGTACTCATCCCCAAACAAAGGGTATGCCAGGCGCCGCCATGTCAATCTTCCAATTATAGAGAGCCATTGCACAACTAACCACCGTACTTCGTGCGCAGCATGCGTGCAGGGGGTTGTATACAAGCTACCGTTATCGTGCAGGAAAAGCTACATTGGCCAGACCTGCCTTTGTATCAACAATACAGTTCGAGAGCACAAGGTCGCAACAAAGAATGTTCCGCCAGGTCACTTGGCAACGCTCTGCCGAGTTTGCCCTAAGTAATATCGCCATGGATGTTTGAAGCGGACTTCCATGGCTTCATTCCATCCATAAAAAAAGTAATAGGCTAGCGCGCGAAATCATCGAGGCAATGGAAATCGAGGGAAACATCGACGATTGTAGTAGTAGTAGTAGTAAGTATTGTTGAATAAGGCGGACTTAGCCTTGCATAGCTGCCGGCAATTGCTCCGCCTAATCGTCCCCAATACCATATCAAATCTCTCAAAGTCATAACACATCACTTAGTTCTAAAATAACAGACACGCAATGTCACCACACCTCACTTAGTCCTGTGGACTGCAAGAATCCGAGTAGGAGATGAGACACATCTCTTCGCACAATCCAGTGGTCCCTAGGAAAAATAATGACCTCCGATGTAGCATGGGGCACTCCTAACTTCTGGAGATCACGAAAAAAGTTCGTCCGCTCAGGGTTGGTTTTGGAGCAGTTCATAATGAAGGGATCAATGTCACCAGTCACACTGCACGAGGGGCACAAAGGGGATGAAACAATGTTGATTTTATGTAGCCAAGCTGGTGTACGGGCTGAGTCTGTTCTTACGCGGTGGAGCAGACAGGCTTCGGCTCTTTTCAGGCCCTTCGTCACGACTGGTTGATGTACTGGTCGCCACAGCTGCCTAAAGTGCTCGCGAACGGTCTGTTTCTGTATGCGTTGGAAATCGCACCGCGTTTGCACCGTCCTTGTAGAAGATAAGGCGTCCTTGGCTAAGCTGTCAGCATGTTCGTTTCCCGCTACACCGACGTGCGACGGGATCCACTGGAATTGCACGGTGAAGCCTTCATGCTTAAGCCGCTTTAGTAGAAGTAGGGATCGCTGACAGGTCTTTTCAACAGGTATACCCCGCTGCAATAGGTGAAGGGCTGACTTTGAATCGCTGAATATTGTGACTTTTTGCCTTTCAAAGGATGACAGTTGGCGCAACGCAGCTTCTATAGCAACACACTCACTCGCTGTAGATGAAACCAAAGGCGTCACCCTGGCAGCCCACGAAATATTCAAACTGGGTATGAAAAAAGCCGCCGCGCACACCCCACTTTTTGCGTCAACCGATCCATCAGTGTATATGTGCAGAGAGTCCCCGTATTCCCGTTCCAAATGCTCCAGCACCAGCGATCGTGCTTCAGCAATAGGTGTACAACGCTTCGAGCGCATATGAGGGATGGTCAATGCACAATCCACACTCTCGTGGGACCAAGGCGGGTCCAAAGTAGCCCTTTTCCCAGGCCATTTGGGACACAGCACTCCAAGAGTGTTTAGTGTTGCATAAGCACGAGACTCTACCCTTAATCGTAGATGCCGCAGTAATGCTAAGCCAGCACTTGTTTCTCCGAGGAGCAGCACTTGCATTAGCAAACGTTGAGACGCCTGTCAGCACAGTGTCGGTTGCGCTAACGGATAAACAATTTCTGCGCACTATTGTACTCGTACCAGGTAGCTAGAGGAGAGTATAAATATACAAGGCGAGGTGAAAAAAATTATTTAGGTAGTGTCAAGGTTTGTGCTTCGTCTTTCGTCTTTGTGCCCTGATTTAACGTTTAGGCTGCCCAGTAATTAATCAATTATTATCGAACAAGCTAAGATTCTGCCTATGCTAACGCCTTACAATTTGGCTACGGTTTTTTATTCTTTTTTTATACCCACATATCAGTACTGCTAACGACCGAAGACCTGTTTCCGGGTTCTTATTGTCATACCCGCATATTGGTGCAGCTAACGCCTGACGACTTACTCCGGTTTCTCATTCCTACGTCTCAGCTTAGCCAGTACCTGCAGAAGGAGTTCGCCCGGGAGCCCGCACGCCTGCATTGCTACGTTTTTGGTGGCCTGCCAGTGGAGAGGAAACCGGGCAGCCGCTTTTTTGTGAGAACGGACGACATCCCAATGGAGGAGTACTTCACCTACTGTTCCGGCCGGGCCGTCATAATGACCTTCAACGTCATGCGAACGCTCCTTAGAGCGTCACCCAAGGTGTATCCCCACCCCACGATAAGGCCTCTTGTCCCCTTTGCTTGCACTTCCTGCAAAAGCGACACTTCTATCGCGAAAATACGCGCTCAAAATTCAGCTTTTTTTCGCGTGTACGCTCGAATATGTACGCTCGAATAAGTTGTCACAAAGTAGATGTGCTTACTTGCGCTGATCTGCAATAATTTCATGCTTCTAGCACCACCAGACAATGGGTATTGCGCTAGATAAAAGAATTAATTTCACTCTCTGCTTTTTCTGCAGGAAAGGCTATTTTTACTGACAGAGCTGGTACATATCAGGGCAGGCAGATTGTCAGGTTGAGCTTTTAATAAGTACAGTCCAATCATCATAAAAATGCCTCTTTTCTGCTACAACTACCAGATGAATATAGTTGAAAGAAAGGAGCTATATGTTTGAGTTAATATTTGGGCGCCAAAGTTCGGTTTGGGAGTGTCGGAGGGCCATGCATACCGTATCATTTATGGAATATTGGAGCGCGTCTCACAAGCAACAGTCCTCCTTAAAACCACCAAGTTTCAGTTATTATCATTACAGCCACGTAGAGTGTGTCCAATTTGCGGGAAGCCTTCTCTTCAGGTGGAAGTACTCGTCATCGCACCCACGTTTTACCACACGTCGAGACCCGCACTGACGGGAAAAATGGTTTTTTGTTCAGCCTTTCGAAGTATTTATTCTGTAGACATTGTTGGGGGAGGGCGCCTGGCGGCGTTGAGCCATCCATCGTTTGTGTTATACAGCCTGCGGAGTTTACACTGCGGCTACTTTATATTTCCTATACAGTACAGAAAAAAATGAACTTCTTGGAGTACGCAAAGCATGAATAAAAGACGATCATGGGTTGCACATCACGTAACGCTATTTAAAACGTACGTAAACGCCATTACTTACGGAAAAACATGAGTAGAAACAACTATTCGCTCAGACAATTTTACGCAAACATTTCTCCACTTGCAAGAAAGTATTCTCTTCACTTCGATGCACATGTCTTCACAGAACTTACCCGTAAATCCTCTACTCTCCCCCGCTATCCTGTCAACTCATCCTCTCCCGTGTCGTTCCGACCAGGATAAATACAATGGGGCTTTCTTTTAATCAGTTCAGTTTTCCGGGCTTCCACTGTTCATGCGTGATCAGTTGGAACCATTCGATTTTAGTAGGCTTGGAATACCGCCTCGAGGTCTAGTCTTGGGTTTCAAGCTCTTTAAGCATTTTTGGCCCAAATATTGTGTTTAACGCGTATTTTTATGTGATCCCGCAAAGTTAAAGCGCATTTGAGTCTCTGTTAAAAGCACGCTGCCAGGGCCATCTATGAATTGATGGTTTGCCTTCAATGTACCTGATGTTTTCTTTTTGATGTACGAATGCGTTTTCAAGGTTAGCGATTTCGAAAGGTTTTGGATGTATAAACTTCCCGTTCCAAAATTTGTTTTACCGTTTCGGCCGCGTGGCTGAATTGAAGGTTAGACACTCAGACTTACAGACCGACATTGGATGGTTTAGGTAGTTCCCCGAAAAGTACCGTCTTTAAAAGACCCTGCCTTGATGGCACGACTTCTACGAAAACGGTTGGCGCGAACTGATGCCGAGCTGCCTGACACTTTCGTGGCTTTAGGCCACAAAAAAAAGATAAATAAGAAAGTAGGGGGTTTAAAAATGGCAGGAAAAGTGAAGGACGCGCTTTCGAAAAAAAGTCTCCGGTCGCATTCGGCTTCTGCAACAGGCACCGTTTGGGCACTAAGCTCCTCTTCCCTTTACGAACATCGTCGATGTGAAGACTGGAGCTGCAGCCGTCGTGGGCCCAGTTTTCCTGCTTTTGCATGGACGAAATGTTCCTTCATATTGGCCCAAGGGGCCTGGTCCTCATGGAGGAGGGAGGAATCTGAGGTGTACATACCACCCTCTCTGGCAGTTCATACCAACCACTTTTTTATAGTTTACTGTGTCACGACACGGTTGAGTGTGTGTGGAGACATAAAATTTAAAACGACGCACAGCTGACAACCTGGTCAGCTTTGCCCTTCATAATCAGCGCTCACTGATCCAGAGGACTAAGGCAGCAGTCGTTGCATCTCTAGCCCTGGTCCTCTGGTTCGACCTAGGCATTCTATTTGAAGTGCAGAACACTTTAAGGGTCCGGATTATCGTCGTAATTACTCCAGGATGATGGCGTCACGTGCCAATACAGGAGCTTCGAAAAGATAACCGTTTGCGCTAGTCGGGAGAGAATCGGCGTCTCGAGTTACAAAGCTCGTGTCTGCCCCATCGGGCCGTCGAACTTCATGTTACTCACATGCTACGTGGGGGGGTGCACTCTGCGCTGCGTTACTGCCAAGGAGGCTGCTGTTGCTTGGCGTCAAAAAGTACAAGGTAATATAAAACACGAAAACCAGCATGAAATATTGCACTATTGCCCTAATGAAAAGTCAGTTATGCGGCCTCTTCATGGGACTTTTACTGGGGCTCCGCCGCACTCTTTTGACGGCTTTCGCTATCAACACCAGGCTTATAGTGAAACTAGTCACAAGATGGTGCGACAGCCCCTCTGGCGAACCACTACACCACGCTTCGGCAGCTGCCACGTTAGTAGAACTGCTTTCTTATTGCTCCGCTTTCCATTCCCCACTTTCATTTGCACCCTAATAAACGTCTTTCCATCCATACAAACGGTTGAAGCTGCAATTCCGCAAACGTGCTAACGTTTCAACAATTACTTGTTTCTTTTTACGGGCCAACGCAGGACGACGTGTATGTGACCGGCGACCTCGCGCTGCTCCAGGGAGTCGGCCACGTCGACATTAATCACTTGTACATTTTTGAAGAACCAAACGCAAGCTGCCTTCTCGTTGCCGATTGCATCTTCATGCACAGGCCGGTCGATACAGGCGAGAAGGTCATTGAAGAAGACTTGCGGACCCTGGACGCTCGCTTCTACTGGTCTTTCGTGCTCTCGGACCAAAAGGTGCACGCGGGAGTGACGCTGGACTTATCATCCAGGCTGAAGTCCCATGACTATGCACTTGCTTTCCAAGAGACGAGGGCACTGCTGGTCAAGCGCAACGGAATTGATAAAGCGCAACAAGCGCTTCTGCCGTCTCCCTAAATTTACTCGAAAGATTTTTTTCTCGAACGCTAAGCGGAAATAGTGCTCTACCAAACGAGCGTAGTTCGGTTCATGACAGTGCATATGTGTATATGCTGGCCTGCATGTAAAAATAAATCCGACTGTGGTTACGTACGTCATGCCGCATTGTCATCCCTTGGAGCAAACCTTGTGGGAAAATGGCATTATTATTCCCACCCATACAAACTCCTGTTGCTAACCCCAGTTGGTTGATATACGAAAGAGATTTCTGTCTGCTTCACGCGAACAAGCAGATTCTCACCCGCGCACGGTGACATTCCTTGTACAAGCACCATACTAATACGGTTTCAGCAACAAACGTATCATCGTTCCTTATTCTTACAAATTGAGAGACCTACTATTTGATGGCAAAATATTAGGGCGCTAACTCTGGGCAGGAGATTGAGATGCAAAGCATCTCTTGCTCAAGCTATGTGCGGCGTCCACACCTCTCCCCCTACACTATATAAAAATGAAATCGTTAGCGGTGCCCGGTTTCGATCCTACGACTCTCTGGCCGCAACGGGACATACGCGGCGCTCTTCCCACTGCGCTACAAAACCGAGAGAGGAGCAAGTGCTACGAACGCGCCTTATGTCCTTGACTCATTCAAACTACGTCAAGAAGGTACTGGTACAACGAAGGCACGCGAAGCTAAACGGAAACGGAAACGACGAACTGAAAACTTTAGAGTAGGATGTTGAATTTCCCGTGGGAAAGCTGTGGCGGGAAGTGCCACGCGCCTTGCAGCTCAACCAGAGAAGAGGACGAATAGGGCGGGCAGCGGCGTAGGAGCGTGAGCACGCCATAAAGAAAGACGAGAGCAAAGCCACAAAATATGTTCAGTCGCGCCCTTCAGTCTCTCGGCGTACTCCGACCTGGAACCCTCAAGGAGTGGATAGATCCACCATCCCACTTTCGACCATCGGACGCACTCTGGCTCTGGCGTGCTTTTCTTCAATATTGCAAGGACGAGAGAGGATCCGGCCGTTTCTATGCAGAGCCGACGTCGGGGCCACCCCACCTCGAAGACGTGGACAGCGGCCCTCCTCCCCCTTCACCATAAAGTCCCCCATTACTGTCGCAAGGTTTATAACCTGTACAAAGCAGAAATAAAGGCGTCATAAAAAAAGGAAGACGAGAACCAGTAGGTGTTCGATCAGGTAACGCCGGTGTCGGTCTCTGTGCCGTCTACATTTCTCTGTCTCTACATGGGGGTTCACACTACGTTCCCATTTGTGCTCTGATTAATGAAACAACATAACGGCAACACAATGGAGCCTACACGGAACAAGCTACGGTTGGGAAATTGTAGATTTTTTTAGATGCAAGGCATCCCTTATTCCACCCTCCGTCGTCCGTCGACACCTCTCCTACTCGTCCCCCTCTCCATGCCAGCTGTGATAACGTCACTGTCCCCCTCGCCGCTCGGCCCGTCCCGTGCCAGCTCAGGAAGACACAGGCCACACTGTCACTCCAGGAGCCCTACCCAGCTGTGATAACGCCGCTTTCCTCCTAGCCGCTCGGCTCGTCTCGTGCCGGCTCAGGAAGACACCGGTAACACTGTCGCTCCAGGAGCCCTTAAAGGGGAAGCCCTTAAAGAGACATCACAGTGATGTCCCTCCCTTGTTACTGTGCCATCCGCACCCCCTCTACGCATGCGAGTCTCTCCTCCCTTCTCCTCTCCTCCAGCTGTATAAAAGCAGGTGCGCGCGCTGCGCCACTTTCAGTCTGCTCCCAGACACCACATGCGGTGGTTCTGCTCCGGTGTGGAACCTACACGGAACCCCCGTGCTTTGCATCACCACGTAGTTCCCTTCGGGGAGATGGGGAAATTATTAAATGCAGAGCATTTCTTTAACTCGCACTGTCACACGTCGTCCCTCGGCGTTGTCCGCTCTCAACAACAGGTGCGGGCGCGCATGCGCGTGCTCCGGCGCTGAAAGAGGCGTTGCAGCAGCAGGTGCTACCTCCTCTCCTTCTACTGCGCGCGCTAAGGCAGCGGCGAAGCGTCAGCGTCGAGCGGCGGATCCCGAGCGTCGAGAACGAGATTCCGCCGCTGGTCGTCAGCGTCGCGCTGCGGATCCACCGAATCGAGAGCGAGACACGGCTTCGAAATGTCAGCGGCTAGCGGCGGACCCCGCGTTACGAGAACGAGATGCCGCCGTCGGCCTTGTTGACGTAGTCCACGACGTATGCCGCGCACGCGTTGTGGTCGAGGATGATCTGCAGGTCCATGTTGGAGTCGAGAATCCTTCTGATCCACGGGTTGAACGCGTTCACGCGCTTCTCGGCGGGCGTCCTCGCGTGAAGCACGCACGGACGCGAAGCGGCAGCCCACAGAATCTCCGAGTACTCCTCCCCGGACCGCACGTCGAAAGCGCGCAGGAACTCGTCCATGCTCGCAAACTCCCCGTGCTCCAACGCCTCGTGCATTTCGTCGTACTTGGCCTTCAAGCGCCGACGACGCACCCGTACGACAACAACAACTACAACTACCACCGCCAGTTACCACAACCTACGCCACGTGACAACCCCCAATGCTCTGCATTTACTCGTATCCCTCGCGCGGGGGCATGCGACGGAAGCACTTTTGTTTGTCTTGGTAAGTAATACCCCTGTCAGATGGGCACTTTGAATCGCGATTGAGTCGGTCCGCGTCGGGCGCTGCTACACGGCAGTTTCAATCGCGATCGAGCCCAATCCCGCTCGAACCAAATCCTGGTTTCCAAAATGCGATTAAGGTTTCCAAGCGCGAACAGGCGTAAGCGGTGATATTCTTGTTCCCGCTGAGTAATCGCACAGAAGTTGATAACTTCAAACTAATGCCCCAAATTGTATCTAATAACTTGATCCAAATAACCTTGAGGCAACATTTATATAGTTACGTATGCGTACGACTAAGGAAAGCTCCCAGACGCCGGAAGCAAAGCCCATTATTCGGCGCCACATGGAATACGAGAGTTTAACTCAGGGGTCTGAAACACGCGGCCCGCGGGCCGCATGCGGCCCGCGGACCCTTCTATTGCGGCCCGCGGCCCTCTCATGAGGGTCTTGGTTTATTTTTGTTTTTTAAGCGAATGAGTGAGCAGTGCGCGCCCTGCTTGCGTAGCCAAGGACTCAGGTGGCCAGAGACTGCTCGAAAACCAGTGGATATCGTCTTTCACGGCTTCTTGTTACCAGAGCGGACACCCCTCTTTTCCGAAGGCCCCTCGATTCGGGCGCCGTTAAGTCGGGTGCACAATGGTCACAAGCAACAGCGACTTGTGGATCGAGCACTCTGCAGTGCGCACAGGGCTGGGCGAGCGCAGGCCGCGGAGAAACTGCCCGCGGCGTTTTACGACCCCGCGAACGGGGCTGGCTGCACGTCACTAATAAGAAAACGGCGGCTTGTGCGGAGTTTTTGAGGCTTCTTCGAAAGCTCGACGGTTTCCGGGCGCTGTATGGTGTTTGTGGATATTTGCTTTCCTGTTCGTCTTTGTGTCAAACACTTTTACTGCGCTGCAGCTGTGGAGAAAAGGACGCGGCCGCACGTCGGACTCTAGGTTCGGGCTCTAAAATGCACCCACGTGCGTTTAGGGGCGTGTCGCAGCGTTATTTATGGCCTGGGAGAGAGTGACATCTCGCTGCTGTGGAAAAGATTGCACATTTCCCTTCGAAACTGTGCACTTCCAGACATCAAACGCCACATATCTGTTCGCGTGCGCTAAATTTAGACGCCAAACCAAGCGCCGATCCTCCGACTCGCAAGCTGTTGACAGCACTGTGGATGGTAGCGGCGCCCCAAGTCGATCATGATAGAGGGCACTACATAATTGTGCTCCTACTTGCCTGTCGTCTTCGTAAATGTGACAGGTGTCTTTTTGACCTTTTGGACGATCTGCAAACGAAGCTTTCTGCTGTGGAAGTCTAGGGAGCCACAATGTCGTTGTCCAAGCAGTCTGCAAAACGCAAAGTGGAAGACGAGAAGAGATGCTTTCAGGAGCAATGGGAACTTTCTTATTTCTTCACGGAATCAAGAGACAAGGTGTTGTGCTTAGTCTGCCATCAGACTGTGGCTGTGCCGAAGGAGTACAATGTTCGACGCCACTTCATGACTTGTCATCACGAGAAGTATGGGGCTCTTACTGGCAACGTTCGCGAGCACACCGTGACTCAACTGAAGGCGGCGTTGGGAAAGCAGCAAAACCTGTTCAAAAAGTCGGCCAAAGAAAGCGACGAAACGGTAAGGGCCAGCTTCATAATTTCTGAGCTTATTGCCAAATCTTCCAAGCCCTTCACTGAAGGCCTGTTCGTTAAGCAGTGCCTGCTCGGAGTTGCTGATGCTACCTGTCCCAGCATGAAAAAGACATTCGAGAAAATAAGCGTCTCTCCAAACACAGTCGCCGACAGAATTAACGAGATCAGTGGAGACATTGAAAAAGGATTAATCAACCGATGCCACGAGTTTGAAGCATTCTCTATTGCAGTTGACGAAAGCACCGACATTAGTTGAAAGTTGAAAGTTGAAAGTTTATTGCGACAACATGTACAAGACTGGCTATACAGTTGTCGAGGGGGACGGTCAAAAAGGCTACAGGAAAAAAAAAAAAAAGCCTGACAAGGTGACGTCCCCCTCCCCCCCCCCCCGTGTTGGCGCGACTCTGCGGGAAATGGCACGTACTTTGTGGCAATAAAAATTAACAAAATAATGCACACAACTAACACATAGCAAATCAGCTTTCAGTTTACAGAAAGACAATAATTACAATGACAATTCCACTAGGAAAAAACATACACATCAGCTCTCGGATTTCAGGAAACAATGAGTAGAATTACAGTAGAACATTACAGACAAGGCACAATGTGCTATGTTTGTAAGGGGTGTAGACAAAAACCTGAATGTCACTGAGGAACTCTTGGACTTAATCCCAATGAAAAGAACGACCACAGGGGCGGATATTCTTTCTGTTCTCGAAAGAGTGGTCGAACACGCTGGACGGCCGTGGGAAAAGTTGGTTTGTTTGGCTACAGACGGTGCGCCATCAATGGTGGGGCAGAAGAATTTATATAATGCTCCAAGCGCTACGTGGACAAACACCTTTAAAGACTTGGGTAGTGACCACTTCATCTTGGAGACTACGCTTGCAGCAGGACCGTCTAAACCCACCGGCCGGAAGCACAAGATAGTAAACTGGGACTCGTTCCGTAAACTAAGGCGGGTGCCGGACACAGAAGAGGACCCTACCATCGAGGACTTGGACACATGGGTGCAAAGTTTACAAAATGACGTTGACCTGTCCACACACGTATTACCGGAAGAGGCTAGTCTTGAAAATATAGACTCACGACTTCTGCACAAGTGGGAGGCCAAAGACAGTATACAGAAGAGGCTCCGTACGCAGCGGCATAACCGCTCCTTGCGCAGAAGGCTCGCTAGACTAAACAAGGAAATCGAAAAACACGCCGCGTACCTCAGCAACCAACAATGGAACACTTTGTGTGATCGAATGGAGGTGCAGATGAATACCCCCAAAACATGGCACACCATCCGCTGCCTATTAAACCCAGAGGGAAGACGCGTCACTCAGCGTAACAACCTACTGAGTATTCTACACGAGCATCAACGAGATGAAACCGCATTACTGCAAAAGCTGCGGGACGTCTACATTCAGACTGCCCCCTCAGAACCAGCTAGGCCATATGCCGGTAAACCCAACCTCGAGATGGACAGACCTATCACCAAAGCAGAAGTGTATGAGGCTATCTCTCATCTCAACACGCGATCTGCACCAGGCCCTGATGGTATTACCAATCGTGTAATCACCAACCTTGATGACTCGTCCTTACAGGCTCTTACCGCCTACATGAACAAGGTGTGGAACACGGGAGACCTTCCCCCCACGTGGAAAAGCGCCCTGATTAAGCTCATTCCCAAACCTGGAAAGGCTCTAAAGTTAGAGAACTTGAGGCCTATTTCATTGACCTCTTGCCTCGGGAAGCTGATGGAGCACGTGGTTTTGACCCGTCTCAACCACCACATGGACACGCATCACCTTTTCCCGCACACCATGGTGGGTTTCCGGGCTTCCCTATCGACCCAAGACGTGATGTTACAACTTCAACATCAAATAATTGACAACCCGGGTGTGTCCCCACTTGATTCTCGAGTAATAATGGGGCTTGACTTGACTGAAGCCTTTGACTGTGTGGCCCACAGTGCCATCCTTCATAATCTCAGTGACTTAAACGTGGGAAACAAGGTGTACAACTACATAGCCGACTTTCTGACCCAAAGGACCGCCCGAATAACGGTACAGGACCTCAAATCTGACCTTATAAATCTGGGTAGCCGTGGCACCCCACAGGGGTCGGTCTTATCACAATTTCTATTTAATGTGGCCATGATTAAGTTACCTCCCCTACTACAGCGAATTCCTGACGTGCATCACAGCCTCTACGCTGATGATATAACAATCTGGACCCCAGGAGGCAGGGACGGAGACATTCAGGAAAGACTTCAAGACGCTGCCACGATTGTTGAAAACTACGTCTCCTCACGCGGACTCGCGTGTTCGCCTCAGAAGTCGGAGATCCTCTTCTTCAGACCCACCGCAGCCGGCCGAAGGCCGAGAAATGATCCGGATATACAGGTTCAGTTACAGGGAAGATGCATTCCTCGAACCGAGTGTATGCGTATTCTCGGTCTCCGCATACAGGAAACGGGAACCAATACGGTCACAATACGGGCCCTGCAAAACACGGCTACTCAAATTAGTAGGCTAATTGCAAGAATAGCCAACAGACACCATGGGCTCAAAGAGGGCAACATCCTACGTCTCGTGCATGCTTTCATTATAAGCAGAATTACCTATGTCACCCCGTACCTCAAGCTCACTCGAACAGAGAAAGAAAAAGTTGAGCGTATTATACGCAAAACCATCAAGTTAGCAGTGGGCATCCCATTCTCAGCCTCTAACGAACGACTGATGGAGATGGGCATACACAACACCCTAGACGAACTCGTCGAAGCCCAGCGCACAGCACAGTACAACCGACTAGCCGCAAGCGCCACCGGAAGAGCCATCTTGGATCTTCTCCGCATCTCCTATGCAGACCAACACGGAACAAAAATTTTGCTTGGGGACGAGTTACGCGCGCACCTCAGTGTGGCCCCTTTACCTAAAAATATGCATCCAGAGCATCATCAAGAGAGGCGCCTGGCTCGAGCCACGGCACTTCACAAGCAGTACCACTCCAACTCAGAAGTCTGCTACGTTGACGCGGCGGACTACCCCAGACGAAGAGCGGCAGTGGCTGTTGTAGTAAACCAGCAGGGCAATACAGTCGCATCACGCTCCGTCACAGAGGCTAATCCCGAAATTGGGGAAGAAGTAGCCATCGCTCTGGCCGTTGCGGGCACGTCGGGCACGGCCATTATCTCCGACTCCAAGACCGCAGTGCGAAATTATTTACGAGGGAGAATATCCAAAGCTGCAGCCAAGATAATTCAAAGCAAACCAATCCTGCCCTCACGACATATCCGTTTGATATGGACACCAGCACACTCGCCTCTCCCGGGAAACTAGATGGCACACGAAGCGGCCCGAGGATTCAGCTACCAGGCCGACTTCGAAGATAACGTGCCGTCATCGACGGGGGGGAGGGACAGGCTGGCTACATATCAAGAAATTACCCAGCATTATAGATTAGGCCGACGTACACTTCCAGCCGCTCATCGTACACTTAGCAGAAGGCAATCGGTTGCATGGCGCAGGGTACAATCGAACACCTTCCCACACCCCGCCCTGTGGCACCGAAACTTTCCAGAAATATACACAGATAAGTGCAAGTGGTGCGGTGCCGCAGCCGCCACGCTCCAACACATGGTTTTGGCGTGTCCCAGTAAACCGGAGACACCACATGTACGCATTACGAGGCACGAGCAATGGGAGGCCGCGCTGCTTAGCTCCCAACCCGACGTCCAAACAGCAGTCGTCCAGCTGGCGGAAGACGCCGCCAGGGCCCATGGGTTCCTGACCGCCGTCTGAAGGGACGAGGACACTGCCACTCCGAAGCAGTGATTCCGTCTTAACACAGACGACTATAATAAAGTTTTTTCATCATCATCAATGGTGAGATGCAAGAGCGGGCTTGTTGGTCGATTGCGGACGAAACTCGCTGCATTCGGAATCACCAATCAATTTGCCGCGGTTCACTGCATTTTGCGCCTAGAAACACTCTGTGCGAAGTCTCTGCAAATGAAGAGCGTAATGGAAATCGTGCTCAGCGCAGTGAACTTCATCCGTTCAAGAGATCTTAACCACCGCCAATTTGTATCTCTTTTAGAAGGGGTTGGCAGCGAATATGGTGAAATTTTGTACCATACAGAGGTGCGATGGCTGAGTCGTGGAAGAGTGCTGAAACGATTTTTTGATCTCCGAGAGGAAATTTACGCCTTCATGAAGAGCAAGAACAGGGCCATTGTTGAGCTGTCAGACGAAAAGTGGCTTCACTCCCTTGCCTTCCTCAGTGATATCACTGATCATTTCAGCTGCCTTAACGTTAAACTTCATTGAAAAAACAAACTGATCACGAAAATGCATGACGACATTCAAGCCTTTCAATCCAAATTGCAGCTTTGGGAGAGACAGATGAGAATTCAGAAGTTTGATCATTTTCTAACCCTGAAGTCGCTGGAGAACGTGGATAAACAATCCTGTGATAACTTCGCTGACCTCCTCCATGATCTCCAAAGAGAATTCGAAGGACGCTTCCAAGAAATCACCAGCCTCGCCGATGAATACCGGATTTTTTCGTTGCCGTTTTCGGTGCCGGTGGATGACGCAACGCCCGAGTTACAGATGGAACTTCTTGAGCTGCAAGCTAATACTCCGTTGAAGCAGACGTTTCAGGACGTGGCTGTACCAGACTTCTACAAGTTTCTTGACGATGCAAGTTTCCCGGCTCTTCGTCAACAGGCTGCAAGAATCATTGCCATGTTTGGAAGCACCTACTTGTGCGAACATCTGTTTTCATTGCTGAAGGTCAACAAGTCAGCTCTCCGTGTGGATGACTGATGAACACCTGCGGTCGACCATGAGGGTCGTTTCCGCGCAAGAAATTCATGCGGACATTTCTTTTCTAGTCCCAGCCAAGCGTTGCCAGGCATCAAGCCAGCGTGTTTAGAACAATAACAGCTACATTGAGGTTCTCAAGGAATAAAGTTTTGTGACTTTCATAAATGAAACTGGCAATATTTTCTCGTCAATTACTATCAATAACGTTTATTATAGTACGGTATGGAGACGCAGCTGCCCTGAATCCTCTTTTTGTAAGGCACCCAATACAGTCACCACATGTTGAAGCATCATCGTGGAACAAATATTTGATATTTCAGAATAGGCATCCACATTTTAGTCATTCTGGAGATTGGTATCGATACGTGTCGCGAATCCTGACGCCCAGTTCCATTCTGGAAAGGCAGCGATATCTGACATTTTGTTAATCATCCCCTGCCCAACCCCCACCTTCTTCGCTCTCCCGGCCCTTGCGGGACTAAAATTCGTGACTGCGGCCCGCTCACTGATGTGAGTTTGAGACCCCTGGTTTAACTCGTACAACTTCATCGGGATTGAAATGTGCTTAGTAGCATTGGCGGTGCGTCGAGCGCGCTCGTAAATTCAATCGCGCTTCCCTTCAATCCGGATAGAAAGCGCCCCACTCCCAGGGTTAGTACCGAAGTAGCCGACTAGGAAAAGGTGCTCAGAAGCCTTTTGAAATTTGCAGAACTTTATTACCACACATTAGGAATATCGGAAGCACTTTTAAAATCCCTCAGTATGTCCTCACAACGCGCTCATTGCCCCATGTGTTCAGGTTAACCGTAGGTTTAACAGTGCCTCAGATCTGAATGGCCCAGCGACGATGACAGGAAGAATTCTATCCTTTGTCCTTGATGCTGGAACGTTAGTACTCGAAGAGCTAGGAAAATTGTGATATTTCTGTTAAGACAAACAAATGTTGAAACATGATGTCTTTTAAGGAACTTTTTCGGTGCCTGCGATCTCTTGTTTAGGTTTTTACAACCTACTTAAGAATAGCTGTGTCAAAGAAACTACATTTCAAGTGGCTACATCCAAACGTCAGCAAAGCTTAGCACGGCATGTGTATATCGGTTCCGAGTTTCCTCCTTTTAATAAGTGCTAAATAACTTTGAGTGTTTTTTTATGAATCAAAACAAGGAGAGAAACACGGGCGCAGTTGGTGTTTCTGTTCTTTTCTCAGTAGGGCAAGTGGAGCAATTTAAAAAAGAGAATGTCGAGAAGAACAAATGCTACTGAAAACTTGGTAGTGGCATAATGACGGACAAAGCCATTCACTCAAGCGGGGAAAAGAGATAGGGTGAAAGGTAACAGAAAGCGCCCATTCCCCTCCGTTGCCTGGAAGAAGTAAAGAAATTAGGCGAAGGCTGATTTATGAATTATGACAATTGCGGTAAACTGACAAACGGAGGAAGGAAGACAGACAGAGGAAGGAAGACCGACAGTATGTGTATTGACTGTCTTCCTTCCTCTGTTGGTCAATTTAGCGCTATTTTCGTAATTCATAGTGCACCAACTACTCGAACAACAAATTTGACTGCAGGCTGAATTCCGGGTCTCGGTGCCCTACTGGTCGTTTCTCTAGGCGTCGTATCATTTCGGCAATGTTTCTCGCTCTTAGCACTTAAAGAGAATGAAGTGTTCTCTAATGTCGATGGTGCCGGAACCTGGTTGGAAGCCTAAAGAAAAATAAAAGTCCATTTTGGTATCACGGAGCCTCAAGTTAGTTACTGAAGTAGATGGGAAACAAAGTGTACGACGCAATTTTGCTTCTACTTGGAACGGGAACAAATGAACAAACGACAGTTTTTTTGCTCTGTACTGTGTAGCAATCATTGTGAACAGTCTGCTAAAATTTGAGTCGGCATTTACTTCTTTTTTTCTGAATTTTTGGTGTGATTTTTTTTGAAGTTCTCTGATTCGTAAATTCTCTTTGTTATCGAATGGGAAGGCGAAAAATTAAGCATTTTCTTTGGCATGCTAACATTAAGCTTTAAAAGTGGCATGCGACACATGCTCTATAGTTCAGAATCCGATAACACTGACCACACCTCCCAATTCCAATCACGCTCAAGTTCGCAGATAACGGTCCCGCTTCCCTTTCATTTCTTAAACTTGGTAGCAAGCAAAACTGTCGCACGTGCAAGTCTCTTTTTTTTTTACGGTAGGAATAACAAACCTGTGTTGCCTGTGTTATTTCCCGTAGCACTGGAGAATGACAAATTAACAAATCAATTTTATTCAATGCGAACCCTTTCTCTTTTTTTCTTTGTTTGCTTGCTTCAAACTTGAAGGGAAATCTTGTTTCTCACCTTTCTCTCTCCCCATTAAGACTGAATCTTCGTTCGGGGCCCAAACGTTCGTAATGTAATCCATGGCAGTACTCCTTCCTTTGGTTTTGTTTAATATAATTATACCCAAAACACTTCTACAGTCACGCTTCATAATCGCGCTTGCGCCACTGAAGCTACAGGCTAAAAGAACTGTATACTCCACAACATTTTTTTGAAGAACATTAAAAACATCCCGAACAATAATTCGAAATAACAGCGTAGCTTTGCTAATCCTGCGAAGGCGCTTTTTGAATTGAATGGAATTCAGTGTAATGGAACTATGTTTGCTGTGTGCAGAAAAACGGAGATAAGGCAAAAGACGACTACCCTGACAGAAGCCTCTCCTCGGAGCACACTTTACACACGGGTACATTTTTATACAAAAAACAAAACATGGCTATTAAATCACAAAGCAGAATATACCAAGAAAATGTTTTAAAGGAACTCTATTTTTACACAAACCGTCTTAACAAAATACAAGTACACCGCTGTGTATTGAAAATAAAAGCACATAGCACATCATTTAAATTAAGTCATATCAGGATAAGCACAGGATAAAATGGCAACAAAATACCAGTTGTACTTGTGAGCAAAGAACCTAGTCGGCCAATGTCAAGTAAATACAATGCACAGAAACAAATTAGGAACACTGAACGTTACCTTTCATTATTAGAGTTTTAAATGTGTGATTCGATATCTTCTTTTTAGAATGACCTTGCATCACTACCATATTTAAAGGAAGGGAATTTCGTATTCTAAATGTTGTTTGCTGTAATGGGTTCTTTTCTGTGACACCTTAAGCTGTTGGCGTTAACACTAGAAAAATCTGATATCAGTTCATGGCTCGATGCTTTTGTGCATACGCAGTTACACCGGTGCAGTTGGGAACGCGCTGTTTCTGGGGGCCACTTTTAGCGCCTTTGCAAGAGTGAGGAGGATGGCGATACGAGGGTCTTCGGTGTACACTCTTCCAATGCTCCCCCTCACTCTTATTCAATGCGTAGCCGGAAAAGAGCGCCCTCGCACTCACCAAACGCTGAACGCAAACCATCGTCTACCCCCTCGGTCGCCACATGTGGGCGTAGCTTGGTCAGAAAGACGGCGGGCTCTTGCTCCGCTTCTTTATGAGGACCCAGGCTCGAACCCTGGTTGGGCCAGCAGTTTGTTTAAGTAGCGAGGCGTGTAGCCAGAAGCCAGTGACCACGTGGGATGATTGTTTGGGTAACCAGTGGTAGCCTTGTAATTGTCTGCTCACGCAGACACGAAAATTCCCTTGGTTGGTTAGAGGTGTACTCCTTCGCACCCGCCGTGGTGGCTCAGTGGCTAAGGCATTGCGCTGCAAAGATTGGTTGCATGTTCGACTCCCGGCCGTGGCGGCCGCATTTCTGATCGAGGTGAAAAGCGAAAACGCCCGTGTGTACGAGAATTCGGCGCACTATAAAGATCCCGGGGTGGTGAAAATTATTCATAGCCCTCCACTACGGCTACCCTCGTTGCCTGCATTGCGTCGGCGCGTTAAACCCCACACTCGAATCGGTGTACTCCTTCACAGTAAAGCGCGAAAGAATTAAAATTTGTTTCAGAATGCACGGCGTGGTGTAATATGCGCAGGATGGATCTCAAATTGGCCAGCACGAAAACATAATTCTTAGCGTGTTAACTCAACGTAGCACGGAAGTGATGCAATGAATTGGAACCAGAGGTCCCACCAATTACGCCCAGTCATGTGTCTTACTGAGTGTTCTGGTCGGCGGTCGCCATTCGTACAAATAAGATTTTGTGACGTCATAAAATAAGTTGCCCGAAAGGGGCTAAGGAGTCACCATTGCTTCAAGTGTTCTCTTTCATATCGCGATTCGTTTTTCGAAGTTTGCGATAAAATTGGTATCACTGCTATCGGGACAAAGCAGTTTTTTTGATAAATCAAACTTGCATTCTGTCTGTATGGCCCCTTGAAAGCATTCTGTGAGCCTATTCGTCTGGGTATGATAGGCTGCAGAGAGCTCCTAGTTCGTTGTGCAAGGCTGCAGGATGTTGTCGATAACTTTAGGCAAAATGTTGCGGGCTCGGTCGGTGGGCAGTTGGTGTAGAGTGCCATCAAGGTAAAGGTAACAGGTAGTGAAGCTTCTATAGAAGCCCATAGGTTCAGAAAATAGCGTCTCTCAAGCTGCTCTAGGGGCTTAGCACCATCTGTGTGAGGAGGGAACCCTTCCGGCGGAACAAAAAATAAACCGTATGTGACGCAAGTCCCGGTCAAAAACTGATGTCATTTTGGTAGCATTAGCGCAAAAATTTTACAGAAAATATCTTCAACACGCCTCTCATCGCTCATCGCTCATGTCATTGCCATCTGACGCAAGTTGGCGAGCCCTTGGTGTGTGTGCTTCCAGCCAATGCCAGCCTAACTAGTACAGACTCGTGACTACAGAAACGGGTTTGAGCATACAGTCGTATGACTCGACTGGGTGTTTATAAAAACATCTTTCATTTTCTCTGAAACTTTTTTTTTATTCATGCCTTCCACTGCTGTACAAAAGAAATCAGTAGTTTATTTTGATTGCAGTGGGTGGTAAACCGGGAACCGGGCACGTACCCAGCCCCCCCCCCCCCCCCCCCCGAAAAGAATATGTTTGTGCCATGGGCTGCAGAGCCCAAAATGACACTCGAACACCCTCCCCGACCCCACCTTTTCATCAAAAACGTGCGCACTCCTCACCCCGACATAAATTTCTATCAACGCCTCCACTGGGCTGTTTAATTGCGTCGCACATACGCAGGTTGCGTGCGTGTCTTAAGTATAGATCAATGTTATATTATGCTTGCTCGGTTTTTGTGCTTCAGTTATAACAGAAGAAATAACGCACAGTCATGCTATAATCAAGACTTTTGAATTTTATTCCAGCATAAACAATACGACAACTTTTCCACACTGCACAAAATCCGAAAGTATACAAAAAGTACAAAGTGTTCCTGGGCACTATATGCATTATGATTTTCCTTACGAGCCGAAAAATTTACTTTAGCCGTATCACATAGCATTACGAGCAATAAAAGCCTCAACAGCAGAGCTACTTCGAAGCAAGAGAAAAGAACTAGGCACTGCATCTAGACGCAGAAAATCGGGCTTCAGGAATTGATTGATTGATTGGCTGTTTATTGGAGGAGATCATAAGACCCTGAAGGGGATGGGGGAGAGTGGGAAAAGGGGAAAATTATTAAAATAAGAGTCTTCAAATACACATTTGTTCTTGTCACAATAGAAAGGTCCGTTCGGACTTGTCACAGAATCACTGACCCATACAGGGCTTAGTCAATCACGAATCAAAGTGCTTTATCGAGACCATTCCTTAGGGAGAATTCTACAAGTGTCTCTAATAAAGAGGGACTAGCGCGCATTTGACGTGTATGGTCCTGTTCATCACACGGGATGGAGCGTAGTCTTAAAAGTTCCGATCGGTCTTGTGAAAAGGCATAGCACGTCCGGATAAGGTGATAAAGATTGGAGACGGCTAATTCCCCACAAAATATGCACTTTGGATTATATGCTGTATCAGGATGGGTCCATTTAAAAGAATGTCAACAGTATATGCAGAGTTTGCGTAGATCTTTTTTGCAATAACTGCTCTTTTTCTGGGGAGACGTTTTAGAGCTGTGAGGAAACCCACAGGGGAGGATTCCTGGAGGTGCTGACAACTGAGGATCTTTGACTTGCGGTAGTTTTCAGGCCAGGTCGCGTCCTGTGGGTGTGGGTCCAAGGAAACCATGGGAGGATGTGAGAGACTCTCCCGGGCAGCCATTTGGGCTAACTGGTTCCCTGTGTCTTCCTCTTAGTGCGGCGGGGTCCAAACCGAACGAGCGGATACGATTTCTTGTCGTAGCTCCCGAATCTTTCTCAGTATAGTAGTGGCCGTTGCGTTTGAGGTGAAAGAACAATTTAATTCACGAAGTGCCACGTGAGAGTCTGTAATTACGAGTAGTTTGCTTTGAGGAAGTGACGGGCTGTTCTCTTGATTGCTTTGAAGGGCACCTAGAATTCCCTAAAAAGTTCGGCTTCTGCTACTAGGCCATGGATTTGTGAAATACTGCAGGACCAATCCAGGGGTCGAAATTCAGGGCACGTGCAAGCTACGGCTGCGGCATTGTTGGCCCCTGCTGCGTCTGTGGAAAGATCTATTTCGTCTGTGGCTTTGTCTTGTTGTATACGCCTAACGAGATGCTCCCTAGCCGCCGGGTTGGAGTGCCGCATAGGCCGTCGTCTGATTAGTCCAAGTGGTGGGCGTTCCCATGTGGTGATGGTTTCTTAAAAGGGTGCCCCCTCAAAGACGCTGTTCAACGTGTCGCATTTTAAGATTGCTCGTCCTTGCGGTGAGCATTCCAGGCGCGTTTGAAAACGTTGCCGAGTTTCCTCCATGAGTTGTCATAGCGGGGGAAGAGAAACTGCCTACTCTAGAATATCATTTCTGGTGTGTCGAGGGAGACCCGTGATGGTAGGGATCAAAGAACGATTTAGTATTTCCAAATCGCGCAGAAGACGAGGTATATAGTTGTATATAGGAAAACCGTATGTTAGCCGGCCATGGGCCACTCCAATGGCGAGAGTTTGGCATGAGGCTTGGTGTGAACCACCGTACTTGCTTCAGATGCGAGTAATAAGATGCATCGTAGCACGCCAAGTGGTACAAAGGCTCCGAATCCATGCTTGAGGGCTATTGCAACTACACAGTTGGAGACCGAGAAGTCGGACGGTTCCGTTTTGGGATGAGATTGATGTATGTAGCGCCAAAATGAAGGGTAAATATACGAGAAAGATCAGTTTTGCGTTTGCCGTTGATGCTCACAAATTCCGTCTTGTGTGGTGAGAGTTCCAGGTTGAAGGCAGACAAAGAGCGTTCTAGGCTAAAAACGGCAGTCTGAAGTTCTGACTGCATGGCTTCCTTGCCATCGTAGTCTCCCGCTTCGGTTCAGACGACGACATCGTCGGCATACAGGGCGAATCG
This sequence comes from Haemaphysalis longicornis, assembly GCF_048455015.1. Lineage (NCBI taxonomy): Eukaryota > Metazoa > Arthropoda > Arachnida > Ixodida > Ixodidae > Haemaphysalis > Haemaphysalis longicornis. Next base: position 75,589,954 of record NW_027526225.1, on the reverse strand, counting down.
AGCTGAGGTGTCCTTTTCAAGCTGTCGGGCGACACGGTTCATAGCAAGGTTGAACAGCAATGGTCCGAGTATGGAGCCTTGAGGGACTCCTCGGTCTACTTAGTAAGTGGTCACTTCATGGCCTGGAGAGGTCAGTTGTATAGCACAATGAGTCAAGTCCAAAATGTCTGCGTGTCAAAGTCCACACTCAGATGACAACCGAGGACTCCGTCACGAAAAAGCTTCGCGTTTGACCATGGCATCGCAGGAAGGGGTGGGGATATGATTTTGTGAAATTAAATCACTTCGAAAGTAATCCTATACGAAAAAAAACACATCAAAAAATGCGAGCGCATTTTACAACAGAGCTGTGTATGCCTTCATTTTTACATATATCGTGCGTGGACAAATCAGCGCAAACGAGAAATCATTCGCACTCAAGAAGAGCTAGTGTGTTGTGATTTCGTCTTGAAGACCTTCTAGAATAAAATTTTTCCCGGTGTGACAATTTTTCCTTCAGCTTGAAGGGTTTCCGGAGCGACACTTGGCCCGCGGGGTCTTCCACGTCTAAGCACGCGCACATCGCCTGTCGATCGTTATACGTGCACGCGCAGGCAGGCTTCACGTGTTCACCGATGACGTCTCGTCGTGCTGGTGGGAGATTCAAAACAGCACGTCTCAGGATTTGATGATACCTCACTGATGCCCTCCGTGGTGGAATGATTAAGGCTGGTGTGTTTCACCGAACACGAGATGCCTACGACGCAAAAGCGAAACAAACAGTTACCAAACAAAGAATTACCTTTGACATATGAGAGATTGCAAATGCCGAACAAACGTATCTTGTTCGGGCCACTCCTTTGGTTGCGTTGGGGTTCGCTGGCCGTCCTTCTGAGGGAATGGCACTGGATCTTTTTTGCGTAGAATAAACGTTCTAACAGCGGAGCTGTTGTAGCTGGCCGTAATTTGGGTCGCGTGACGCGTTAAAAATACCAAGACAATGCCGAGAGCTCGTGAGCGCGTGGTTCACGGCAATGGCTGAGCGTCCCTGGCTGGCGCAATGGTTTTAGAAAACAAAATACAGGCGGAAACTCCTAGGGGTGCCTTGCGTTGCTAGAAACAAACAACGCCACAGCTAGCGTAACACCCGCTCAACGGAAACTCGACGCCAAACCAGGAACGGCGCACATGCGTCGTGCAAGTATGCACCGTCGCTGGGCCCTAGCAGCGTTGGAGCTCTACCTCGCGTTTTATGCTCGGAATGGGGAACACGATGATTCCGATGCATATGGCGATAAGTACTACTAGCCTAGTGCAAAGTGACGACGGAACACGTAATAAACTTTTTCAAACATGTACACATGCGCGGTGCTGTGTCCTGAAATGCTCATAAAAACATCCCTAATAATATTTCAAAATAGGAGCGTTTCTGGGCCGCTACTGCGACAGCGTTGTCATCGTACTCTTTTACCATAGGGCGATGCAATGATCGCCTGACACTGGTAAGGGTGTTTGGGATGCGATGGGGCTTGGAAAATAAAATGACGATGCCATCGGTAATAATTGATGGTTCGACAATGTGGTAATGATGCGATAATGAGACGAGTGGTAGTACCTGGCCGTGTCAGAATGTCTTACCATATTAACCGGCGGAGAGAGGTACATAAAATCAAATATTTGCGGGACTCATGGATGCCGGTTTGATAAGGAAAACGCGCTGCATGAAATACAACTTTATTTAATGATGATAATGATGAATCGAGAAAAAGCCATTCCTGTGGTCGGATTCGAACCTGGCCACTCGCGTTATGAAACCGACATTTATGCGATTTCGCCATCCTCGCATTCGGGTCGCACAGCATCTCTTTTGGGGTAATTGTGCGGACTTCACAAAGTTGATGCGGACTTGGGAAGTTTAAGAGCACTATTGTTTGGGCGAGTTTGTTGCACATTCATAATTGAAAATCAACGCGGAAAAAACAAAGCACAAAAAAGAAACGAGAAGTTGACACGACACGGCTGCCCTGTCTACTTCTCGTTTCTTTTTGGGCTTTGTTTTTCCGCGCTGATTTTTAATTTTAAGAGTTTAGATTTTGGACCCTGCAAGCGTGGATTTCGGTTTTTGATTCGACTTAATTCTCCCAGAGAGAGCTTCGCATTTTAAACTTTAAAAATCAAGTCTCCTGAGAAGGAGATTTGATTTTTTTAGAAAATTTTTGCAAGCACAGTGCAAAGCGACGACGAAACATGTAAATAGGGAATTTCAAACTTGTCCAACTCTATTGGGATGTGTCCTTCAGTGCTAACGTATAAAGAAATCCTGCAGCTTTGCTATGGCTCAAGCCTTTCACGACTTCGACAAGCTTCGCGGCAAGCTTCGACGGTTTTTTAATCAATAAATGAACTTCTTGAAGGTAAGAGCGCGGGATTTTTCACGTAGAAAGTTCAGTGCATCTAAGTAAGCAAACCTTCTGTGTATGTGTCCCTACTACAAAAGAATTTTCCACTTTGAAATCGAGGCGGGGGGAAATGAATCTCGGAATATTTTGTTTGCGCGGTATTTTCTTGCCTTTAAGCCGACAATTGCGCATGATAAAAATAACACAGTCGGTATTCGGACACCCTTAAATAATCTACGAAACCCAGGTTTCGCATTAACTCTTTTAAAAAAATGCTTTCGAGGAAATTCAACATGACAAAACAATTCAATCTTTCTTCAGCTCGAGTACCAATGGCTTCATAGAGCCAATCTCTCACTCGGACACAACTCTCACAGCTTATAGGCCAAACGTTATCATTATTATTTGTAGTAGTCGTAGTAGTATAGTAGTAGTAGCCTTAGTTGTAGTCGTATGGGATTAGCATTAGTAGTATTTGTAATGGGATTTTATTTTCTAAGCCTGTACATGACACGTGACTAAGTACAAACCTCGGGCCATCTCCACTAACGTGGAACCTAGGGAGGAAGGAAGGAAGGAAGAAAGACTTTGTTTAATGCCTGCAACAGACAGTGTGTACACTGCGCCCGGACGTAGACACTCATCGATCCCGACGTCACCCCTACTCAGACCACATCTGTGCTACTCGCTACAGGGTTGGACGCCGCTGACCCATAAGGGAGGGCATGGCCCCGGAGCTTTCGCTCCGTTGCTGCTTTTTGAGGGCCGGCAGGACCTGCTGGACGGCTGATAGTTGGGTGTCCTTGTCGTAACTGCGAACTGCTTCTCGGATCCAGGGCGGTACGTCTGTCCTGGTTGCCGCCTCGTTAGGTCGCACTTCACTGTCCCACAGCAAGTGGGCGGAAGAGGCCCTAGCACTGTCACACAAAAAGCACGTGTCGTCCGTATTGAGTTCTGGCTGTATGCGTTTCATGACGACCGGGATCATCAGGGAATCCATCTGCAGCTGTCGGAACATGGACGCTTCCTCCGTTGTTAGCTTGGGTCTGCGGCGGTACCAGCACCCGCATGCTGTTTCTGTAATATTTGGTGACACCCTGAAAGGTATCGTACCTGTCCTTCGTCTCGGTCCGCCACTGTGGACACGGTTCCACTGCTGCCGCGCGGCCAGCTAATCTTCGAGCGACTGCGCTCGCCGTCTCGTTCTGGTTGGTGGCGAGTTCTGATACCTATTTCCCCGCTGGGGAGGGGAACCACTTGATTGTCACCTTGCGTCCGTGGATGTTCACACGCTCGAGCACACGCACTGCTTCACAGCACAGCCAAACCTTGGCGAAATTGGGCACCGCACTCTTTGACTCGCTAAGCACCGTCGTTGTCTCTCGGTCCGTGATGGCGAGGGCGATGGCCAGCTTTTCCGCACGCTGCGTGTCTCTCGTGACGAACCTCGTGGCGTATCCCGTGACTACCGTCTTCCCGTCTATCACCACCGCCGCGAAGCACCGACGGCCGCCGTACTCGACGATGTCAACGAATCTGGTGCCCGGAACGTTCAGGTTCTATTCCGGGTGAAGCATGCAGTGTACAAGTGTATTTTTGGGGCCTCGCCGTTTTTCCTCACGGAAAAGGAGCTGTGGGGATAGGAGTATACAGCTTTACTGTAAGTCTTGGAAGCGCGAATCCTTCTCACGCGAGGCGTCGGAATACTAGTGTCCCAAGGTCTTCTTTTACTATGCGTTACCTTCTAGCGCGAAGTGTAGGAAAAAGAATGCCCCGATGTATTGGTGCCGCGGCTACATAATACTACGACGACATGAGACTAGGACAACGCGATACGCCGACAGGCCGAGCCCTTAAGGGGCTTTTCCCCTAAAAACATTGTAGCAGACATAGTCATAGTAGTGGTAGTAGCAGTAGCACTACTAGCAGTAATAATAGGAGTAGTGCAATAGATTTCTCAGGTACAATAACTCATCAAATCCCCACCATAGACGACAACAATTTGTTGTGAGCCTTGTTTTAGTACAAATGCTAAGATTTACACACTGGTAAAATCGATTGAGTTGAAGCATAATTTCAAAAACTGGACAATTATAATCAAGCAAATATTTCATAACTAAGCCTTACAGTAACTAAGAATAAAGACCAAATTTCTCAACAAAAAGTTTTGCAAGGCATCCGGCATCTTTCCCAGCCATAATTTTATTACTATGCAAAAGTCAGTTCAATTTTTCTTGTTGCAATTCCGTAGTTGCAATTTCGCAGTAGCAATTTCTTTCGTATAAGGAAAGCTTGGATTCATCCCTGATGGAGATCGTCTTTAGAGACATATTTAAAATGATGTCGACCAATGCTAAGTATCCCGCTCTATACCACTTTTCTTGGCACGCATTATATTGTCGCAGAAAATATCGTGTGCCAGGGATATGGCGTTGCCTTCGTAACTGGAGAGAAACAATGGTGGGCGCCGGGACCCAACGGGATGGGTGGGCATTTTTTCTGCGGGATGGTCGCCTGTTCCTCGCCGAGCATTCGTTGGTGCTGAGATGCGTCCTCCGCGCAATCTCCGCTCCCGCATGCGCATTTGTGTTACGGTAACCTGCTGCCCTGGCGTTCGCGTCCGCTAGCCGCCGAGCCAAAACTTTCTATTGTCCTCATCGTATTTGCTTAAGCGCAGTGGGTAAAAAGTAGGTTAACTCGAAAGTCTTCTTAAGCTGTACTCTGCAAACAACCGTCGTTGTAGCTGTCGCTTCAAGGAAATGACCATCGCTGTGAAGGGCACATACTGGGAAGGTAAACGATTGGATTTGAACCTGGGTTTTCCCAATAGCAGCCGAATGCATCACTGTCACCACACAATGCAGTCAGTGGGGCAGGAGTGGTTGTGTTCGCTATTGTTCTTTTTACGGGGAGCATACCCACATAAAGGATTGGCCAGCAATCAGGATCTTCCAGGGTGTAATTGTACGTAAAGCTGGGGGCCCCAGCTAAAGCCGTCCGGCTCAAAGCAAAGCATTAGGTCTAAACTGCCACATACTCAATTGTTGCTCCCATTATCCTGGCAAACTACAACATACGCAGACAGTATGGCACTTGCCATGGCGGAACATCATTGGGGAGAAGAGTGCCTATTCTGTGGGACAGGCCACAGGACAATGTGCACTATAATTGGGTATACCAGACCACAAGGTAATGTTCACCTTTTTTAAGTGCGAATGCACTTTATAAGCGACCCTGAATTCCGTTGACCGCCGTCCGTCCACATAGCAACAGCTGCGGGTGCGGGCGCTCCTCGTCTTCCTTGGCAACGGGGGGAGATGGCACATACCCACGGGGGGGATTGGCCAGGAATCTCCTCGTCTTCCTTGGCAACGGGGGGAGATGGGCGCGCGCTGCCTGGCCGCTAACATGGCACATACCCACGTGGGGGATTGGCCAGGAATCGGGCGTGAGAAGGGCTAATGCACCCGCTGAAAGGAGTACTGACACGAAATTTCAAAGCTGTGATCCGCTCTAGCAATCAAGTACAACGACAACACAAATAGGTGTCTGTGCATGGCACATACCCACGTGGGGGATTGGCCAGGAATCGGGCGTGAGAAGGGCTAATGCACCCGCTTAATGGAGTACTGACACGAAATTTCAAAGCTGAGATCCGCTCTAGCAATCAAGTACAACGACAACACAAATAGGTGTCTGTGAATAAATGCATCTTTCTTTCTTTGTAGTTGTGTGTGTGTGTGTGTCATATCGCTTTCGTGAACATTACCGAACCGCGCAAATTCAACTCGTGCATTCGCACTTTCACATTCTTCCCCTCGGGGAAATGCGGGGAAATTTTTCTTGGGACAGTACCATATAATTGAGACGTAACTATAAAAACCAATTTACAAAATACGGAATCACCCCTGTTTACAAAAAAATGCGTAGAATGTACTCGAAGCACATTTTACAGGAAATAAATTGACTTCAGAAAAACGAACTTTAACAACTGAAGAGAACTGAAAAAACCGTAAACACTTTTTTACCTAAAACCTCTGTTAAAGCGAGCCCAACCTTCCCCGAAAGTGTGTCAAATCAATTGCTAAATCTTTTAAAGCCCGGTGGTGGTGGTGGTAAAAAACATTTTTTATTAAACAGCCAAGGGAGCTGGAAAGGGACGTGGTCAGCCTCCTACGTCCAGGAGGCCGCGAGCCTGCGCCGAATCCAGGGATCGTTGCACCAGGGCGATTTGATGCTCCGGCGCCGAGCTGGTCAGCGCAGACTCCCACTGCTCAAGGGAGGGAAAGTGAATGGGGTGGGGGTGGTGGGGACATGAATACACAAGGTGGTAGGTTGTGAGAGGGATGTCACATTGTGGGCAGTTGTGGGGGAAAATGGACGGAGATATGTGGTAGAGGATAGTGTGGTTGTAGAAGGTTTCTGTTTGTAGACGCCGATATATGCGAGCTTGGTGGTTGGAGAGACTGTGGTGTGGAGGAGGGTATGTTCTTCTGATGTGTGTGTAGTGCGCGAGGGGGGAGCTGTAGGTAGCGTCCAGCGGAGTTAGGATTTCATGGTCAGGGATGAGGCGCCCGGCGGTGTCGGTCCTTGCGGTTGGGAGTGCCCGATAAGGAGATCGCGGGCTGCGGCATGAGCCGCCTCATTCCCGGCAAGGCCAGCATGGCCTGGGGTCCAGACGATAGAACTTTCAATGTCTTCGGGAAGGTGTTAGAGCACAGGGAGGGCCTGGGGTGGTGCAAGGCCAGCTTGATACAGCCGACAGGCTTGTTGGGAGTCCGTAATGATGGTCAAGTATGGTTGATGATGGTGTGTGGTAGTTGCATGGGCGATGGCAAGCGCTTCGGCTGAGGTGACCGGCAGATTGATAGGTGAAGGCTGCGGCCAGATGTCCGTTCGAGTCCACAGTAACTAGGGTGGTGCACGTGCGGTCGGGAGTTGTAGCAATATCCGTATATCGGGTTTGAGAGTCGGCGCCGTACCGTTTATCAAGCATCTTCACCCAGGCTTCGCGACGTCCTCGATTGAAAGATGAGTGCATGTGTTTGGGTACTGGGCTAACCTTCAGGCGTTGACGAATGGAAAGGGGGATGCGTTGGAGTTCGTGTTGAGGGGAAGGGGAGGGCCGGCCAATGTTTTGGAGAACGCGTCTACCTGAGGGAGTGAGGGCGAGGCGATGGAGGTGGGACGTCCGCTGTGCTTCTAGCAGTTCGCTGAGCGTGTTGTGCAGGCCGAGGTGAAGCAGACGCGCATTGGAAGTATAAGTTGGGAGTCCAAGGGAAGCTTTGTACGTTTTCCTTATTAGAGCATCCAGCTTGTTGATTTCCTGTGGTTTTAAAGCCCGATTGCAAAGAAACAACGGACCCATGCGCTGATTTTTCGCGCACTAGTTAAACGCATCTACAAAGGGTCTGAATGTATATCGATGCGCGGTTTGTGAACAATTTACAAAAAAAACATCTGTGGTCAAAGCAACGCGCGTCTTTCATTCCCTTTCTGCTGTATGAACAAAACAGCAAAGCATCCAATAGCATGGAACAAAACAGCACTGCAACACATCAGAAATGTCAAAACATCAGAGCGACAAAACAGTGAAACGCCAAAACAGTGCAAAGACAAAACAGCATGCCGTAAGTGCAAGGCTCGTAATGAAACAAGATGGCTGTCCTCGCTGGCGTCGTTCCGCATGGGAGGGAGCAGGCTGCTAGGTCTTAACGATCCGGTGAAGCAGATTTCGGTCACTGACTAGGCATTGTCACTGTTATTGATTAACAGTTACTCTGGCCTGTCATTTAGCTACTGCGATTTAGCCAGTTGGTTACCATCAGACTGCCTCACCTTACCAGGGTGCAGTCTGATTTGATTTTACCTAATCAGTCAAACCGCTTCTAGCCATAGCCACTGTTCATCACTGTTAGCACATACGTTTTGTATATTTTATTTGTTGTCACGTGATCATTTGTGGTTAGGCTCTTTCTTCGCTAACTGTTTGTTGATGCCGTTTTGCAGCGTTACAGTGTACTAGAAGACAAGTGTGCCGTTAGGAGCCGATTAGGGGCTCAATTTCAGGATGAAAATTTCTGCTGAGGAACTCCTCTTGTAAGTAGCGCCCCCGGCGGCCGCTGCGCACCAGTTGACTTGAGAAGTTTTGTTCGTTAAATTAATCCCCATTCATCGCCTTAAATAGTCTTATTTCTTCATTTTATGGCAGAAAGTTTTATCAAAGCCGTCAAATAATTGTTTAGTTTGATTATAAAACTTTTAGGTGGCAATGGCTGTAACAGGAGTTCCATGACAAACGCCTATGCTCCATACCATTTTTTTATCGCGAAAGGGACCCGCACTCTCCATTGGTTTTTCCCCAGAATACCACACCTCTTCCTTCCACTACAGTGCCTTCGCGGGCTGTTTTGACGCTGTGAAGTTATACCTTGCTGAGTTTTCATGTGCTGTTTTTTTTCTTCCTTTTTTTAGGCTGCTCCCCTATGGTGACTGCCTTCGGGCTTTCTACTTATGAGACGTTTGCAGTTGGCACACACACTTGACGTGAACGAGTATGACGTTACTTCACTTGTCGTTAGGTTTCAGGTTAAGTTAGGCACACGTTAGAGCTGAACATAAGCCTAAAATATACCCACTGAGGTTGATTTACTGGTATTTGCAACTCGATGCGACGCGGTTCATTGACCATGAATCGCAAATATTCCCAAATCATGAGAAGTGCTTAGTGGACAGCGGGCCGCGCACTGGCAGTATGAAACATAGGCATGCGCATTGGCAGCGGCATTTTCAATATCCCGTACGTCATACTAGGCCATATTCTGCAGCAAGTGAAGCCTCTGTGCACGGTGATGGGTATTTTACGGTGGTATCTTTGAGACTCCATAGCCTAACATATTCCTCGGAAGTCTAAACCATCACCACAGTCGGTGGACACCACCTAGGGTGATATTGTTACGGGACTAAGGTGGGCAATGCCTCACAGGTCCTTCAACCAAGAACGATGACGACGAGGGCTTACTGGCTGGCGCGAACCTTGCGCGAGCTGTGTCATGGCCGCTATGTATATAATGTAAATAGATCGCTTCACCCCATCACATCGTTCGTCTCATCTTCGTCCTGCTGCCACGTAGCATTTTGGTGGATTGTGCGGGATCATCCCCATCCTGGCCTCCACATCGCATCGTCTCGGCCTAGGCGAAATCGTCGAGAGAATGTGGGCCGTGTCGGGCAGCCCCAGCCCACTGCGACGAGCATTCGACCACGTCCTCCACTCTGTTTCCCCAGCCCGTGAGCACTCAATCAATACCTGCCGTTAAAAGCCGAGACGAGACGAACAGAAAATGCTGTGTCGTCAGCCCTCTCGTCCGACGGGTTCGAGTTCCTCCGATGGTTCGCATCTGCCTTCAAGTCATCGCTGTTGTGGGGCCAGGCAGCGTATTCCCAAACCATATACCGTAGGGGCCCCGGCCGACCACACACCCTTCAATCAGCGATGTCACAGCGTGACGTCACTTTCTCTTCGAGCGCGACTTCATGCGCCCTGGATTTTTTTTCCCTCTCGTTTTGGGTGGCGGCCGATGGTTTCGCTCCATGCACGAAGCTGGGGCTGCGGCGCTGGAGAGCTGACGCACATTTAATAGAAGTTAAAGGTCCAACCACATGCAGTGTACTTTAGGTGTTTTCTCGTGTGGCGACGAGAGCTGACACGTGAGCAACGCCGAATGTCTACGCTCGCCAGATATCGGCGTCGACGCAGCGCAAGAAAGCAGCGGAAAGCGGGCAATCTGGCGCCATCTGGCGTACACGAATGCAACCGGTGCAACTTCTCGATCGCGATTGAAACGTGCCGTGTAGCAGAGGCAGTGCGTCGAGCGCGTTTGAAACCTCGATCGCGATTCACTTCAATCGCGATTGAAAGTGCCCGTGTCTGCGCGTTGCCGTCGTACGACGCCGACGCTCGTGCGACGCGTGATTTCGCGTCCATGTGGTTAGGAGTTTAACCTTTTCGTACCTATACGTTCCGGAAAGCACTCTCATTAAAGTAAAGAAAAAATTTGTTTTGGTCTTTTGTGGTCGCGCCGCTTCGCGGCGGTCGATGGTTTCGCTCCGTGCGCGAGCATGACGTATGCGCTGGGAAGCTTCAAGCACGAAGTATACCTTTGCATACCTGTTCTCGCTTCTCACTCTCCGCACTCTCTTGCGAGCGTGCAGACGCTCGTCTTCCATCCTATTCCTAGTTAATATAGCGCTGGGCGCGGTGCTCTAAGTGCGCGCGCAGGCGGACGCTGTTTCACGTAAATGTGGTCATTGTTTACGTTCCTGAAAGCGAACACTCTCGATAATTACAGTGAAGAAAAATGTTCTTTTGATCTTGGGTGGTCTTTTGGATTCCGTACTAAGCGCAGAACGTTTGCTTCCAATCGGTCGAAAGCACACGCGTACGTCGGTCACTCATCTGCTCTTAACATCAGCGAGCGTGTTGATCCGTTTTTATAATTATGGCATTACCGTCAAATCTGAACAAAGTAAGATAGGATGAGGAACGAAGACGCACTTAGCACAACTTTACTTGCTACCTAATTTAACCTTGATGTTATGTACCGACTGCAGCTTCACAGGTATTCAAAGTGTGAGCAAATCAAATTTCGGGGCTGCCTTGATACTGAGGGTACCGTCGAACGTCGCTTGTAGGTTAAACGGCAAGGCACTCTGGCCCCCTTTGTTTAGCATGAAAAAGAAAAGAAAATCCGGTGCAACCCTTATTGCAAAAAAACGAGGTTTCGCCAAGATTTGAACCACGGACTGTCAAAACAAAACGCCAGCACACAAGCGCGCAACCGCTCGACCACGCCAGGAGAAGACGCGGGTCCCAAGAATTTGGTACCGTAACAGAGGCTGCCAACGAATATTGTCGAGTGATTTGCTTTGGTCATGTTTGAGATTTGAGCCGTGGTAATGCTTGTTTCTTACGCACCCATCTTGGATCCTAGGGCAGTTATGCTATTACCACAAGCGATGTAGCCACGGCCCCCTTATTTCAATCAACATAAGCCATCGCAAAACCTCCGTCTTCCCTACGCAAGCCACGGTAGCAACGAATAAAATGGCATGCGCCGCTAGCATTCTGGCGTTGATAAGGCATGGTCGTCATGCACGAATCTTGCAGCCAAGCCCCATCATGCTAATATTACAAGCGACGTAGCCAGAGATACCTTATTTAACTCGAAAAAAGCTATCGCAAATACCCGACCTCCTTGATGAAAAATTCCCTCGCACTTCCCCGAGGGGGAGAGTGTGTAAGTGCGAATGCACGAGTTGAATTTGCGCGGGTCGGTAATGTTCGCGAAAGAGAGATCACACACACACACACAACTGCAAAGAAAGGTGCATTTATTCACAGACACCTATTTGTGTTGTCCTTGTACTTGATTGCTAGAGCGGATCTCAGCTTTGAAATTTCGTGTCAGTACTCCTTTAAGCGGGTGCATTAGCCCTTCTCACGCCCGATTCCTGGCCAATCCCCCACGTGGGTATGTGCCATGCACAGACACCTATTTGTGTTGTCGTTGTACTTGATTGCTAGAGCGGATCTCAGCTTTGAACTTTCGTGTCAGTACTCCTTTAAGCGGGTGCATTAGCCCTTCTCACGCCCGATTCCTGGCCAATCCCCCACGTGGGTATGTGCCAAGTAAGTGGGAATGCACGGGTGATGCGAAAGAATTCTTCTTGGCCAATCGCCCTAAGTGGGTATGTGCTAAAGAAATTAGGAACTCTTCTTGGCCAATCGCCCTAAGTGGGTATGTGGTGCGGATGGACGGACGGCGGTGGACGCGTGATTCAGGGTCGCTTAAGAAGTGCATTCGCACTTAAAACAAACAAGCCACAAATGAATAAGCGCTCTCGAACAGAAATAGCTTGCAATTTGTCTCAAGGCAGCCGATAACCGCAAGTTAAGAAGAAAATGATTCTGAGTAACAAACAGCGCAGGAACGAGACGATAGGAAGATCACACTAATACGGCACTGACTAACAACTGAAGTTTATTGTCGCGTAGAGGCAATAAATAAGGCAATAAATGCAAAGCACTTCGTTCAGTGCCGGCAAGAAGTTATCTATGAGATACCATTGTCATGTAAAAGGTCGTACGTGGGTCAAACGGGGCGCTGCCTAAATGATCGGCTTCGAGAGCACGCGGCGATGTAAAAAATGAAAAAAAAAGCAAAAGATGCAACAGGGAGCACGCTCGCTGTGCACATTGCGAACTGGTCAGGTTGCGCGCCTTCGTTTGAGCAGTGCTACGTGGTGGCCAGGTATCAGGGCAGGCTACGGCGAGAGATCAGAGAAGCATGGGAAATATACAACCGTAAGCAGGATTGCATCAGCACACCCTCCGTGGCCCTTACTGGAAAACAAATCGAATTTCTTGGTAGCTAGGAGAGATTGTGTGGAAGCTGCGATATAAATTTTGCTGGTTGGTGCAAGTATAGCAGTAGTACAGATCACTGCACCATAGCAGATATTGTAGTCTTTGTATATTTTTTGTATCTCTTGTTTTTTGTTTCTTTTGTTTTTTTGTTTTTGGTATTTGTCATTCAAGATTTGTATATCACGTGTTTTCTGTCTTTTCCTATTTATTGCCTGTACGCGACAATAAAATTCAGTTGTTAGTCAGCGCCGTGTCTGTGTGATCTTCCTATCGTCTCATTGCTGCGCTTTTTGTGACTCAGTTGTGTACCAACTGGCCCGCCTACAATCTGTGTTGCAGTAAATTGATTCTCTTTTACTGAAAGGAATGACCCCAAATCACGAGAAGGATGTGAAACCCGACCATTGCTGCCAGCTTTCCGCTGCTTTCTCGCGCTGCGTTGACGCCGATATCTGGCGAGCGTAGACATCAGCGTTGCTCGCGCGTCAGCTCGCGTCGCCACGCGAGAAAACGCCGAAAGTACGCTGCATGTGGTTGGGCCTTTAACTTTTACTAAATGTACGTCCGCTCCCCAACGCCTTAGCTGCAGCCTCGCGCACGGAGCGGAACCATCGGCCGCCGCCCAAAACGAGAGGAAAAAAACCACGTCGCGTGAAGTCGCGGACAAGGAGAAAGTGACGTCATGCTGTGACGTCGCCGTTTGAAGGGGGTGTGGTCAGCCGGGGCCCCTACGGGATATGGTTTGGGAATACGCGGCCAGGCATCATCAAGGACATCATTGTCATCTGTGATGGCAGGCACATCGTCACTGTAGGTTTTCATTGAATTTCTCATCCGCATCGCAACTCACGTCGCCTCGGCCTCGACCGGGACCGTCGTCTTCGACCCGGGGGGTGATGTTACGGGACTAAGGTGGGCAATGCCTCACAGCTCCTTCAACCAAGTACGATGACGACGACGACGACTTAGTGCCTGGCGCGAACCTTGCGCGAGCTCTGGCATGGCCGCTATTTGCATAATGTAAATGGATCACTTCACCCCATCACATGGTTGTCTCATCTTCGTCCTGCCGCCACGTAATAATATTGTTCCAGCAGGGGCAGAAATCCGGCACTTCAGGTGCGATGTTGAACCCTAAGCATGTTCGTATGCTAGGCGCACAATAATTTTACCTAAAAGCATCAAACTACCTTCGTTTACAAATGCAATGTGTATGGCGGAGCAAAGAGAACACCCAAGAAAAAAATATCAGGAGTATTTCGAAACAAAACCTGCACTCCAACGCTCGAAACAGAGGCGCAACATGGCAAAATCGCACGCCGCCAAACCCACCATCACACTACACAAGTATTAGGCGATTCCAAGCAACACATTCGAAATCCCTACTGTATACAACAAACATCAACAGAGGGCGTGTGAGAAATTAACCAAATAACTTGGAAGCACACCCGACACCAACACTTGAAAAATGTCATGCATAAAAAAAAATAACCCTCAGCGGCATTTAGTTTGCATATAGAGCGTTCGCACTCCTATGTCCTTAGAAATTCTGAGGTGTCCTTTGATTTCTTATCAGTTGTTGGGTATTGGTTATTCGCCGAGGAAGGTCATCATAATCATCATAATCGTCGTCGTCGTCGTCGTCTTCGTTATCATCATCATGATTGTGGTCAACATCGCCCAAACGGCGCTCACTCGCATGGTCTGCGCATTCATTGACTTCACCATGAAAAAAGCCGGCACAAATTTGTCCTGCATGCGGAATACCGTCTTAATCCTCGTCATGACAGTGAGCGTGTTCGCATTCTCCCAGCTAGGGAAATATACAGCGTTGAAGTACTTGCTCCAGGACGAGAATCTGAAGCACATCGAATACTGGAGCAACGAAGTCGGCCAGGCTGCTCTACGCGAGGGCGAGCAGTATGAAGCGAGGCGGCTTCCGCACCGCGGAGGCTGGGCCGTGGAAGCGCGCTGTCGTAAACGCATGGATGTTCTGTTCTTCGTGCACGCCTGCTCACGAAAATGGAGACGGCGGGTGGCCGTCCGCGACACCCTCGTGGAGGAGGCGGCCGCAAGACGCTTCAACTGGGCCGCCGTGTTCTTCGTGGGTCGCCGTGCCAACGACCCACTCCTCGACGCCTGGCTCAACCTTGAGGCGGACGCCCTTGGCGACCTGGTGGTGTTCCCGTTAGAAGACGGCTACAGCACCATGACTCCCAAGTGGGTGGCCGGCATGAAATGGGTGGCTCACCGCTGTCCCAACGTGCCGGTGATCGTCAAGCTGGACGACGATGTCACCTTTCACCCGTTCAAGGTGAATGGCAATATGCCGGCGAACATCGACTCTATAGCCTTCAATGAAAGCCACGCTGTTCACCGAAAGTATAGGCCTCCGTTTCTGGGGCTGTAGTTGATGTCTAGTCGAGAGGTTCAACGATTGGGGCACAGTACGAAGCTAAATAAATTTTGGTTACGAACGCCTTTGTTTGGAGCTGGCAAATTAGGAACTAGTTCAGTTCAAATCAAACCTAAAATACATAAAATGAAATATGTACGCAAACAGTTATGGCAAACGTTCTTACTTGAATTCAGCGTTTTGTGATCAGGAGCTTTGTGGCCTAGTGGTCTGGGCAGTACATCAAATCGGCCACATAATTACTTCTAACGTTTTACCGAATCGATTGGTCGTTGAGCAGAGACGTCTACTGAAAATCACATTGCTAGACAAATATTTTAAACCCGCTATCACCATCCGCATTTGCCTGGTTACGTACCAATCAAACAAACGCTGCCTTCCATCATTTGTAGATCTGCCAAAACTCAGTGCGCAAAGCTCCGCCACTTCAATCCCCTCCAAGCGGGGCGTATAAACGGGGAAACCACTCTGTAGCAACTCCTTAACCAAGGGAAACCCTTTCGCCTCCGCACCTCGTGGGAATATGCTAAGGCATACTATGCAACCTTCTTTGGAAAACTCCCGCCAAAGCGTGACCTCAAGAAATACGTCCGTTGCCTTGTTTTGTGCAGACATGAGTGTTGGGTGTGTGAAGGTCTTGCTTAAATTTTAATGGGAAGGCATTAATTTGTCCAGAATGCGTAAAACCGCAAATTGAGTCGGCGTATCAGGCCAGCGTCTAAACACACGTCACTGCTGAGCGTTTCAAAAAGTGTGCGACGCTTTGCAAAACCCAAAATTGCGAAATTATGCTAAACGATGCCAGAGCATGGGCAGAGCCCCTTCGAAAGCGGAGAGTGTGCCCCACATAACACGTGCCCCATATCACGTGCCCCACATATCAGTAATGCTAACGCATAGAGTAACTTCCGGTTTCTAAGTCCCATGCCTACTATCCCCCTGCTAACGCTTGATGAGTCACTTCCGGTATCTTGTTCTCATGCCCATACATCGGTACTGCTAACGCCTGATGAGTCCCTTCTTGTTTCTTATTTGATATAAGGACTTTCTTTACGACTTTTGTATTATTTCTTATAACGACTGCCATCTAGGGGCCGACATAGCAGTCGAACAAATAATAAGGTTTCTAGAAAGAAACTGCACTTCAGACCCGATGTGACGTTCTGGAGATACGCACCGCAGGTAAAGAAGGGTTTTGTGGCCTTTGACTCCTCGCATTCGAAGAATGTCAAGTGCAGATTGGCAAACACTGCCCTAAACTCGGCTTTAGGCCGATAATGCTACCCTGAGATGCATAGGAGCTTGGATTGATTGATTGCAGGGTTTAACGCGCCGACGCAACGCTGGAGAGGAGGGGCGCCCTAGTGGAGTCATCCAGGTTAATTATGGCCATCTGTGGATCTTTAACGTGCGCTGCAATCTCGTGAAGGCAAGATAACCGTTGGTCATTTAGGGTAACAGAGTGAATCCCTAAAGAAGGCAAGCGTTGCAAGGGACGGCAGAAAGTTAGTTGGGCAGAGGAGATCAAGAAGTTTGCAGGGATAAATTGGTCGCAGTTAGCACAGGACCGGGGTTATTGGAGAATAATGGGAGAGGCCTTTGCCCTGCAGTGGGCGTAGATATTCTGGTGATTTTGATGATGATGATTTTTAACACCTGCCATGTTGGTGGCTGCCGTATTTTGACCACATGTGAATCTTTAACGTGCGCCGGAATTTCATACACACGGATGTTTTTGCTTTACGCCTCCATCAGAAAAGCGGCCGTTGCGGTCGGGAATCGATCCCGCGTCCTCGTGCTGGGCAGTGAAACGCCTTAGCCATTGAGCCACTGCGGCGAGTTGGAGAGGAGCTTCACACACAAAATCTCCACACTGCCCAATGCAGGCTATCCGAATGCGGTCCTGCTGTCGATCTACGAGTCGTTGCTTCAAAAGATAAAAGGAAAAGTCCACCGGGGTCCGAGCGAGGCTATTGACAGGAGCAAGCTTACGGTTGTGCATTATCTGCATAGAATCACACATAACATTAAGATGCAGCCAGAGAGGGGGCGACAGTTGTGTGCTCAGCCCCATAAAATGGGTATGCCATATGCCTCCATGTCAATCATCCAATGATAGAGAGACATTGCACAACTAACCGCCGTACCAAGTGCGCAGCATGTGTGCAGTGGGTTGTATACAAGCTACCGTTATCGTGCGGGAAAACCTACATTGGCCAGACCACCCGTTGTATCAATGATCGAGTTCGAAAGCACAAGGCCGCAACAAAGAATGTTCCGCCAGGACACTTGGCCACACACTTCCGAGGTTGCCCCAAGTGTGAAGTGGACTTCCATAGCGTCATGACCATGTATAAAAACCGTAATAGGCTTGCGCTCGAAATCATCGAAGCTATAGAAATTGAAGAAAACGTCGACGATTGTGTCAGCACAGCGTCGGTAGCGCTAACGTAAAAACTTTCTGCGCACTGTTATACATGGAGAACGGGGTTAGAGGGAGATATAAATGCACGAGGCGAGGCGTAATAAAATTAATTTGGTAATGTCGGCGCTTGTGCTTCGTCTTTCGTCTTTGTGTGTGTCCTGAGTGAACTTTAGGCTGACCAGTAATTAATCAATTATTATCGAACAAGCTCAGATTCTGCCTATGCTAACACCTTATTATATAGCTACAGTTTTTTTTTGTTCCGGTACCCACATATCAGTACTGCTAACGCCTGTAGAGCTGATTCCGGGTTCTTATTGCCATACCCACATATCGGTGCTGCTAACGCCTTATGACTGGCTCCGGTTTCTCATTCCTACGTCTCAGCTTAGCCAGTACCTGCAGACGGAGTTCCCCCGGGAGCCCGCACGCCTGCACTGCTACGTTAACGTTGGCCAGAAAGTGTTCAGGGAACCAGGCAGCCGTTTTTTTGTGAGAACGGACGACGCCCCAATGGAGGAGTACTTCACCTACTGTTCCGGCCAGGCCGTCATAATGACCTTCAACGTCATGCGAACGCTCCTTAGAGGGTCATCCAAGGTGCATCCCCACCCTACGGTACGGCCTCTTGTCGCCTTTGCGGGCACTTCCCCGAAAAGCGACACTTCCACTCGCGAAAATACAGGCTCGAAATTCAGGTTTTTTTCGTATGTACGCTCCAATATTTCAGTTGCGGCAAAGTATACGTGCTTACCTGCGCTGATCCGATATAATTCCATGCCTCTATATGATGTTACGTATGCACTCACTCGGGTGACCTATACATCCCAAGATGCTTTGCACTTAGCTACGAGGCAGGAGGAAGACACGAATCGTCAATCGCTCCTAGCGGTGCGTTAAATTTTGCGCACGTATTCTTAAGTGTGCCTCAGGTTTGTGTCGAATAAAGGCAGTCAAAACTAAGTGCAAGCTTGGTTAATTAAAAAGACTGCTTTATCCCGACAACACTAATCCTAATTTTATCGTAAACTTCGAAAAAATAGAGTAGATATAAAAAAGCATGTCAAGTGGTGGCGCCTTAGCCACTTTTCTGGGACGTCACGTAATCGTGTTTGTGCTATTTTTGGGCGAAGAACTAAGCCATGTCTGAGACGAATGGCAGGGCGATTATAGCGTGTTCCGCAGTTCCGTTCGATCACATCACTTGAGTGCACACGTGCTGTTTACACACTAAACAGGATGGTTCTATCTTTGGCCCATACGACTTCACCCCTGCCCATAACACGCCACTGCAGCGCGAAATTTGAAAGATGTTCTATGTTTCTTGCTTTTTTCGGATAAAACATAATTTTTGCCTGCCATGAGGCTGAGTAAGGTACTGACTGACGCCTGGTTCTTTAAAAGTAAACGAAGGTTTACTCCGCCTTGATGACCTTAAAATGATTCACTCCGCTATTTGGCCTTCCCAACGCCACTCCCTGTGCTCGGTCCACATTTGCAAGACTTCACACTCAGGTCTTCGCGAAAGGAACAGTGGGTAGAAGCTGGCTAAAGCCCATGTTGCAGTAATTTACGTCCAGATTCGGCGACGCGACGCGATCCTGCG